>NC_142434.1:6645000-7019375 GCF_059516105.1 Syngnathus floridae
CTGAGGCATGGACCTGACACAATGTAATGTTGAAGTCTTTAAAATGCATGCTTGGAGGGGTATGCTGGTGAGGATGTCACAGATTCATAGAAACACAATCCAAAATTTGACAGAAACTCTTCTTACAAAAGTGGATCCAATAATTGACGCGGCCTGTGTTGACTTATCTGAAGCCTGGAAGCTTGTGATCGCTATAGTGACACTTGTACCGAATACTGTCTTCTATTAGAAGCTCTCAACACCAGCTCGTAAGCAGACACTGGCTTTCAACCCGAGAGATTTGCGTTGTGGGTATGACGCTAATACATTTAGCGGAAAGCGCATCGAGTCGGCCCCCGCGGCACCATTGATCGACTGGATGACATCATGGCGCTCTCTACTCGGTCCGTTATTTCCCAGATGGAAGCAAATTGAAGCAGGAGGAGA
The DNA here is from genome assembly GCF_059516105.1 of Syngnathus floridae. Lineage (NCBI taxonomy): Eukaryota > Metazoa > Chordata > Actinopteri > Syngnathiformes > Syngnathidae > Syngnathus > Syngnathus floridae. The sequence goes on from NC_142434.1 coordinate 6,645,427, forward strand.
GGGAATGAAGATTATTTTTCAGGATCTTATCTGGAGACTACGTTGATATTGATGTTTTGCGGATGACGTCCTACATGTAAACCAATGTGTGCTATTAGCATGGTAACAAAAAATACTTTGGCTTCAACACAGTTGTGATGATCCACATGGGTGTTGTTTGGGCTCAGAGTTTTTAAATTTTACTCTACCATGTGATCTCCAGTTCCCTGACTTTTATCTAGCAGTAGATTCTATTACTGCAAATGATGCCGCAAGATCTGTTCAGTGCGAACCCCCCCCCCCCTTCTCCCGGAAATCCCGAGCTAATTTTGCAATCTGAGGGATTAGAACCAACTGTTTTTGTTTGAGGCAAAGTTGTGTGCCACTAAGATAATAAGTTGCTTGCTGCATCCTCATATTTGCCACATCGACAATATTTCATGCACGGAATGTTGGTGGTGTAAACCTGTTTTACTTATGATTTCATGCTTGGGCCCCCACAGGATTTCTATGTCATCGCAGAAGACGTGTCTATTGATGTGATGTATTTATATGCATCGCTGCTCGTCTTCAAGAGCAATATGGCTGATGCGCAGTCATATTTGAAGATTAAAGACCCTCCTGCAGTTCCCGTCTCATTGCTATATCCATCAAACAGAACAAAGACATAGACATTCCCTTGGGCCTCCGCTATACATCAATGCAGGTTCCCCTGGTCAATATTTGTTTCGACTTGCCAACTATTAATCTCCCGCCGTGTAAAAACTGTGACATGTAATTACATATGGATTAAGTATTCCACAAGGAGAGTAAAAATGGAAAACCATAGCAACATGGCGAGCAAATTTTAAGTTAGCAGGACAGATGGATTTGCGTTGCCGTCCGGTCAGATGATCGTTTCATTTTGTTGGACAGCAGATTTGTGTGTATTCCGCTGATGCGGCGTTACAGAAAAATCAGGAAGTTGGAACTGGTGACGCGTGGTAGAGCGTCATTCCAAACTTCTGCTTGTAAACAAATCCACAGAGATGTCCTTGGATGTCGAAAAAAATGCTGATAGTCGAATTTATCCAAGTACTAGCGCATAACACGGCGATGTTTTGTTCGAGTCCTGTAACATTCTGAGGTCAGCCCTTAAAAGCTTCCAGCGGCATATGTCTTACAAATGTAGCATTAGCGTCTGGTTTGAATTAGCCACATGCTAGCAAGAAGCTTCTCTTATTTTCTTTACCCAATTAGAATTCCAATCCTCTTTCCAAGTAGGACGGGCCCCTTCCATTTTTCGTTCTCTCCCATTTCCTGGCAGCACTGCACGCATTGAATAATCCCTCTCCAGAAGTGCCCCGCTATTCAAATGAGGCTCATCTTTGAGTCTACTTCAAGCTACTGTAATTTCTCAGCTCCCCTTTTGTGGCTTCCTCCTATGTTCCTCGCGCTATCATTCCCAGCATATTCATCAATGTCGCAGCACCCAAAAATTACGCATTGAATACGACCCTGGCCCATATGTCTTCTTGATGGCGCTCGGAGCCTGCGTATCAGGCGCTTTGGCTAATGTATATATTAATGAGGCTGGCAGTAATTCTGAAGGATGCTTTTGACAAGATGGATGGCTTCCGAGTGTGATCATTTAGTTGTGATGTCATCAAGCATATTTCTGAGATGGTCTTGGACATCCTCAGGGCCAAAGATTTGAATGGCGCCTCAAAAATGCTACTTTAAATTGCCGTCATTGTGTCGTCATCTTCCTGCTCTGGTGTTGCAAATCCAAGTCTTGCCGTCTTATTTTGCCATGGGGGGAATAAATAAATTAACTTTGCAGTGAGTAAGAGGCGGGACAGGGAATTTTTTTTTACACTCCACTTCTCACCATCAAAGATGGAAACGCTCGGATGCCGATGCCTCGACCAATTACACTCAGACCAACCTTTGATCATCTACAAGCCAACCTTCATACATACACGTGGTGGAACAAACGTGACTGAAAAGATTCCGAAAAAGAACAAGTCAGGGTAGCAAAAGTGGACTGTTAATCTTCAAAGTGTAGCTTTTAGGGGAGGAGGGGAGGGGCGATTTAGTATGTCGCGCTAGGAATTACCCTCTCATAAATACAGACGGCTGACCGAGGAGCTCTGTTCTTACGAGGTGACGATGGATTTAGGCTAGACTCAAATGTGGGTCTGGCTTCTTTGTCAGGTGTATTTAAAATTGAGGCTGTAAATTCAGCCACCCGTGTGGCCTCAATTGCATGTGCAAAAAAGAAGACCTAGGAAGCATTTTTTTTTTTTATTGTATAAAGTCTGTTATTGTCTATTATATTGTTTTATCAGTATAAAGTCTGGAGTATAATGTTTGTCAAAAGACCGTATTTAACATAAAAAAAAAAAAACAGAACCTCATACAACCATTCTTAGCCTGAACCATTTTTAGCCTAGTAGACAAAGGCAAGGTCACTCGTAACATCCGTCCACCGAGTTTTTACCCTCCATGCATAATATTGGCTTCTGTCACTCTGCGACAGAAAAGCTTCAAGAAAGCCATTTAAAAAAAAAAAAAACATTGGGTAAACACAGCAATCTCTTTGCATCTTATCTGATGACTGATAAACAGCAAAGCGGTGCCCCCTGTAGAGATGTTATCGGCCTGTCCTTCAAGAGGCCATTTTGGCTTCCAACGGTGCTGTGCGACATGCCAACAGCTTTCCCAAAGCCAATTGACGTTCTCTGTCACCTTTCGTCTAAGTGGAGACATTGCTGACGGGCAGAGGATTAAGTGCCAGGAATTGAATTGTAAAGTAAACACGCAAGTCAACCGCCCCAGGATGGCAATAAATAAATTACAGTTGAATAAAAATAGATATGCGGCTCATCACAGAAAGAGAAGGGTATTAAAATTCAGAGTTTGTTTGGATTTCAAACTTGAAGCCAATGACAGAGTAGGTTAAAATTCAGATAACATTATTTTTAAAGCCCTCCAAAAAAATTTCTCAATTAAAGTCAGTTAATTGAGGAATAAATGTCTACCATTTTCCTCTGATGGATATCTTGTTCCGTCTTTTCTTTTCCGGCACCTGTACAGCCCCCCCCCTGCAGGCTTTCAATTTCCTGAGTGCAGCTACCACCTCTAATTCAATTAGTTTAGATATTGCCATATGGGCGGGGCCTGTCAGAATGTTGATTATAATAAGAGCTGGGGCGAATAGTTTGTTGTTAATGTCGTACGTCCTTCTATAGCTTCTATATGGGCCCCGTGCTGACAAGTACAGATTATCCGTCTTTGTCGCCGCAGCCCTGCGAGTCTCGACAGCCATATGGTGAGAATATCAGATGAATGCGATGGCATGACACAGACTAGTGCAAACATCGCAGCAGCAGACTTGAAGTTAGTGTTATAAGTGACATGGACGGTGTAAAGCTAATTTATTCCCCATCGACTGCTCCGATTAAAGACGATTAATTCACATTAGTTTTTAGAACAGAATTAAATTGGAAGCCAATCGTTTTACATTTATACATTTTAGCTGTGGTGTTTTATGTTATGTGATGATACGCAATGTATTAACACTTTGATATTTTGCCTTTTCCAAATTGGACTTTCCTCAGGCTTCTGTTGTGGTACAATTATCTTATTATCGCTTCTGAGTTTTTGCACCATCTGTTATTGAACAAATGTAATTATTTATTCTGAATATGAGGCACTATGTCCATACGTAACCTAATTCATGGTGTGTTCAGTCTGTGGACATCACCATGACAACATGTGCTATATCGACACCCGCTTTCCACCCACACACATACACACACCTCAAAGGAGCCACAAACCAGCAACACCATATTTCAATTCCTTTATCCAATTATTATCTTAAAGGTTGCAAGAAAAAGAAAAAAAGAAAAACTGGAGCTTTTTATGAGCTTCATTATCTTGACACAGGCCCACTGCAGCACATCTGACAAGTCTAGGCATGTCCCGTGACTCGAGTCAGTCTTCTTTATTGTGGTTGGCCTGTCTTGAAAGAAAAAAAAAGACACTGCTTTCCCCTGTAAATTCAAGGGCATATTTGAACAATTACCGTATTTTCCAGACTATAAGGCACACCTAAAAACCTAAAATTTTCTTAAAAGCCAACAGTGCGCCTTATAATCTAGTGCGCCTTATATATGGACCAAATTCCGGCCTGCGGGCCAAATACGGCCCGCGTCTAAATTTAAACTGGCCCGAAGCATTGTGTCATAAAATCAATCATAAGTGGCCCGCTGAAGACTATGAATCATGAATCAAAAAGACTATGGATCATTATTTTGTGATTATAAAGTAATATGTTGCGTCTGAAGTTGAAATAACAAAGATAAAATGGAGAATGATTTGATTTGGATTACAAATCTGACATGATGCAACCTGGCCTGTTTACAGTCACAAACACCAATATCACCCTTCTTTTTCATACAACAATAACAACAATAAAACAAACTTAATACATCTAATAAAAAATTCATTCACCTTTCATAAAATTGTTAATTTGTTATTATTTTAATCTCTAACTTTTCTGGTAGTGCAATTGACAACAGATTCTCATTTGCAATATCAACCTATCTGCAAAGTATATAGTAAAGGATATAGTTACATATTTACAAGTTCATTCACAATGGTAATGGTTCGTGGAATGTCGGTGCGAATGGTCGGCCCCTATACAGGACTGTCTCAGAAAATTAATGCATTAATGGTGCGCCTTATAGTCCGGTGCGTCTTATATATGAACAAAGTTTTAAAATGGGCCATTTATTGAAGGTGCGCCTTATAGTCCGGTGCGCCTTATAGTCCGGAAAATACGGTAATTGCAGAAAATGGTAATTTTGTTTTAGCCTCTTGTCTGTAAATGTACTTAAAACACAATTACTGAAGGGGACGAAGGTAAACAAAACAGACTTCTATTTGAGGGGAAGTGTTTATTCCTCTTAAGTAGAAGAGACCATTCTGCGTTTGAATGTGTTGAGCAGTACAAAAATGTGCACGTTCTTAACAAGAGAAAACATTGCATTATAATTTAAGAAAACTGTGCTGACAAACTCGTTGTGACTCATACTTCCCACGCAAGTACACACAGTACCAACTTAAAGACAACTTTTCACGGTGGTCAAGGCGCCACAAGGAGAAGACACCCAAGGACTCTGAAAGTGTGTTTATTTCCGCTGATGTGCACGACAGGCACGTACTGCCCGCTCAGCTCGGTCTTGGATTGTGAACGGCAGCTGGGGTGGGCGAGGACTGACTGATATGATTCCCCAGCTGTTTTGAGGGCAGTTTGTAGCATGCGTCACATACTGGAGGGAGCGCCGTCATTGAAAAGCACGTTCCAGAACTCTGTGGATCTTTCTCTCCAAAGGCAGCATTGTGATTGTGTCCTTTGGTTAAAAAAAAAAAAAAAAAGAAGTCTTATCTGCATAAAAGATAAGATCAGCATACACCATCTATCAGTCTTTGACATTGTTATATAGACTCATTTTGGCAGGCAAACAGAATTCCAGGGAACACAATACAGTAAAGAGATCTTAAGACTGCACAGACTGTATCCATTAAAAAACAAAAAAACAAAAAAACACTGTAACTGACCCAATGGAACAAAATGTAATCAAATGTTTGGCCTTCCATTTACAGTATGTACTGAAGCACATTTTGCCTGGAGTGTATATGTTGACTTTAGGATTAAAAACATGTTTGACTGTAATATAAGCATATTTTAAGTTAAACAGTACAATATTAATCTCATCTATCTATCTATCTATCTATCTATCTATCTATCTATCTATCTATCTATCTATCTATCTATCTATCTATCTATCTATCTATCTATCTATCTATCTATCTATCTATCTATCTATCTATCTATCTATCTATCTATCTATCTACTACCTGGCTCGCTAGCTAGCTAGCTAGACAGACAGACATATTCAGATGTATACATATATACACAGGCAGTGAATGAGTTCAAATTATTTTATTATTTAATTTTGGGTTCAATGTATCATGCCAGACAACATGTAAGAGTCATAGTCATATTTTTCGTAATTAATTCACTTAATAAGTCCTTGCCATGAGTGAAGACCTTGAATGACGCCACTGAGATTGTTCGAAATATGATTAAGAAGCATTTATATCTTTTTTATCTAATCTCCTTTCACTCCATTTTTAATGTGGGACAATCTGAAGAGCAGATTCACACAAAAGGTGAAAGTCGACTCTACTTGAATTGCGGACACTCAGACCGTCCCTCACCGCGTGTCGGTTTCAGCTCAGCTAAAAATAAGCCGGAGCGAGTTAAACATTCACTTAAGGCAGTGCATATCATGTGGCGTTCATCTCTACGCCGACATTGCCGTTCACTTTATGGTGACATGTGCCAAGTGTCTGTCCCAGATAGAAGTGGGAGAAGCGCACCATGTAATATTCATCAAATCTTACATATTTATATCTCAGTGTGTGTGTGGGTGACTAAATTTTGCCTTTCCGCTCCATGGAAGTCAAAGCGTGACAGGGAACGTGCAATGTGCCACTGCGGTAATCTCTTGCAACTGAACTACAAAGTCAAGGACTGACGGGAATTAGCATTAGCCATCTTGAAAATGCTTTATACACATTCCCGTGTTCATTTTGCATTGCTTCTCTGGTTAGCTTGCACCTTAAATTAGCACCTGTGTAAGATACCACAAAAAAAAATTAATGGCCATGTCTCAAAAAACTGAACTTTTGGCCGATGCCTTAGGTGGGTTTAGCAAAAAACCCGCATATTTATATTTACACAGTACAGGAAAATCGCCAGTCAGGGGTATATGGCGTAAACTAAGCTAACTGTAACACTAGATGGTGACATAGAGCTGACGTAACTTGACCTTTAGTAAACAAAAATGTCGCCAGTTCATGCCTGTATTTCACCTACCAGTGCTGGGAAGATTGAAAATTTTCCTTCTCAACCAAGCTCGAGATAATGCTTTGTCGTCGCTATAGATATACAAACATAGACGGAGGGTTAACTTAAATAAACAAAAACAAACCCACCATAGTTCAGAGTTATGAATCATGCAATGAAAATCCAAAGGTAATGTTTGTATATGATGTCAAGTGAGTCAACGCCCGTGAACTCCCGGCCAGCTGAGGTCACTTGTGTTTTCGGGACATCCATTTCACGTCGCTCCTTTTTTGTTAGGGATGTTTTTAAAATTATCATATAATCTTTAGGAAGCGCGGAAACTGATGTGGTTAGCGCTATTAGTGACTATTTTATCAATTCAACACAAAGATGATCATCTTAGAGGATTCCAGAAGTTTGCATTATGTTTTCATTTGCGGCCCGTTTGTTTAGTCTCGTATCTTGAATGGGCACGTTAGCTTAGCCTTTGTGTGGTAACTCTGTTGTGTCTGAGCATGCACATATAAACCTCCGCACCACCGGTGTTTTGGAGGAAAAAAGTACGCCTCGCCCCTCTTGTGTAGTCATTAAGCAGCCGACATTCTTTCCCTTTCTGTCGCTCAAGTGCGGTTTGGAGTCAAAAGCCTCCATTCATGAGTGCAACTGAGCTAAAAGGCAGGACGCCCCACCCTTGCGCATTGCCGACCTCGTAGTCACCTTGGTGGTTCACTATTTGCCAAAAGATCAAAAATGAAATAATCTTTAGTGCTTTCCAGTTTTAATAATTACTCCCACTGATGCTTTCTGTTTTGGATCTTTTTGATTTATGTATCCACTATGAGGTCGCTATGAAAGATTCCCAAAGTTGTGTTTGTGAGTCTTGTTTCCCCAAAACTCTGGCAAATTGTGTAGGAGTTTGTAAAAATGGTCATCTGGAAGTGAGTATGCTTTGTTTACATCAAAGAAAGGTTTTCCAGGTGTTCATGGAAAATATGCTGAGTTACACAGAACATTAAAGTAGAACTGTAAAGCAGAAGGTTGGAAAGTAAGGCTCGTTATTTTTGGTGTCTTGAAAACTTTTTAGCAACGAAAACAATGCTTGCGATGCTGTAAAAATAAGAACTTGCTGGGTGGGATGTGTGGGCAGCATGAAAAATCACAGCGATTTTTCTTATGATCTGTCAATGTTACGACAAAAATCTCTAAGTTTACCAGGTCCTCATGGAACCAGTCCAGAGGTTCTCAGATCATTACAATAAAATTGTACACTATAGAAAATGGTCTGCATTTGGAACAGTTTGCAACTGTGGCTTATGGAAACACTCAATTGAATGGAAAATGAATGGAAAATGAAGCTTCAAATTTGCTTCATGAACTTGTGTTTTTTTTAATCCACTAGGTGACACTAGTGGTTTAAATGTTGAACAGAAAGTGCTATCAAGAGGAGTCAAAAAATACAACTGGTTCATGAAGCAAAGTTGAAGCTTCATTTTTCCATCACAAAATTACATACACCGAAACTTCACAATTTGTTAAATTCAGTATTTGTTTCCACAAATGTATACTTTTAGTCCACGTCTGGATATATATTTTTTTAAACAAATTATTGACCAATCTAACTTTCGGGGTGGAACATAGCTATAGCGTGAAACAGCAAACCCACATTAACTGACTTATGATCTATCAAAGGTTAGACAACATTATGGAAGCGAATTTTCCAGGTATGCTTACTCTCCCAAACGCTCGGGCGAAACTATGACTGCGGGCATGTTGTTGTGCGTGGGGGTGAGCACATGTGTGAACTTGCAATGAGGTGAGCAATCGTCAGTGTCGTCACAAACAACACAGAGTGAGTCAGTGAGTCATTGTGTTGGAAGTGTTATGCCACTACTTATCACATTTATAAGCTAGCTATGTTGTGTTTCGATGAAAAATCTTCTGCTTTGTATTAGATGTTCACATTTTGCAGGACATGAGACTTTCAGAGCATGAGGGCCCGGGCAGTGAGTGCTCCAATTGATTGGACACTGATTGCAGAGAGCACTCAGGCAGGTCACCATGACTGTTTGCAGCAAACAAGGCGGCGCTTCTGGTTGTATTTTTCCACTGATTCTCTCTACTTTCGCCCAACAACACGATTTTCATTCCTGAATACGTCGTTTTGGTTGACCCCTTGCCAGTCTCGAGTCTCAAGACCCTTCTGATGTCAGAGTACAGGAAGAGTGATGTCACTCACTAGACCCCTCTCTTCCTGTTTTTGTCTCACTTGAATGACCTGACCTGAAAATATGGTCGTAAAGTTTAGGCCTTGGATGATAAAACCAGCCACGGTCTTGGGTGACATCATTGCAACACGACAGCATGGAATTCATCGATTGGCCAAGCAAACAATAGAAAAGTGAGACGGTAAAGCTCTCTGTGTGAATAGTGACGTTGTGAGCTATAAAAAGACACAAACGGTTTACATCTCTGTTGACCAATCAACTGACGGATAAATCGGGTTAAAATTTTTTATTAAAATTGATTGGATACAATTTTATTTTACAAGTGTATCACAAAGCTGTTTTCCACTATTTATTGTTATTTGTATGGTATTGTATAGTGATAAAAACAAGTAAATAAAAATTAAACGATCACATAAGAGTGATTTATGTACTCAACAAAATATTTGAAACTTATTCAGTTACTGGTGCAGTTATTTTTTTCTGTAGTAAAGGCAGATGTTTTCATTAAATGATAAGCTGTTTGTTTACATAAATGAATGCAAACATTGATGAATAATGGCTGTTGAGAGGCTGACAGAAAATTTAGACCATTCAAAGGTAAAGAAATGGCTGTAATGGATTACTCGATTATTAAACTAGTTTAGTAAAATGATTTGACAATAAAATACCTGTCCATTAATCGGTTAATTTTGACAACGTTACATACAGTTGCAGCAGCATTGTAGTAGCAGTTTTATGTAATTTAGTTTAGATGTTATATCGTTTTTATGAGGAACAATCAATAATGGCTAACTAATTTATTCACATGTCAGAGAATTTTTACCAGTCTCAAAAACTTTCTGCTATATATGAGAATTTTTTGTAATGGGGAAAACAAATTTAGGAGCTATTGGAATGGAAATGCACGGGGGCATAAGAAATTCGACAAACCGTACTGCTCTGAAGAATATTCTTGGACACATTTGAAGCACCCAAGAACTGACTTGTCATTAAAGTTAATATATGTTAAATTCTTTTTACACTTCTATGACCGATTCAACACTTTTTCCCCCCAATCCCAAGCAAATTTGGTGATCAACCAACTTTTAATACACTACAACAGGGGTGTCAATCTCATTTTTTTTCGCGGGCCGCATTGTAGTCATAATCTCTTTTGGAGGGCCATTATGAGTGTCAACCCAAATAAATGTTTGAGCTCCTCATATTACATACAATATAAGCTACAAAACAAACTGACAAATAACTCGTTTTCAAAGCAGACAAGTAAAAACTGGTCAAATATTTAAAAAAAAAGACACTAAAAGTGAAGACAATTTGCAATTCTAGTAATGACACGAATTTGATGCACAATTTGTCTTCGCGGGCCACATAAAATGATGTGGCGGGCCATATCTGGCCCCCGGGCCTTGGATTTGACACCGGTGCACTACAATAAAGCTGCAAACTCAACTATATGGCTTATTCAGAGCAAAACAAAGCCAGTTGGGGGATCTTCGCTCTCAGTTCCGATAACTGACGGGCCCCAGACGCAACACGACTTCACGCTATGTGGTTGTGTTTATTTCCAGAGCGGGTGACGTGCGCGCAACACTCCTCCTATATGTGACTCGTCAGACGCTTGCGGGGGCTGCCATTGGTGAACTGTTGTTGCTGGAGCAGGTTGTGCCGTCGCCTTTGGGTGAGGGAGTGGAGAAAGAGGGGGAGGCGGTATAAAACCTCTCTCCCCATTCAGCGGAGCTTCACTTTGGAGGAGGGCTGTGGAAAAGGAGGACTGGTGAAGTGCGGAAGGACCCCATCTGAAGACCACCTCCCCCTTTTAGCGTGGTATTTACCAACAACAGGCTTCTATCGGTCAACTGTGTCAGCGGATCTCCGCGAAGATAGCAAGCCGGCCTACCACGACACACTGCGCACTAAATGAGCACAGGACCACCGCACTTGGGTCTGGGCTCAAAGTGGAAAAAAAGACGCACCGACGAGCGCATAGTGAACGGAAAAAAGTGCACACAGGCCGTGGCCCTTGCTTTCCTCAATGCATACCCTTTGTGCCCGGGGAACCATGAAACCAGAAATCAACGCCGCCGTGGGATTTTTGTCGCGATTTCTGCGGGTAAAAGGACACGTAAACGATCGGCAAGTCCAAACATTCAGCCAGAGTCTACAGGACATTTTGTCAGGTGAGTAAAAATCCTTCTTTACTTGAGATTCCATTCAACAAACCATACAATGTGCATAAAATTTTCACTAAAGGTGAGTTTTATTTTCATTCGGCGCTAAAATGAGCTCCGAATTCGGTTTGCAACCGGACCGTGGGGGAGCCAGAAGAAGCCTTCTTTGTTCTCGGCGGAGACACACTATCAGCGCCACTAGAGCGCTCAGCTTTGCGCACCAAGGAGGACACAGATCGGGGATAATGGCTGATCAAATAGCACAATTCGACGGTTCATTTATCACAATCGATTATTTTGCTGTCAATAATCTATACGGAGGGCTTCGAAGCGAGCTACTTTGTTAGTAAAGAACTGAGTGGAGGGAGGGGGGGGGGGGGGGGGCAAGGAAGTGCGTCGAGCTCGACAACAACGGTGAGACGCTTGCACGATTACGTAATGCAGTCGTTTATAATGAAATAAATAACTGCTCAAAATTACCCTTATAATTATATAATTGATACTATCGATATTCCACTTCTTTTACACATCCTAAAGATTGATGTCCTAAATAAATACATTTTTTTGATAACTCATCAATTACATGTCAAAACATAACTAAATACCTTAACTAAGGTTTAGTCACTTTTTATGAACTCATAATGTGTATGATTATCCATATAAGTAGAATTAGAGTAACGAGTCCTACTTTAGGGAATTAAGGTCTTTTTTTTTCTGGCCCTGGCGTAAATCTGCCATACATCTGGTTCGCTTCAGTATGGAACAGCGGATGATGACCTACATTCAGACCATTAAGGCCTTCTTCCATAATAACCCCCCCGCCTATACAGCAGTAAAATCTGAGACAGGACCCCTTAACCCCTTAGAAACAGGCAACAATGTGAAATAATCTGATTGTGCGACCGTGTAATAGCATTGCAAAGTTGAGCGACAAAGACCGCAGTGTTTGATATTTGACTTCATAGATACTGGATATGCGAGGTAATTGTCAAGTTTTGTCGATGGAAAAAAAAACAACAACTCAGTGGGCTGGCTTGTAAATAAAAGTTTCTGCAAAATGGATCCTGCCTCGGTGGGGGAGGAGGATGTTTTGGTGGAGCCTATAGCAGGACATTAAAGACAGGGGGTGGATGTGACGTCATTGGCGGGGAGGAGTGGGGGTGGTGAACTGAAAATAGACTCAACATGTACGGGAATGAGGTTGTTTTTTTAATACAGCAAACTGTTCTGTATGGTGTGAAGGGGGATGACCACATCTCTTTGTGTTATGTTTTGCTATACCAGACAGGCTGGGACCAACTCACCCTATAACATTTCAATAAGCATCTTTTGTTAAACTCTCCGCGTTAAGTGCGTCGTCCAACTCCAGCTTTCCCACCCCCCACTCTTTGTGTCCTGTTTTTTAAGAATAGGCTGTGCAGAGCTGATTCCGATCCCAGCTGCTCTAGGGGGTTTGGAGGTGGATGCCTTTTGTGGCTCAGCCCGACAGACCCACCAGTGCTATTCCATTAGAAGAAGGCAGGGAAGAAGGGGTGTGTGTGTAGGGGCCGGGGGGTATATTCTGGCTGTTGTTCAATACAGGTGCCCTGTACATGAGCCTACTTCACTTCTTCATTTGCATCAAGGGGAATTCAATATGGATGAGCTCTATCCAAGTAGACGGGAGTTTTTTTTGTGTCTCTCTGTAAATGAAAAGCTCCACACAAAGGGCCGTCCAGATCTTGTTGCCGCAGATGATTGAGATGTGTATTTTTTTTTCTCCTCATACGCCCATGCGACAACACTAAAGTAAAAGCCCAAAGGGGAAATGAAAGTGATGGCGTCACTCCTTACTGTGGAAAAACTTGCACAAAAACAGGATCCTGTCCCTTTAAGAGGGGGCGGAGCCACGCCTCCCAGATGGCTGGCTGAGACTTGGACTTTCTGTGTTTTTGTTCAGCCAGTCATGGGAGACTTTGTGACACTGACGGCAGTCGGGGGAGGGATTGTGCAATTCAATGAGTCTTTCTTTTTTTGTCACGTACGCACAGGGCGCTGTCGGACGCCAGTTTTATGGCCGCTTATCAGGACCTTAACAGGTGCTGCTGTTTTTCGTCTCTGCACCCTGACAATAACTGCACTTAGTGAGATCTAGACTGACTGTCCACAGCAAAAGGCACTCACTATCTGAGACAGACTATCAAAAGCTCTAAAGTACCAATGAGGTGCAGTCATATAAATTTGATCTAATCAATCATTTTGCTGTACATCAGGAGCATATAACATCCATTCACTTCTAAAGCAGCAGTGTTGTGAATTTGTAATATGAGCCAGATCCATTTTGTGAACCTCAATTCATTCATTTTCCACCAGTCTGCCAGGCACCATACAAGGATGAGAATTTTGGCGGGTTTCCGACTTTTTCAGACCAAAAAAAACAGTCTCGAGATTAGCGCAAATCCGTTGTGAACTTGTTTAACTCGCATGCTGAGCAGACTGTTAAGCAATTAAGAGTGGGGGTGCTTTTAAGAGACTCCCCGAAGGTGTTTGTGTTTGAAGGGAGTTTTTTTTTGGGGAGTGGCATTTGCTGCTGATGTTAGCATTAGCTTGCGCTAAAACGACCTAGCACATATCCTTAGTGATTGTTTACCTCCTGTAATGTGTCGTATCTATTTGGTGTATCCAAGTTTTAGGTTTACCCCCTCCCACCACTACCGTAAATTCAACCTGTATCCTCTTCTTTGTGTCCCGACAGAACAATACAAGCACCACTGGTTCCCGGACAGACCCTGCAAAGGTTCAGGGTACCGTTGCATCCGTATCAACCACAAGATGGACCCACTGGTGGGGCAGGCGGGCCAGCGTATCGGCTTGACCATCCAGCAACTCTACCTGCTGTTGCCCAGCGAGCTCACCCTCTGGGTGGACCCCTTTGAGGTGTCCTACCGTATCGGTGAGGACGGCTCCATCTGCGTCCTGTACGAGTCGCAGCCTATGCCAGTGGTCATGCCGGGAACGGCAATCGCCAGCTCGCCCTCGGGGAGCGGCGGCTCGGGGAACCCTATGGTGGACAGTCACATCAGTTGCAAGGAGGAACTGATGGTGTTGGGCAGAGCTAGTCCCTCCAAAGCTTACAACATGATGACTGTGTCCAGTTAAACGGTGCGCACTTTCGGCCGGGCTTATTAGTCGTTCAGGGTCACACCTTGGCCAGTCAACATGAATTTGACCGGATCAGGGCGAGCCTTTTTAAAAGCTAAGAATATGAAACGGAATAATGAAAGAGGAAAAAAAAAGAAAAAAAACAGAGGATGTGCTCTATCAACTAAGTGATGAAAACCTTGCAGGTTTGATACCCCCCCCACCACCCGTTATCATCTGTTCTGTTGTGTCATTGGATCAGCTGGGTACTCCATTTTCTTAGGAGAGTTCTTGTGGAGATGGAACTGTTGGGGCAGCTACACCACCCGATCGAGACCCCCCTCCGACCCCACCCCTCGACTGTAAACATGGTGATAAGCTTCATCCCTCAAGGGCCTGTCAGCATTGACTTTGCACTTTTCCTACTTGTGGTTATGGGTACATGCTAAAACACACCACAGGAAAAAAAAAAACGCCAAATTGTGCAGGAATTTATTCCTAGAAATGATCCCCCTTGATATTCAAACTTTGAGGTTGTTTCGTTGAGGAGGAAGTTGAGGGTTTAGCCTATTGAGGTAGAGCAGCGCTAATGGATATTTGATTTTCTATAGAATCCCCATTTTGTACCACAGGGAATCTTTACCCGCAAGCGACTGGAGCTAACGTCCTCGACTTTCCTCCCTCAACGACTCAAACTATTCCCGGCCTGTATGTAAGTGCAAGTGTTGGCAACACCTGTTACCTATGGATACCAGCGTGTCCGCTGTGATCCCACCAACCATGTTGTGTAGCTTTCTGGGGGAGGCCAGAGGACCTGTCACGCCCCCTCCCCCCTCAATTTAATGAATGTTGTTGAAATTCACAATCAAGTTCCTGTGCTTGCTCCCCCTTTTCCTTCCACCATATGAGCTCCTGTTTTCGCCAAATTTCAAAGTGTAGCAAAGAGGGAGGGGCCAATTCTACCCAAATCTTTTAGAAGAATTGTCAGTGAATGCACTTTGACGTTAGATTGTGTGGAACGTGTACTTTTTTTTTTTTTTTTAAATCGCTTGCATTCCATCCATTCGAATGTCAACTTTTACACCATTTTTTTTGTCCCGCCCTCCTCATCTGTTGTTGTTCATACTGTAGCTCTCCCAGTTGGAATAGACGGCTGTCTGTCCGATGGAAAGTGCAAAACTCTGGATTTCAAAAGCGTTTTTTTTTTCTAAACACTGTATTTGTGAACATTTCAGAGCTTTTGATTGGAAGATGGAGGATGTTTGTTGGCGGTAGGCGAGAAGCCGTGGTGTACTCGTGGCACTGTTCATGAAGCAAGGGTCTGGACTAAGTCACAGACGGGGGCACGGAGCACTGTCAGAGGTTCATTTTTAACTTGTTAGCCTTTTATTTCACTTGTATCAGTGATCTCCAAGAGCCCTTACTTTTTAAAATGGAAGTCCTTTTATAAGCTTTGGAGGTGCATTTGCCTTACCTCTTCTCATGATTATGAGCCATTAGTGATTTCGAAACGACTGCCAGACAACCTGGTGGTCTCGACTGGCCTCAAACACATCCTGGCAGCTTTGCCCTCACCCGACTTTTGAGTGCCTCAAGTGCCACATATCACCCCAACCCTCTCCCAGCTCAGACCTCCCTTTCAGCCAAAAGCAACGCCAGCACTGCTAGCCTGATACCGCCATCCTAACCGCACTTTTGCAGGTAGACTTAATGTGACACATATCACCGTCCGTCACCCACAGTGGAGTCGGCGGAGGAATACCGGGATGTGTGTGTGTGTGTGGGGGGGGTCTGTTTTGTGATAGAGAAGCGGGGCAGGGCCAGGGCCGGACTCTTGTCCAGGGCAGCTAAAATCCCTCCGGCCCTCCCTAGCTTCAATCGTATTCAGCCTCCCCCACCCGGATGCCTTCCGCCCTCCCCTCACAGTGATGGATAAATAAACCAGCACATACAAACATGGAAGCGATTTGTGGTGGGGAGGGGCTAGCGAGAAACTCGGACGAAAGATGAATAATTGAGGGTACCTAGCGTCGTTGTCTCATTTTCATCTCACTGGATCGCGCTGCATTTAATTACTGAGTAGCATCATTGTTTACATGCATATGAAAGGATGTGACGGCTGCACCCACACCCGGTTCTGGAGCCGTATCTGTCACAGCAGGCTGGGTGTTTTTAAGCTCCCCTAAGCCTGAGAGGATCATGGGTAATCGAGCTATAGCCTCTGACGCACTGCACCCCCTATTTGCCTCACCCTCTGCTGATATGTTCGTCAGCACCGTGTTGGGCTTTAAAAAAAAAAAAAGCACGATTTTTTTGTTGTTGTCCTGAAGAGGAGCTGGTTTAGTTTCTTCCCACCATCTCCGATACGTGTCACACATTATTACGCTAGTTATTTTATGGTCTTGGTCACACTGGTAGATTTTCCCCCTCCTCTTCCTAAAATGTATTTTATCCGTTTGAAGATCCAAAATTTGAGAAAACAACCAAATCCTCTTTGACGCCTTCTCAACCGTTACCACCACCAACAAAAAAATGGCTTACGTCCACGATAAGAGTAATAATTTTTAATTGCATCCATTCACCTCGTGCGTACATAGCTTACAGAATTGTCGTAGAGTGCTTGGTGTAAAATAAATAAATAAAGTGAGAGGTAAAATAGCACATTTAATGCACTAAAAATGTTAAAACTTTTTCTTCTGGAGACGCGAGGAGTCTCTCCTAGAATGTATTGCCAAACTCAGGCCTGGAAACATTCAATATAAGACTCTTAGGAAAAAGCTTGTTAAACGTGTTAAGACGTGATATAGAAAGGGAACAGTTGTTGTTTTTTTTGTTTTTGTTGTAGCTGTTGTCAATATTGTCATCAACTGGTTGAATTATTGCCACTTTCACATTTGAGGTGTTTTACATATTGTAGAATGTAATGTAACTGTACAAGCGATGGTAGAGTGCATAACACATGGAAAGTGCCAATAATTTAGGTTTTTTTCTCTCTCTGGGTTTGTTCCTTTTTCTAAGTCATCTTTTAACATGGTTGATGCTTTTTGTAAGTGAAGCCATTTTTGAAGAAAGTGTTGGCAAGGACCAAAGTTGTTTTGGTTGTTTTTAAAAAAAAAAAAAAAAAAAAAGTTTCCAGAATCTGTAATCGTAGAAGTATCCTTGGTTTTGTTCATTTTCTTTTCCTTTTTTTCCCTTTTTCTATTTCATATAAAAGCAAAAAACAGACAAAAAAATCTGAGCTTACCCAAGAAGAAAAAGTTTGTGATCTCATGTCATCGTTATCGTGTTAATTTTTTTTTTTCCTTGGGTATGTTGCGATGAACTGCTGTAAATTTGTACAGTTCATGTAAATTGATTGTGCGGAAGTTGTACAGATTTCTATATTTTGGAAGAAAAAGTTTTTTTTCTCTGTAATAAAAGATTTCCTATCTTGGCATCATACATTTATGTGAGCTGTCATTATTTGCCTGTTTTGGGACATTATTTAAGACATTTTGCATGATTTAAAAATGGAATTATTAGTGATATGGTACATGTTGGAAACAGACTGTAGTCCAGATTGGGATCTGACCTTGTCAGTGTTTTGGAACTGGGACTTGGACATCAGAGCCAAAAAAACTGGAAGGGAGATCCTGTAAACATTCTTTCCATCTTAATAATATACTCTCCTCTCCTTTGACGTTTTAAGTTTACCACTTACACATTACCCTACCAAAAATGGTCAACAAATGAGAATTAATGGGACAAACATTGTTTTGAAATGTTTAAAAAGCTATTTTCTTCTCTTTCATAGCGTTTCGGCCTCCTTCCAGGGACAGCGAGTACTTCCAACACTTAAATCAAAAGACAAGAAAGCGTGGAAATCCGAAAATTATACATGGCGGTGCTGCTGACTTTGCAAAAAGCAAAAGTTCCGAGCCGATGCGACTCGCTCAGATCTCGAGCGCAACACATCCAGCCTGTTTGAGCACATAATGGAGGCAAAGCAAGGGGAAGAGCAGGGGATAGGGCTCATAATAAGGAACATTATGATTTCTAAAAGCTTTGATTAAATACTTTGATTCAATATTCATGTTGTAATTGGCATTAACATTAGTATGTAATATACAGTTAACTGCCACTAAATTGTTTACGTTTTACGGTCGCGATGGATCGTACATTTCTTTTTTATCATTGTTATTTACGGTTTTTACAATAATCCAGTAAAATTGCTCTCTCTCAATATATTATGTGTTATACATATAAAATGTGCCGGATTGTTTTTAAAGCATGACTAAAACTTCAACAAAAAAAACTTGTAAATAACTTTACAGTTATTTCTCTATCATGGATTTCACTCATTGTGGGAGTGATATGAAATGTAATCTCCTTGATAGAAGGGAGACTGTAGAATAACAGTTTATTGGTGTTTGTTTCATAATCATAAACACATTTTAACAGAATAAGGTATTGGTCAAGAATTTTGTGTGGATCCAAAAAAATTTAACTACATTTAGTCTCTGTGTGAAAAACACATAACTCCTAAAGGCAACCCCAAACAATGTGAACTTTTAAACAGGAGACAGATGTGAATTATTTGGTGCCATTTGAATTTTTTTTTTCCAATAAATGAGATAAAGGTTTTTTGTTTTTCGAACAGTCAAATTGAACACACGTGGTTTACATTTAACTGGCTTATTTTGCAACCCCGTGGCTTCATCTTAAATACATACTTGGTCACTGTCTGAACATGTCAGATGATCTTGGTTGGAAAGTGTTGACTGCTATTGCTTCGTTATAATAATTGCAAACAAAGCTCATCTCCTAAACTAGTGGTGTGAGATTGTCAGTTACAAGTGAAAAGTGATATGAACATTGAGGTGACTGTAAACAGCCGCTCAAGATCTGATATCTCAACTCATAAGTACACTCTGTCCTTCACTCAAGTTCTATTTGTATTTATGTGTAAGCTGGCTTGTGCATGCACACTGGTGTGTGTGTTTTTGCTCAAACGACAAAGCTAAGCACTAAAGTCAACTCATTGTAGTGATGGAAAATGAAGCTTCAAAAGTGTTTCATGAACGAGTTTTATTTTTTGACTCCAGATGGCACTTTCTGTTCAACATTCGGCTGACATTACACTGACTTGCAATTTATTAAACCCTTTTTCTAAAGTAACAGTGCCATCTCAAGGAGTCAAAAAGCACATTTGAAGCTTCATTTTCCAATGAGTCTTATTGTCTATTGTTTTTATTAGTGGTACAAATTCTATGCATGTGGTGTCATATATCAAGGGCTGGATAAGCAGAAGTAAACTATCCAATAAACTATCATTCTATCATACCACCCAGCATTGTCCAAACAGATGGCTTCATAATAATAGAAGAGTGAAGGTCAAAAATGTCCACAATCATAGGGTTCAATGTTCGCATGCCAGGAGGGTTGTGTGAGGATATGGTGGAGGTGTGGCAGTTGGAAAAAGGGAGAGACTTTGTCCTTATCCCAACATGCAGGTGTGAGTTGGGGGAAGTGGGTGGGGGGATACTATGCACATGTGCAGTATACAGTTTGTGTTTTTGACACGTGCTTGTGTAAACGTGTTCAATACAGCATAGATTTTCACTCAAATGTCTTATGTTGCTGCAATGGCGTAAATCATTTCTGGAAATTTGCTGGGACAGTTTCAGACAATAAATTTGGGAATTAGTTTTAAAACTCTTGGCAAGGGGATTATAGTTGCGCTGAAACTAGGTCAATTGGAGCGCTACCAAGGATGGCTTATCGATGTGAAAAACACTAAATCCCAAAGGTGGAGGCTTGATATTTGGCAGTTTAAGTTGAGGTGCCTGTGTCAACAGAGTTATGGCCTTGTTTGGATAGTTCCTGTCTCGTTTTATAATGAACGTAAATAGGTCACGTTCTAATAGTTGTTTTTCCACCTTCAACTAATTTTGCCTCTCGAATTCTTTCTGCATCACTAACTTGAATGTCTGCCATTGATCTAGCGCATCTCCGAGCTGTCACCAGTCACCTCGCACATACACAGCAATTAATTTCCACTGGGTTGACTCGAAACACTGACCCTTTGGGGGTTGGTGAAGGGTCATGTGACTGACTGTACAGCTGTCATGGCTTAGAAATGGGTTTAAAATGCTTGGAGTTGACTGCACCTTTTTGCTGTATGTGCGATAAAAAAAAGTTTTTGTTGAATTTACTGAATTTTTTTTGTTAAGTGGAAAATATCATCCAGATATACTTCTACTACTTGCAAGACTATACAGCTACTCAAAAATATATTTGGATCAGATGGCTTTACTTTGTGCCGTAATTTGACGAAATAAAATTTTGTGAATTCAACATTTTTTAAAGTGTACAAATCATTCACGCTGTTGGCTATTAGCTATTTTAAAACCCATATAACGCCACTTTGGCTCCTCTTGCTCCGACTCAAAAATAGCAGTCAGATGACTAGCTAGTCATTACATGACCACCTGAATGAAGATAGGCGAGACTTGTGACATCACAGTGGTGCAATGTAGTACACAGTAAGCCTCATGGAAGGACACTAAATAGCAATAACATAACTTTTAACAATGGTAAGACACAAACAAATGTGTTACGTATAGAATAAAGATTTGTGTTGTTGGACCATGCTCTTGACGGCAGAGAGTCTGGTCAGTGTCAGACTTGTCCATTGCTAGACAGAATGAATTTATATGGTAGCTAGCTAACATCTGCTAGCATGTCCGTCTCTTGGTACAAGAGTTGTTTAGCAGGTAGTGCGAAACCATGTGTTTCCCATTTCAACCTCACAGAGAGATACGCAACTGCTTGTTTACGACCCCACCGTTGGTTTCCTGTTTGATCTCTAAGTCAAGTGTTTGTAGATGTGATGTTACCCTAACCGAAAATGTCTCTGTCGACAAAACAAATTTCCCAGTCCCGCATTTACTCTTGTATGACAACCAATGTGCTAATGATAAGCCATGGCGCTAACCACGTCGACGTCCGTTTGCCTTTTCCCACATATGGTCTGCGAGTTGGCGGTCAGACACGCTGGCAACATATTCTTGTGGCCAGCCTCTCCCAATCAGAAGCCTCTCAAGGACTCGCTGAGCAAAACACTCCTAAATATAGCCCGCCCTTGAGGTTCAGCAAGAGGCCCTTTGCATGTAGCTGGGCCACACACTCACACGAATTCATTTCGTTGGAGCCTTTTATTTCAAAAGAACCTCACAGTCAATATCGTGAACTTTAGGGTGTACGGACGGGCACAGCTGGAACAAAGCCACACTTCTGCATTGTGGCTGTTAGTTCATAGGGGAAATACTGTATTCCCCAGGGGCAGAAGAAAGGCCGGGAAATGTTTACATCCGCAAAATACTGTTGTGTTGCGGATAAATTTCTAATGCAGGTCTGCTCATGAGGAGCTCCACTTGTAGGCACGAGTTCATTTAAATCCCCTTGTTGCTTGTAAACAGCCCGCTAACCTCTAACAACGTGACGATCTGCAACGTGACAATCGGCACCGTGTCTCTCGTGGTTTATTCGCTTTGCAAGTCAAGAGAACGCAGCACCTCAGCTGTTTCCTGTTTGTGACGATGTGAAGTGATGAGACTGTGGCAAGAGCAGCACAATGGAGGGAAAAACGCGGTAGGCAACGGAACGGAGTGAATCGGGGATTTGGAAAGACGAGCAAGAGCGTTAAAGAGCCGAGAGGAAGTGGGGGAGTGGGCGCATCGCATGAAAGGGAAAGTTTATAAAAGAAAGATGATAGCTGACAGGAAGATGTAGTCCTCATCCTCCCCGCAATGAGTACATCTGTGGGCGCACACACACACACACACACACACACACACACACACACACACACACACACACACACACACACACACACACACACACACACACACACACACACACACACACACACACACACACACACACACACTGTCAAACTCTATCAAAACACCCACAGTTGAGATGTAACAGTCTGCGGCAGGCACACGTTAGTGAACACACATATAGGTGTAAACGGGTCGGGAACAAACTGTACCGCTGTCAAACGGGTACGCTAGTCTACTAAAGCATGCTAACAGACACGTACTACGTACAAGAACACACACAAGTCAACACACTCATTAGCACAAAAATAGTGTTGAATTGGATGTTTAATCCCACTAATTTATGAACATCACATTCCAAACTCTCTTGTTTTGTCCCCGGGAGTTACGCAGTGAAATATAGATAACAGAACGACCTACATAAAGTGGCATCTTAATAACTAACTCATTTCCCTATGGCACTAATACGTTACTCATTACCGATCAGATCAGACAAACAAGTCGGGAATGGTTGAAAAAAAACAGTCAACCCCCAGTGAAAAGTATTTAAAAAAACATGTTTTTATTTAGAATCTTTGTTTTGGTACAGAGTAGTTGTTGTAGGGAGGAACTACGTACAGCACATCATGGTCTGCTGATTAGTTGGCAGGGAATGGATGAGGAAGTTGACAAATAATGGTTTCGGCCTTCATATGATGATCCAAACTGTTCTATGAAAACAAACTCTTCAGACAAGAACCAAGAACTTGGATAAAATCACATTTTCTTTTGTTTATTGATACAATTTGGACAGCCAAGGAGGCTGGGTTTCATATTAACATACTAGCTAGCGTAGCTTCCGCCATTTTCACATCTTTAACTGACTCCAAAAACCAGATTAGGGATTAGAAATGTAAAATCTACATTTCACTTAGATGATACGGACAATCCGGCAGTCGGGTAAAACCGCACTGTGTCGCAGCTGTCGATGGTTGGGGGCTGGTATGGAAGGGGATATTCGTGTCGCGACACCTCCACCCACTTTTGGCAGGCAGTGGGTTCCACCCATGCCGTGCATTCCTGTGTACCGCTATATTGGCCTACTTGTGCCGAAGAGTTGGAACCACACAGACAAAGGAGAGGGAGGGGGGAGTGAGGTAAATTACGACTTGTGCACATCGCTCTGGAGACAAATGTTTTCTGTACGTGCCTGCCGTACTCAAGGACGGAGCGTAATATAATGACGAGTAAATAAATAGTTCCCTGTGTGCACAACATAAAAGCAATTAAAAGCGAGTGGGTAGATAGAGACACCTCCGTAAGACCTCTCATATGGAAAACATCTGCAAGGCTTCTTTTTTTTTTCTAATTTCCCTCCTGCTTTTCACATATTTTTCAACCCCCCACTGCACACAACACTTTTGGCTTCTTAATGGCTCTCCACCACAGCCGGAGTTGTTTTGGAAACGTGAGGGGGAAACGCCCCCCCCAAAAAAAACCTAAGAGCATTTCTGTGAGAAGCCAGTTGAAGTGCTGACCTCTCAAAAAAGCAACAAGAGCCTCTCAGTGGGACGGAAAAGCTGTAGCGAAGGTCGGGAATGTCGCGGTGCTGTGACGCTTCGCTCTGCTGCGAAAATTCGTGCGTTGATGTTGTTTACTTGCTCGGTCGCCGTTGGCATGTTTCTGGTTTTATCCATGGGTGTTGGCACTGCGGCGGCGAGAAATGAAAGCTGCGGCACACCGCTTAAAAACTCATCCGTAACCCACTGGGGCCAAAACGGACTTGGAATGCACATTCATGGCTTTGTCGGAAATGTCAAACATGAGTCGCTGTGATTTTAATTCAGCTCAATTAAAAAGACTCAAACATCAAAGAGCAGAAGTGGAATATCTCAAATCGCAATGTTGTTAAGAATGAAGACTACGAAACTTGAAGTTGATGAAGATTTGCCTTTGCCAAATAAAATGATGTGACAAGCCGGATCAAGCCCTCTGGTCTTGAATTTGACACCAGTCATCTACATGGCTCCTAGTTGTGAGCAAATTATTTCAATAACCTTGTTTTTCAGTGAGAGCGTGATAAGTATCGTGTTTGTTGTGCACACGAAACCCGACTGCATGGGAGCTGAGTGTTTTTCCATTTCTTTCTCGAAATCAAACAAGCTCAACATAGTTGTTGCCAAATATCTGACTTTTCTCTCCCGACCAAGGGAATCTTTCATTCTCTTTTGTTAGATTGATTGCTACGTGTGAACTTTCAAAAACTTGAAAAAAAAAATGTCTTCAAGCTGAAACCAAGAAAACACAACTCAACAATTTAGCGCAACATGAACCCTGACGCCAATTTGTGGCGTGCCTATTTCGTGAGCAGATGCTCACATCCTCGACGGACAAAGCCACCAGTTGCTAGAAGCTTCCTGGTCGTCTGCCAGCCCGCAGGGGAGTGACTGACCGTGCTACAATGGAGGGTGTGAGCTCGCTTAGGGGGGAAGGAAGGCTGAGGCCTTGGGGGGGGGGGGGGGGGGGGGGGGGGGGGATAAAGCCAGACAGATGGAGCAGACAATGAGGCACAGACACCAAAACTGCATGTCAACAATGCTCGGCCCCCACTCTCAAGGCCTCCTTTATCTCACCCTGTGTGTCAAACTTTCTTTACATTCTCACTTCTGTGCCAACTTTGAGTCAAAAGTTTGCCAGTAATCACATTTGTGCTCCTCAATAACAATAAAAAAAATGTTCCTTCTTCTTCTTTGTCCTATTTGTGCCATGATCTGATAAAAGAAGGGGAGTGGGAGTATATACAGTATCAGGAAGCTTATCTCATCGTCTAAGCTTTCCAGCAGTGTCCTTTTGCTTCTGCCTGTCATCCATCTTAACCAAAAAGAAAGGTCACTTTTCATCACCTCTTTTGCAGGATTGAACAACATTTAGGAATGCATCACTTTCAACAGCTGCATGAATCTGATTACGTGTTATTGTCAACTGCGGAAAGATAATCCTGGATCCGCAACATTGAATACAATTTCCTTGGTCCATGTCTGAAAATATCTTGTAAAAAAAATCTTTGGCAGAGGTACTACTTTGCAATGAAGTAGGGACTGACACCTAGCGCATAGTAAGCAGTAAAACACCATGCACGTGTGAATGCAATAGATGCATTTGGGGAAATTGCCTTGTCAAAGTTAGTGGGGCTCTTTGAGGACAAGCTCAAGTGGAGACAGGAAACTGGTCAGATAGGGGTGTTGTTCACACACACACACTTCCACAAGAATACCCAATAATTGTTGAACACAACAGTAGCTTTTCCTTTGCATGATTTATATAACCTGCTGAAGTGGGATTCAAAATACTGTACTATCCAAAAGCCAGCAATCTGGTAATGACTAAAAACTAGAGGTGGGCAAGTATCGATACAAGGTATCAGTGCCGATATAGTATCCGCCCTATAATTGCCGTTTTATGATCAGGAACTAGAAATTTTAAACGGGACTATAGAAAATTGTTAATAATTGCATGCAAATCCAAGGAATTTTATATATTAGGATATAAAGGTCTTTAAAAATGTATCAAAAGTACTTGTAGCAACAGTTCTTGGTATCGGTATTGGTGACTGATCAAGACCTGCGTACTCTGGTATCAGGTCTAGAAAAAAGATGTATTGAGCATCCCTGCAAAAAACAAGGTTATTCCAATAAAACTAAGTTTTTTTCTTCTATGTGGCCCTATTTGTGTAATATTTTCTAAATAATTTTTTGAGTTTGATTTCACATTAGTTTCAGTATGAATCATAATTGAGTCATGTAGCGTTGATGCATGCGGCCTGTCTGGTTCCTTTCCCAAACAGTCACCTTGCATTGCACAACATCACCTCATGCGACGCAAAATCCCAATCGACAGGCCCGTTATCCATATGTTTCCGTTTAGCCTGGCATTTCCAAATCCTACAATAGCCTGACAAATAATTCCTGTGTACTGTATAACCTGATGACGTAAGTCTGTATGCAGTGCTAGCGGCAGGAATCCATCCAGGAAAATATGACGTAACATCTGTACCTTGTATCACCTTATGTAAATTTACACTCTGCAATATCACCCACTCCCCCACACTTGGACAGGTAACAGGTGTTGTTCCTAACCATGTCCTCGTGATCTTAATCTATTTTCAATGTATAAACTGCATTAATATTATTCTACTGAAGACAATTTGATCTTTGTAAAGAAGACACTTCTAACGTTTACATTTGGAAGGAAGGGAGGGACGGCATTACCTGCTGTCCGCTGGTTCTAAACTTTAAAAGAACCATTTTAATTTTAGGATCAGATGGTTTAAGATAACTGCAGGTTATTATGCTCAGTTCGGTGCCTAGCTGAGCAAAATCTTTGGCCGCACCCATAAAATGTTTATTGACACGACGGAGTGTCATAGGTGTTAACCCAGCTTTTCAAGTACTGTTGGTTGACTGTAGGCCACAGCCAAATATTTTGACGATTATTTTGTTTTAAGGTTGTTGTTTTTTTATGTTACAGCTCATAATTTAACTTCTACTTGTTTTTTGTTCTTTTCAAAAGCCAATCATTGCACATCTTTTCTCCAGACAGGAAATTGAAAGTGCTCATTGTATTTCAGGGACCAAATGAGGATTGCTGTAGTAAAGATCAATAGCGTATGTCAATACTTAGCATCTGAGCGACGTCAGACGACACTCACTGAGTTTGTGCCTCCAGTTTTTATGGTGTTCGTTTTAGGGCTTAGTGGCGCAAAAGAAGTTGTATACATCAACACTCACTGGAATCACACTAAAAGGAAAAATAGTGAGGTTGTTTGCTCATTTAAGAATATAAAAAAGGCATTGCAATCAAAACTTTAAAGTTCTTGTATGCCACATATCTGACAACAAATCTAAAACCACAGTTGTCACTTCCAATCATTATGATTTCTCATTTAAAATTTTAATACACTATAAAATTCATTCCCAACAGACAAACAGCTTTGCCCTCATACATAGTATGAATCATCACGCTTATCGAGGAAAAATATAAAATTGGTGCAAAACAAAATCTAAGAGGTCTAACCATATAAGGGTGTGCCTGTACAGAGCATGGTTGCATCACCTTGCCGATTGGGAACATTACTTACTATTTTTACCGTCCCTAATGGATGACAGATTAGATGTTCTCCTCCTGTGTGGACACTGGACACTTGAATTTGTTATGTTCACCGCATGATTTAAAATATTTTGTTTTGTGTGCCTGTCTAAAACAAATGTCATGCAGGAGAAACATTTAGTCTATTTAAATCAGGACTCAATGCACAAATGACTTGAATTCAAGATGGAATAATAAACAGCAATACATTCAAGTAAATGGAAAAAAAGATGCAAACATGGAAGGGGTTTGTTCATAAAAGAACAAAAAAACACTATAAAACTATAAAGGAACACCTGCCTCACATTTTGGCTTTGGAGCATGCCCCCCCAACACCTCCTTTCCCTAATGTGAAGAAATGTTCTTTCACTGTCATCACCATAGATACCTCAGTCGAAGATCTCCAATGGGTCCTCAATGACCTACAAGTAGCCAAGTCCTGGTCCTTTTGCATAACCGTCAGCAACAAGACACGTACTTGTTTGGCTCGTGCATTGCCAAGCGCCCCTTTGTGTGTTAGTTGAAGAGAATAGACGGTGGTGGGATAGAAAAGTATGTGTGTGTGTGTGTGTGTGTGGTGGGGGGGCAGACTGGGCAAAGATGCTCAGTCAGAAAGAGGCCCTGAAGCAACATGTGTTCCTCAAAATAATCCCAGTTTCATGGATTTTTTTTTTTTTTGTGTTATTTTTTTCCCCTTTGTTCCTGACCTATAATCCTCACCAACTAGCCGGCCTATTGTTCCAAAAACTAAATCATCCACATGCAGCCTCTATTGTCCTGCCACGATTGGCCTAATGCTGCATTTGGATGGACATCATTGTACACAAGAAGCCTGTCCATCAGTCCGTCCATCCGCTTTCTGTATAACTTATTTTGGTGTTGTGAATTTAGGCCACAAATGAGCAAACTCACAAAATTGTGTTATTGTCTAAATACACTGATAATCTTGAAATCTGAGATGTCTTTGTTTCAGGTAGACGACTTCATTTCTTCTTTATTTATTTCCAAGTCTTCCGTACGCTTCTGAAAAGCATCATTAATGCCCCCAAATCCCCATCCATCACACAGCGGTTTTAATCCCGAGGGTCGCTCCGGGGGAGCCTTTCAAACCACGTTTGGCCTTGTGAAGATGTAAAAGTGCGGGCAGGCGCCTAGCGGGACGCCTCTGTGATCTTTCTGAAGGCCTCGGAGGACACCCAGCATGTGTGTCCACTCAATACTAAGAATAAAAGGCCAGAATGCGTCACAAAGAGACATCAGCGAGGACAGGCCAGCGCTTGGCAGATCACAAGGAGGCAAGTAGGAATGCCTTCAAGCGTTTTTTTTTTTTAAAGACCGATATGAGGAAGTTTATATGTTGGAGGAATTAGATAACTGAGTATGCAGACAGCTTCGAGCTGAAGAAGGAGCCACTGTATCTGTCTGCAATGCAAGAATGGCCATAAAGACAAAAGCTCAACTCAGCTTTCCAACCCCCCATCCTCACCTCACAGTAATAATGTGTTCACAAGCCATTTTTCTCCTAATCTCTGCATTTGACAACAACAAAAAAAAACAGCGTGATCAGGGGATGTTCATTCCCCAGCCAGGGAAAAGCGTGTAGCGACCGCCGGCTGTGTAATTATATTTGTGCAGGCAGACAGCGGGACTATTGTGAGTTATATTTATGTATTTCTGTTATTGTGTCATCCCGTGGAGAGATGACCCACTTCTTACAGCTCAGACTGTACAACAGGCCTGAGCACAAACACAGGCGGTTTGGGGCTAAAATTTTGTTTGCTATGATAGAGACAGATGACCTTTGTTTAACTGTTTTTGTTTGTTGGGACCAGTGTTCGCTATTGGCAAATATGAGTATTTGTTAAAAGAGCTAGATCTTTTTTTTTCACATTTAAGTGGTGATGGGAAAATGAAGCTTCAAATTTGCTTTATGAACCAGTTGTATTTTTGACTCCCTAGATTACACTGTTGATTTAAATGAAGGTGTTTGAAAAATAGCAAGTCAGTGTTCTTTTGATGTTGAACAGAGAGTGCCAGTACCACCTCGAGGAGCCCACCCCCAAAAATAAAATAACTGGTTCATGAAGGAAATTTGAAGCTTTATTTTCCCCATCACTACATTTAAATACTAAACTGAGTGACAGACGGCTATGTTTTGATTCTGAGCCGGAGAGAGCTCACATGGTCGCCACCAACAGAAGAGACATTCATAGGCTCATCATGTGCATGTTGTACTAATACGTCATTACGCTGCATCAACCTCAAACAACCCCTGCAGTGTGTATCGATCAAAGTCAAATGGCGTGTTTACAAACATCACACCAATGTCAATGTGAAATATTTGCCGTCAGCCAAGCAAAGCTGATAAATTTGTAGAAAGTCGGCAATTTGTTAGCTAACATCATGATCCATGAATCTATCCTCGCTACCCAAATATAAACCTTTTCATGCAAATATATTTTTGCATACAACTGAGGATGGATCGGGATTCAAAAATGCCTGAATGGCCCAGAGAGAAGAAAGCACAAGGGAATGGTGCGATCCCCAAATGAGAAGTCACATGGCTTTTAAGCTTTGAATAGATGTGACACCTGAATCCTATCTGGAGGCTTTCACGCTGACATTTTTGCACAAAAACAAGAAAAGGTGCACCTATTTTTGTTTGCCTCCTACACCCCGTGGCAACATCTTGACATAAGCCGCTGTGACCCCCACCTTCTTCACCATCATCTTCATCCTTATACATCACCATGGTGTCAACCTATGCTAAAGGACCACATTACAAAAGCACAGGTGGAGTCAATTCTTTAAGAATGAGCATAACCATGAATGTGTACAGGGAACGGGATGTGACAATTGGAAGAAAATATGGAGACTATATGGAGAAACGAAGGAGTTCAAGAATTAGCTAGGCATCATCAAATACATG
Organism: Syngnathus floridae; assembly: GCF_059516105.1. Taxonomy (NCBI): domain Eukaryota; kingdom Metazoa; phylum Chordata; class Actinopteri; order Syngnathiformes; family Syngnathidae; genus Syngnathus; species Syngnathus floridae. The sequence goes on from NC_142434.1 coordinate 6,675,696, forward strand.
AAACTGGTTCATGAAGCAAATTTGAAGCTTCATTTTCCCATCTTTACTTCCAGGAAGACTTTCTGCAAGACAGCGTTCTGAAATAACCACTTTGATCGTTCTACAAAATCGAGATGTGTGATCTTCACTGGATGCTAGATGCTGAAGATGCTAGCTATTAAACCACTTTGCTAAAGGTAAGTCGTCTTGTAAATCATCACATAATAAAGCAGCCAATAAGCACAGCCACCCACCAAGTGCAAATCTGTGCAAAGATGAATCACTCAACGAGCGTCAGGAGAGCAGTTTACGTCTGTGCAATGAACGCATCTCTTGTGCTGAGTGGTTACTTTCCTCAGCAAACAAAAAAAAAAGTCTTTAAGAAAATAACATGATCAAAGGTCCTCTTCATCTCTTAAAAAACTCATGTCCATAACGGTGAAATACAACCATCTTGTTGGTTTTCACGAGTCTTGTGTGTGGCCATCTTGTCGCCGCCACACAAAGCCCCCCAGATGTTGGCTGAAGCTGTAGTAATTGCTTTCCTTACTGCCGCTGCTACACAAGAGCACAAATTCCCAAACACACTAAAACCACACAATTACCTAGGGTGTGGATATGACAGCGAATTCTGGATCTTGCGTCAGCTGATGGATTCTCACTTCATCCACACGCACTCAAACTTAGTGAGACAAATTTAAAAGGTTGCCTTTGGGAATACTCATCATTTTGGGACCGGGAAGACGGAAGTAGAAACAGGGTGTGATCAAAAAATATATATAGTAAGAAAACTTTACATCATGAAATAAAACGTATTACAGATGTGGGTTGATTTTGTCCCTTTCTCCCTGAAGTGATAGACGGATGATGATTACATTATTAACGCTCATGCAGTGGCGTCAGTCTGTATGGTAAGATGGGCAATTGTTATTGCATGACAGCATTTTTGGCTTGGCTATGAAGGACACACAGAGACCACATGCCACTCATGTGCCAACATTTTTGTCACAAAGTTGGTATATTTTAATATCCTAGAGCAGGGGTGTCAAACTCATTTTTGTTGCCGGCCGCATTGTCGTCATACTTTTCTTCAGAGGGCCATTATGACTGTTAACGTCTTATGTTATTTACAGTATGGGCTTCACAACAAACTGGTGACTATTTTGAAAAGTTGGATGGTAATAAAAATTGCTTGCAAATTTGTATTTTATATAAGTGAAGACAATTTGTAATTTCAGTACTGACATGTATAGTCGGCGGATAATTTGTCTTCGAGGGCCACATAAAATGATGTGGCGGGCCGTATCAATGCTCTAGGAAATAGGTGTCAAACTCAAAGCCTTGAGTTTGACACCTATTTCCTAGAGCATTGGCAATTCCAATACTGGAATCTCAATGAAAGACTCGACGGTGGATAAATCAGGGACAGACTGACTCCTCGGTAGCGTTGCCTCAACCAAATGTTGGTCAAATTGTCTGGACAAAGACTTCCATATTTCCAGAATATAAATATCCTGCCAAAAATGCAGTTCCTCCCTAGATTAAAGGGTTGTCAACAGGAAGGACTATATGTTTTAATCCAGTATCCGTATCCACTGATGAGTCTGTCTGATCCCGGACTCTTCGCACATCTAATCCCAGCACCCGTCTGTGCACTGCCGCTGTCTGTGTCGAAGCTTGCCTGTGTTTTAGGGATTAATACTGCTAAACATTGTTTGTTCACTTTGATCAGTTTCATATAGTGAATGAGGATGATGTCAGCTTAATCCACCTTTACTGAGTTTGGCAGTCCACTTAGAAAGGTTAAAAACTCCATCCCATTGGAACGAATTCAATGAAACTACGAGCTTCTAGAGACCTTATTCCATTCAGGCATTGCTTCTACACCATACTATTGTCCTTATAGTTGAGGGGTCTCCAGAATGTTTTAAATGAAACAATGCTCTGATGTCAAACAGGCTTCGTTCAGACTGCCAGCCAAATTCCAATTTTCAGCCCATTCATATTAAAACCGGATTGCTTTTTTTGGAGTGTGAACAGTCACAAACCTCGTGGAATCTGATTTTTGGAAAGTGTCTGGAAACCACATTCGGGTGGTAGTTTCATATCGCAGAGTCTCAGTATGAACAGCTCCAAACACACGTAACACCCAATGCGCCAGACCAGAGACTGCCAATTATGGAGCGGTAAAAACATGGATCACACTGAAACTAAAAACAGCAGTCCTAGAGGAAACGCATGGTCTTTGGGGAGATCAAGGGTATGTATCGAAACAAGTCCATCAATAAAAACTCTTTCATGTGCTGCCAGTGTCGCAAATATATTGTATGATGTCAGACGTCACTCTGAACAGGGCCGGATTTGGAAACTTGCTAAAAACAGTGCAATCCTAAAATTCAGATTTGAGGATTGGAATCTGATATGTCTACAGCCTGAATGCAGCCCAAGAAAACATGGAAAATTGCTTTTTATATCTCATCTGATTATCTTGGGATCTTGCTACAGTATGGTCCCGTGGATCCAGAGAGAAAATTCTGAAGAAAGGAGCCAACCTCACGCTAGAGTATTCAATACAACCTTTATCTGTGTTTATACATCTTAAATCACTCCAACGCCATTTTACGTCATCTTGTTGGTTCCTTTATGAAAGAACAGATGTTTTAAATAGATGGAATTCACATCAAATGAACATGCTGGGTGCCCATCAAGCTGGCTGCTATGGAAACTAACAGACATTTGAAGGTCGCACTAATACATGCATGCAGCAGGCTGTAAGGAGGCCCACCTGGAGATGAAATGAGGCAAACAAGGGAGGCAATAGGGGGATCTTTGGAGGGGGTCGTGATGAGGCAGATGGATGCAATACGCTCACTCGCACAATATCCCAAGAGACACAATCAGGCTGTTTTCCCGGATTCAATGAGCACGTGGTAAAAGACAATCCCGTATTTAGCCTCACTGAGCTCACACCTCCAATGTGTCGCTGTCTGGACTTTATTTGAATAATCTCAACTCAGCGTGTTTAAATCCCTTAACCTGGGTAGCAAAAAAATTCTAAATTTCTGCCTGGAATGAAATAAACAGCCCACTTTGATTGACTGTATTTACAATGAAGCCTTTTAGATCTTTTATTGGCCATCAGCAAGAACATACATTGCATACATTTTCATTGGCACACACACTTTATGAAGACGTATTGCTTTGTGCGGGTGCCTTTAAGGTGTCGTGTCTCTTCTAATGCGCGCGGGAGCGCTGAATCAATCTATCTGCATTGAGTCACCTATGAAATGTGATGGCAAATGAAAATGGATCTGACCCCGGGGTCTATTGTCCCGCCGCTGTTTTTAACGCGTCCTTGACTCCGAATGATTCACTAAATCACGTTCATAGGCTTGATAGTTGCAATGGAGTGTTGAGCAGCATGGAACTTAATTGGGCAGGAAGGATAAATGTGAAAACGGCGAGTTGAAAAAAAACACACCGTACCACATGTAACAATGTGGCTTCAGAGGAAGGTGTGACAAAACTTAAAGTGTACGCTTGTCTGTTGATTGTTTTGAAATTCAAAGGTGAACAAATTTACGACCATCATGGACCATGAACCTATACAAGGTTTTAAAATCACTAGAGCACCAATAGTTATTGATTTACGACCAAAGTATTTCGGATTTTAGTTTCTCTTACAGGTCTAGTGAATAAAATCAAACCATAGAGGATATTTTATCATGTTAATCAAACAAAAAAAATTCATTTGTGAGGGTTCATATTGTCTTCTTTAAGTTAACTATTTTAAACAATTCTTTTAGTCAGATAGGGAAGATTTTACCTGCTTTACATGTTTCGGCTACTCCCTATAGCAGGGGTGTCAAACAAATTTTTTTCGCAGGCCGCATTGTAGTCATAGCTTCTTTCGGAGGGCCATTATGACTGTCAACCCAAATAAATGTATGAGCGCCTCATATTATAAACAGTGAAAGCTACAAAACAAATTGACAAATAACTGATTTTCAAATCAGACGAGTAAAAACTGGTCAAATATTTAAAAAATAAAAGATACAATTAAAAGTGAAGAGATTTTACAATTCTAGCAATGACACACGAATTTGATGCACAATTTGTCTTTGCGGCCCACATAAAATTATGTGGTGGGCCGTATCTGGCCCCCGGGCCTTGAGTTTGACACCTGTGCGCTATAGCCTTCCTCAGAAGCTGAAATAAAAATAAAAATAAAATAAAAAATAAATAAATGGAGCGGCGGACGGACAAACGTGCGAACGACTGAATGAATAAAATAAAAAACTCTACAAAACAATATATTGGTGCGATTTAAGACAATAACTATGGCTGCCGTGATAATGCGGCCTTTGACAAAGGCAGAATGTCCCCCACGCCTAATGACTGATTAAGGTGTCATTTTGGGAACAGCTTGGGTCACCTCCCCTCCTGCTCCACGCCAGACAAGGACGGGATCCGTGTTGGATTTCATTAAGGCTTCCTTCCAGGAGGACAAACAAGGACGGAAGGAGGGCAAACGCCAACAACAACAGGCCGGAGCGTTCACGCTACATTGTCTCCACGGGAGGCGCCCCCCGCCCGCTGTATTCAGGGTATGCCATTACGTCGGGCCATGGGGGACAACAGACTACCGCTAATGCATGTCTGTCTCCAGCACCCCCCCCCCCCCCCCCCCCCCCGAAATGGAGGCATACATAGTACATGGGAAGAAATGAGGTCAGATCGTCATGAGCACCTCTGCTCTGTGTCCGCTTGCACTTTACATGGCAGTGAAGTATGTCTGTGTGTTTCTACGAGGTTACTGCCGGGGCATGGGCGGTCATTTTAGCGCATTATCTGATTGGCTGTTGACGGAGAGTTGTTGACAAAAAGGAACAGACCCCCTGCAGACTGCATCCACTGCACCAGACAATCATACTCGCATACAGTCGACTTTAAGCTTTACCGCCCCCGCCCCCCTACCTTGTGCCTTGGCGAGATTTGTTACTATGCAGACACACACATTGGGGAATTCACTTTTGGTGTTCCTAACGAGTTGACAGATGTAGGGCACCACGGGGCAACAACAGCACAAACTTAGATTTATATGATTCCTTTTTACCGTTTTGAAATGTTCATCGCTGGTGAGCTGTCATAATTTGTAGAGCAGACATGTTTTGAGACCAATTATTTGCATGCGTGATGGATGCTGGAAACAATGGAAAAAATTCCTACTTGGGACACCGAGGAGCTTCATTATGCAGAAAAATGGGGCAAAGTAGGAATTTGTGTGCTTGTAGACACGCGAGCAATACGAGCGAGGCGGCATCGCGTGTTTACGCTAATTGTATTGTCACGCATGAGAATATTGCTGGATGCGGCACGAGGATGGATTCACATTTTCTACAAGTGGTGCTAACTCCAGACAAAATATATGCTCGTCGTTTTTGGTTAGCTTCTCATGTGTATTTTTCCTCATTAATTTTTTTGTCTTGGGAACTGGTTCAAGATATTAAGGCAAAGCTAGCATGTGCAGGATCAAGGTTTTTCGGTGACTGAAATGCACCTTGATTGCTGCATTAAATTATTCATAGACGTTTCAGTTTTTTTTTTTTTGTGGTGAGAACGCCAGAGATGAAAATGGAATATTAATGAACGATGCAAAATTAATCATTATTTAGATTGTCAGGAAAAGCTTGATACTGCGGTACTAGGATGATTGTTTGGGCATCTTTAACACGAGTCCTTCACTTGGCTATTCAAGCTCAGGCAAGCATTAAAAATGCACAGCAATGTGTTAAAAGAACGTTCAAGTCTGATAGAATCAGATTTTTGTCTCGTTCAAACAGGATTTCCTCATTCAGAGGCTGGCTGACGCAAGAAGACCATCCAGCGTTTCTATGGTGACCTGCACCTTGAGGCAATGTTCCGCCGACCTCAAATGTGATATAACAGCTTCAATTGTTTGGTGAGGTGACCTGGTGTTGAGCCAGCACACCAATATTGTCACATTTATTAAGCAATTTTCCAGGAAGACAGACAAAGGGTTGGTTTTACTGCCATGCAGACTTTACAGCTGAGCGCAAACAAGAGTCTGTGATATGACGTACTGTAAGTTCATTTACGAGCAATAGCAATCACATAATATCTCCTCATATAATGGCATCATTTTAGATGGAATTTGTTGTGGTTATCTTTTCTAAAAGCAATAAGACCAACTGAAGAAAGTGGTCTTTTGTTGACAAGCTTGAAATCAACACATTGTGTTTCTACAAACTCTGCCGATTTCTCGCACACAATGTGACTTCGACAAGGCTCCGTTGCCATAGTAGCTTGCTCTCTGAAGGTTGAAGCCATGACCCAAGCAACAGTTCAGTGGAGGCTGCTACAGAGGTGCAAATGAACCTCCAGGCCCTGACAGAGTGTGTTTGTGACAGTATCATAGGTGAGAGGATGCGGGTACCCAAACCGACCAGGGGTAGTGAGGGATAGGAAGCAGCACTAGGATTTCTACCGAGGGTGCCTAGACGAAGGAAAAAATGGCAAGGCGGGGGAGTAAAGTCATCGGAAGCGCAGGATCAACAAAGAAAATGTGATTGAGCTGATGGTAGCCGATGACGGGATTACAGGAACGGTCATAAGTGGATAACAGGTGATAAATATTTTAACCAGATGAGCTGTGCTGATGAACAGGAAGGGGGTAGATTGAAATGGAGAATTATCACAGAATCTACTTCAGTATCTCAGTACGCTTTAATAATCAATGGAAATTTTTTTTGATGTATTTGTCAAAGCAAAAAATGTAAAACTTACATTCCCTCTTCTCTGCTGTGTTGTTGCCTTGCTGTTTTTTTTTTTTGTTTTTTTTTTAATCCCAACGTGATTTATGCCTGACATAACGAATTTAGGGCGTTTGCGCCTACTTAGCTCAATTTGTTTATACCACTTTGCCGCTAATCCCTCTGACGAAAGCTGCTGGGAGATAAGCAACACAAAGTTTCAGCAGCATTGAGAATTCAAACAGACTCACTATAATTATCTTACATATATATCCTAAAACTAAACACAAGACTACATAAAGGCTTTCCCAAAAATATAAAATATTTTCACCAAACTCCCAAAAGTGTAGCAACTGCAGTGTTTCAACTTTGCAAGTACATTTTCAAGTGCTTACAAATGTCTGTCAATACTACAATCCTAGCTGCTTGAGCAACCCAGAAGCCGATTACAGAGGCAGCAGGCAGTATTCGATGCAACAAACAACGGACAAGCACCACACTGTAAAAACACCAGCAAAGTTTATTTCCCGCCAGGAACTTCAAGACAATGTTGACTCTGAAGAGAGTCAAAGAAATTAAAGATCGCTTCACCAAACACTCGTTGTTGCGTCACGGGCCAGCAAAGCTTTGTTTGGAAAGGTTTTTGTTTAAGAGGGCTGAACAAAAAATGGAATAACCTGACGGTAAGACAGACTACACATTGCAAAACCTGTGAATTAATAAAGTTCTCCATTCCCCAATTCTTTCTGACTCTCACATTGGTGAACACTAACTTCTGCTTGCTTCACATTTTAGTATGTACTGAACGTTCCAGGATTCGTTTAAGCAATCTCTGGACAATAAAGAAAAAATCAAGTTGTTCATTTTGCTTTTGCTACCATCGAACAAAAATCCATTACGTCTTGTTAACACATAATGACACGCTGATAACTAGTGATGGAAAAATGAAGCTTCAGATTTGTTTCATGAACCACTTGTTGTATTTTTTTACTCCTCTAGGTGGCAGTATTGGCTTGAATACAGAGGTTTAAGAAATGTCAAGACAGTGTACTTTTAATCCAATGCTGAACAATCTACAGGAGTCAAAACATACAACAACTGTTTCGTGGTACAAATTTGAAGCATTCATTTTCCATCACTACTGATAACCAATGCCCAATAGGAGACGACTTACAATGTTGTATGCTGTGCACACACAATAGTTGCTTACTGATGACATATCGGTGCTGTCAGTAGGCATCTCATGCAGCAAAAGCCCAGCAAGATCTTTTTGGAAATTCCAGATGTCATGGCAACAGTACACACGCAAGCCCGCTCAGTCATCGCTGAAGGTTTTCAGTGTGTGTCTAGCAGTTTTGCCGGCTGGCAGCGTCGCTGACATACGCTCAAAGCAGCTTTTGCTCTGCTTTCTGTCACTATGTTGTCTTGTTGTTTTTGGAGGACATATTGATAAGCAGACGGCAGCAAAGTGGCGCCCTGAGAACAGACGTCTTACTATGTACAGGGATAAACGTGCTTCATTTGTCTCAAAATGAGTGACAGGAGATGTGAGCTACTGTATGTGGCTTTACCTGTAACGCAAATTTCTCATGGGATTTGTAATCTAATTAATTAGTTCATTCATTCAATCAAAAGCAGTGAAATTGAATATTTGTCTGTTCTTTTAGATTTCGTACTAAACATTTTCTAATTAGCTGCTGATTAGCATATTGTTTGTGGTAAGGGCTGTGCAATTAATCGAAATTCAATTACAGTTACGATTATTACACTCCACGATTACAAAATTGGTCGAATATAACTCATTGATATCCAATGAGTTATGTTTGTTTAGACAAAGTAATTGTTAACTTATTAACTTGTTTATTGTGATTATGAGTTGTGACTACTAAAACATGTTTCCATGCTAAACCACCAACCGTAACTTCCTTCAAATTGATTAATCATTAAGTACCAGTTTCCGCAGTTAATGATCACCGTGGCATAACCATGACACCTTGTTGACGTAATGCTATGCGTACTTTCCGTACAACTGCCAACTTAATTTTTGTGTTAGCACGATTTCGACATCGGCCATTAAAGCCTGTGACTCAGGGCAGACCAATCTGAACCAACAGCTGGTGAGATTCATGAGGCATGCCGAATCCAATCCTTGGGATGAAGCAGAATGAAAATAAAAAAAATATCGTAAGAAGCAACATCATAAGACTCTGGCTAAGACCCAACTGCGAGTGGTGGGCGTATTTGTACCATAAAGGTCACCGGATCAGTTATCATTGCAAAATTATTCTAATGGTAAAGGTCACCGGGCCAGTTATCATTACAAAATTATTCTAATGGTTGAGGAAAAACAAGCCCCTGGATAGTGTTGTGTAATTTGAGGTTTTGAAAAGAGCAAGGCCCAAAAAAATGCAATACTTTCTTAATAACAATAAAATAAAAAATTGCGAATGTTGTCGAGCTCCATCAGCTGTGTGGGAAGCAAAGAAGCAAATGTCCGAGGGAAAGGCAGTTATGAAATGGTGACAGGGAGGGTTATGTAAACAAAAAGAGCTCATGTTTGTCAAACAAGTCATCTCAAGACAATAATTGCCAACAGAACAGACAAAATAAAATAAATGAATAAGTAATCGCAGATAGGTAAGCATGCTCTTTTTTATTTTCTATTATTTTTCGAAGTTTGGAAGCAAGTTTGCACATCCTCAGAGAGGCGGATGGTCTCGCTGTCCATCATGCACATTGTGAGCAGCAAATAAAGCAATGGGGAAAAGGAAAAAGTGCATTTAAATGAATCAATAATTAGCTTTTCACACAAAGAACCATTGCTACCTGATCAAATACTTAGATTTTGTGATATATGTTGTAAAAGAACTCCTTTATGTCTTTTCTATAAATGACCTTCTTCACCTTCACTTGGGGTTACAGCGCCACCGGTTGCCTTGGCATGTATTTGAAAGTTCGCATGCGAGACTAAGAATGGGAAACAGTTAATTTTTTTTAAACTACTTGTTTGTGTATGGACACGATTCACTGTCCGCTGTTGCTTAGGAACATTATTCTCTGCTTACCTGCCGTGTTATTCCCGTTAAAGATAATAAAGCCCTGGTCCCTTCTGGGGCTGAACCCTGTGTTTGATTAAAGAGACCTTTAGATAATGGAGGGCAAAGTGGGGTGGGGGGTGGGGGGTGGGGGCAATATTATCTATTCTCCGAAGCACCTTTCATATTTGTACTTTGTTTGCACAGGGCTAATGTCAACCAACGAGCCTCCTTTTTTTCCCTCCATCATCGAGTCTTTGCTCCGTTTTGATTGAAGTAACGTATGAAAAGAGGAGCCTGCATTTGGCGAATGTCATAATGAAGCATTGTCAAAAAACACACCCAGGAAATCCATGTTAAATATTTTTTTAATGTGCTTTTATTCTTTGAAGACTCTTATTAGAAACAGCCCACTGATTGTTTGCGCTCCCTGGCTTTTTATTTTGCATATGCAAATATCTCTCTGCTTGAGGCAGGTTTTTTTTTTTTTCATGATGAATTAGTTACCAAGCAACCATAGATAACAGCTTATCCTGATTAAAAAAAAAAATCTAACCCATTACATAATGATCGTTAACTTTCAAGAGGATTTACATTTCTGAAATGTTGGTGTTTGAGTTGGAGTTTTTGGATAGAAAATAAACGAGGTATACTTAATATAAATATATTTTGGATAAGGCAGGAAAATATGGAATCAGTCCCGCCTTCTGGGAAGAGTGCATCTGTGGGAAGTTTTATCCAATTATTAGGTTCATTGTTTTAAAAGTTCTTTAGAAGTAACGTTTAGTTGAATCATTTTTATGTGTGTTTGTTTCAGCTGTTGTTTTCAAAGTACTCGCTACATAAAAAAGTAGTTAATTTGGAAAAAGGTATTGGTATGACCGATATAATGGGAGAAAGGCTGGGAAAAAGATAAGTCACAATTAATTTTATTCAACAATGTAAACAATTAACAGCATGCAGACACAAATATGTTAAGTGTGAAACACTACTTACCTTACTTTAGTTTAGTTGTACTACATGAGGACACATGTAAAAGTCTGCAGTGCGCATTCACGCAGTCTTTATGGCTTCACACATAAAATGTGTCGACGTCAGCGTCTGGGATAGCGACAACTGCTTCCAACACAAAGGACTTAGCCAGTGCATCTCGGGTGGTAAACTTGACATTACACACAACTCGCCCCTACATAATGGCACTATGGCTAAATAATTTTAAAATCGATTATTGATTATTCCATCGCTTAATCGGATACAATTTTATTTGGATTGAAACATTTGTTTCCCATTTATTCTTTATTAACCAATTATCTTTGTTTATTGGCATTATTTAGTATTTCTAAACTAACTACATAGCTAAGCATTATCAGACAAGAAGGATTGATAGTCATTGTTTTCTAAGGTAAACAGATGTCTGCAAATGTCTTATTTTGATTAAACACAAAAGATAAACCAATCTGCTTTCAGAGAATTATTTTTGAGAGCCTGAAATGAGAAGATTGAGACTATTTTTAGTTAAAAAAACGGTTTTAAACGATTACTCGATTATTAGAATACAAGGCGATTAATTTGTTAATTTGCTGTTGATTAATCGATTTATTTTAACATCTCTGAGGCATATTTGTAATCAGCCCACACCTCTTTCTGTTGAAAGCAATTTTTATTGTCACGATGACATCACCATGTCTGTAATTATTACTGGAATTATCTAAAAGCAAGAAGCCACATCTACTGGGTGAATAAATGTCAGACATGACAATGCCCCAGTTCAATTGGTCCTTTCTGAAATGGATGCCTATTATTTTGAAAATACGGACACTTTGCAGGCCGAAAATATACCTTTCACATAGGCCACTGAGCTGGGAAAAAGACAGCTCAGATAGCAAGTGTGAAAGAGTCTTTTGTTTACGTGAGCATGAGTCACTTACCTGCTATAGTACTTCCTTTCAGAGCCATGCTGACCTCCATGAGTCAGATGACCATTGGGAAAGTCTTTGAGGCCCCGCCTGTAAAAAAAGAAAAGTGCATTTTGCATTTCAGCACATTTTTCACAGAGCATGGGACAGAAAAAAATGAGATCATGAAGCTAATGGGAGATCTGCTGGGGAGCTTCACAAAACAGTCACGGAACTGTCTGCTCAGTTTGCCTTCATCTGAAACCACATTTGTGAAATTAAAAGTGACAAAAGGTCATAGCAAGACTCAGCCGTAATAGCATCGTCTTCCGGGCTAAATGTTCTGTTTTGATTTGATGCGGAATAATCTGGGAATGACACCTGTCATCTGTTGTCCGCAAAAAAAGGTGAAGCGAAGCAGACATGACAATCCGGGACTGGACTATGGATTAAGATCAGATTGTCTGGGCAATGCAATGAGAATACAATGATGATATTTTCATATGTGGGGCTCTGTGTTGATTTTATCCACTGAAAAATAGAATTTTTTTTATTTTTGGTACCATTCATCCATTTTCTGGACCGCTTTGTCCCCACGGGGGCTGCGGGCGTACTGGAGCCTATCCCAGCCGTCATTGGGCAGTAAGTGGGGGACACCCTGAACCGGTTGCTAGCCAATCGCAGGGCACACGGAGACGAACAACCATCTGCACTCGCACTCACACCTATGGTCAATTTGGAGTGCTCAATCGGCCTACCATGCATGTTTGGGGATGTGGATGGAAAACAGAGTGCCCGGAGAAAACCCACTCGGGCACGGGGAGAACATGCAAACACCACACAGGGAGGGCTGGAGGTAGAATCAAACCCACACCCTCTGAATTGTGAGGCGGATATGCCCACCGTGCCGCCGATTCTTGGTACCAGTGAGTGTAATTCTAATACCAAAAATAAATTCTGTTTTGAGAATAAATGTGGAATCAATTTCCAAACATGTATCCCAATGCCTACATATAGAGTGTACGTACGTATGTGTCCATGAAATCTTGTAGGGCAGTCCACTAAAGCTGTCAAAATTAATTGATTTAATCGACAAATAACAGATTATCAAATTAATCAACAACTATCTTAATAACTGAATAATCATTTAGAGCCATTTTAATTTATAAGTGTTAAAATCCTGTTAGCCTCAACAGTAATTAACTTTGTATTTTCATGAAAACATTTGTTTCACTCAAAACAACACCCGATTTTACTTCTTCTAACAATAACCACATCAGTAACTGAATCAGTTTCAAAATGTGTAGTGAGTACAAAATTAATCCCTCTTGTTTGTTATTTGTTATTTAGTTGTTTTTATCATTAAGAAAATACCAAGTAAACAATAGTAAATTATTTTGTAATACACCTACATGCACAAAATTGTATCCAATTATTCGATTGATAGAAAAATCGATAAATTCTAAAAGTATTGGATTGTGCCAGGCCCGTCTCTACAGAGCTGCTGTTCCGTTAATCTGTTCCCTCCCTGACACGCATGTTCAATTTAGTTTGGCTTCCGTGTGAGAAGAAAACATCATTTGCCACAGGCAACTAATCGACGTGCTTCTCATGTGAGACACTTTCATTTAAAAATCTGCTCGCATGCCAGCACATCTGATGCCAAGTCACATCTCACCAGTTCCTTAATGACAATGAGAATTCAAGTTAGCACGTCGGTTGACCTACATGCAAACGTTATCATTGCGTGAAGAATCATTTTAATGGTATTAATATTTACTGCAGTGGATAATGTCAATATTTGGTATGTAATTAGTTTATGTAGACTCATGCTTATTTGAGTTACTTACGAAACCTGCATTTGTGCCAGGTCGTTATGTGTCTAATGTGAAAAGCAACTGTATCATTATCGTCATCATCATCATCATCATCATCATGATTATTGCTGATTTTCATTCCCACTGTCAGTTACTCTCCACCACTTTGCCATTTTATGTTTCCCTCATACAGCCATTAATGATGCAACCAAGCAGATATTTTCACAGAAAATGGGATTTGCTACAATGATGTTGACAAATGCAAACCAGTATTTGTGAACAACTGCGTGCAATTCTTCACCTCACTTGAAGTCGTGTTGGTTGCAGAAGAAGTTTTAACTGCGGTTCCATGAAATTCTGAAGGGAGATTACAGAACAAATGAGGTATTTTATCAACAACATGCACACAGTCCACAAAAGTCCTGCAAAGTTTCTTGTTCCTGCCTCCCTGGCGAGCTAGCACGTGCGTCATGGCCCTCAGTGAAAACAAACAGCCCTGATCCCCCTGAGATGAGACTCAAATCCCACAAAAACCCACACCAAGCTGTTGCAAATCCAGGTTCGACTCTGGCACGTCTCAGCTTGCCAATTTGAAAAGCCTGTGACAAATAAAGTCATCACCTTTTTTAGTTACTCCAAATGGCCATAAGAAATGTATTCATTTGGATTTTACTTCATTTAACCATGCACAGGTTCAATAAGAATTGCGTGTAGTCTGTTTTGTATGTGACTTTTGAAAATGTCACAGATATCACTTAAGCAAAACTAAAAGGAATGTTTGGTGGAAATTGAGTTACCTTTTAACTGCTTTGAAAGTTGTCTGGAATTTTTGTGTCATTAACAACAAACCCCACAATTTTTAACTCTTTAGACAGAACTTTCCCACAGTGTCGAGTGTTATTCTTGCCCCACCACGTCTTTTCCAAGAGGCTCCGATGTTTTTTTGTCAGCCTGTAACTTCCGCATCGTGGCTTTCACACCATTGGCCGGTGGGGGCGGAAAGTGGACCAATGGGAGGCAGTTACTAGGCAGCCTGCGCCATGTCGGGACGCGCTCACACACACGTCCACAAACACACGCGCACAGCTGTTCCATTGAACAGCAGCGGGATGTCACAACAAAACCCTGTCGCTGCGAATACAAAATACATGCACTCACTTGTACATTTTGTATTTTAAAAAGAAATGCCACTTGTGTAGTTTTACAACTTTTTTTCAACCAAACTGTGTGGGGGTTTTCCAACTACGTATTTGTTTATCCCGATCACTTCCGGGTTTAAAAAATGTAAAAATGTGGAAACTTGCAGGTAAATAAACAATGACCCTGCATTTATCAAACAACAGTCATTCATTGTATAGTCTTTTTATGATTTTCCATGTTTTTGATAAGAAATATTGCAGATTAAGTGGGGGATTTTCCTTAATGTTATGTAGCCCTTACTGGGGAATTCAATGACCCAAATCAGCAGGCTTTGTTTGCCCATCTGCTCTTGAGACAATATAAGCCTTATAAGTATACTATGCATTTCTGTACACGCCTTTCACATGTGTTGCAGGTCTGCAGATTGCAAGTAGCTTGATACAAACACAAAATCGCTTGCCGAGCATGAACATGTCATGAAAGAGAAATGGATGCAGCATTTGAATTGTTCAACATGCATCATAGAGCATTAATAGCTCCAACTTCAACATCCTTCATATTCTGGCCTGTAGCCTATGCGCCATTTCCACAAATTGTACCCGTTTGGCCAATTTCTGTTGTTTGGATCAACCTCTTCCATAGCCGGATGTCATGGATTGGGGCACAATGACCCACTATGTTGTTCACTAACATGAAAGAAACAAGCACCTGTGCTAGCTTGCAAATCCATGATGTGGAACCCAAAGGAAGAACTGTAAACAATACCTATCTCAGACAAAAAAAAAAAACTTAAATCCAGTTCTCTTGCTCTCCCGGTGCTCCCACATGCCTGTTGTACATGAAAACACACATTTAATTTGATTGGAAGGTAGTCTGGCAGGGTTAAGACAACATGGCGAGTCTTTCGCGTGAGAGTGGAATAATATTTGGATTTGCAGGCATGGCGAAGACAGCATTCGCTAGTTCCTCGGACCAAACACAATTTTCTCCTCTGGCAAGGGAAATATAAGGATACTCCCAAGATGTAATTGTGATTCTTTTTAGTAATGGATCTGCATTTAGTTCACCTCAAATAATAGTGTTCCCGAACTCGAGATGACATGTCACAACATGCTGTAAACTGAAAAATTATCTTTTGTTCATTTGGAATGTGGAGGAGCAGGAAAGTAAAAAAAGGGGAAAAAAAGCCCATTGTGTGAGCTCACACCCATGTGGAGGCAGCGCTTTTAGCCAACAAAATCAATCACAGTCTGCGACCCTTGGCCTTCGCCCTTGTTAATCTCACCAATGAGGCTTCAGCCAGCAGACAAGCAGATGGGGATGAGGGAGGGGCTAAATTCGGCCTGGCGAGGAGGTGTCGCTGCCAATCAAACTTCCGTGTCCTGTAAATTTCTTGCACAAAACAGAAGTCACATTTTGATTATTTTGTCAACATTATCACATTGTTGCACACGTGTGTTGTATTGATTCCAAATTGACCGTCATCTTTTATGTAGCACATTGGATGTTTACATTATTAACAATTATTATATTCATTATTTAATGACATGTTTAGTCGTATTTATGAATTAAGGGTTAAGTTCCAAAACAGGTGGATTACTGTGTAAACGTCATCGCTATTAATTACCATCACTTGTAATTAAATAATTAAAGCCATATTGCGCAAGCTTTTATAAGGCAAACCTAAAAATAAAACACAAAAACATTACAATACTTTCTGATGTGCTAGAAAAAAATCAGCATAAATAATATTCGACATGGCCTTGCGTCATTTTTTGAATGTGCAGCAATTTTTCTGGAAGCTTCTGTTCCAATGAAGATGTTGTAAAAGAATGATAAAGTGCTAATCATTCACAACGATTTCAACATAAAAGCATGTGTACGGAAGTGAAAGCTGCCGTTTGAGTTTTTTTTAAATTTTTTTTTTTACTTTTTAAATGAGGACAAATCGGATGGACATGTGTGGTTGTGTAACATTTACCATTAAAAACCTATTTCATGACAAATGCGCCAATGCCAAGTGTTATGCAATAAATACAAACTCGACTCGGGTGCACCTCCTATGTAGGCCTGTGCTACCCCCTGCTGCATTATAATGGAACTCTATTTTCAGTTTTGGTGTCGAGCATTTGTGGCCTTTTTTACGCCGGAGGGTAGGATCGAGTAAGTTTGTGTGACATCTTGGTAGTTTGGGACAGTTTCTCAGACTTCAATCAAGTTATTTGAATTTAGTTACATTCAATTTAATTTATATTCTTTATCATGACTGTTTAGATTTGGCAAATTAATTTATTACAGCATATAAGTGAAAAACATTTTTTTCCAAATTGTTCTGCAAATTCTGTTTTTTTTTATTATGGCAAACAATCTTTTTTTTTTTAAATTTTATTAATTTTTTTGTTTATGCTGTTTTGTGGCTTCTGGTTTTCCAAAATGTGATTGATTTGTGCGCAAACAGTCAAACAGGTTCTAGCCAAGAAACAATGTACATGAATTATTTTTATTTTATTTGATCATCACTCCATTAATATTCTCTCTTAATTCCTTTCTCAAAAAATGACTCACCACCCGATTTTGGTTTATGTCAGAGTAAAAAACTTTTACAGCATCTTTGGAGATTTATCTGGCAAACTAATATCAAGTTTAAGTTATATTTTACACATTCGCATCCATTCAAATCCAACACAGCCCTTTCTTTGATACAAATTAGTAGCATTGGTCTAGATTTCCTGAATGAGCACAGAGGTCAAAGGTTGTCGCCAGGCTCATCTACACACCAGGATGCTAACTTCCAAGCAGCAGCCCTGTAAAAACAACAGAAAAAGAAAAAAAAAAACCCAATTGTCCCCTCTGACCTCCTATACGGGCCTGCCCTCCTTTCCCGCCATTGATCTCAGATTGAGGGTACGTGCGACAATCCTCTTCTCCAAAAAGGCATCTTGAGTGTGACCATGGATCATTTATGGTCATCTGCGGGCTTGGAGGGGGGCGGTGATGGCGGTAGTGCGCGGTTCAAAGGTTGACTTGTTGAGTCTGGGCGGTTCTGTACACACAAACCGAGGCAGGCATAGGCTCAAACTGCAGCTGCACACACGGACACACAAGGAGTTAAACATCAGGTATTGTTATTGCTTAACATTTTCATTCAATTTGTCTTGTGTAATTGTAAGTCTTTCTGATGGAAGAAGCCATATTTGGGCCTCTATGCCTCATTATGAGGCATGAGAAAATGATGTGATTTCTAGCCAATAAACAATTTTTTTGTAATTCAATATTGCAAAATATAATCACATTTTAATAATATATGTAAAGTGGTTGTATTTGTATGTATTTATAGTTATATGTGTTGTATGTATTTTTTGAACAATTAAAAAAAATCAAACAGTATTAGTTAACTTTATTTTTAACTTTATTTGTCTATGAAAACAAATTGAATACAAATGTAATATTTAATAATTGTGCCATTAAAAAATAATATAAAAGAAACAACAAACTAAATCCAAAATGCTAAAACGTTTGTAGTATATTAAAAAAAGTTATTACCAATATTACATTAACTGATTTGTTTCATTTTATATTTTGCATATTTTGCATCTGACCACCCTCAACATTATTCTGATGCCAGCTAATGAAATGGAAATTCTCACACTCGTGCTGCTACTCTTCATAGCGCCTTTACATTTGTCCATCCCACCACCAAGTAAGTACCAAAAAAATGTATAGTAAGCCATCCATGCTCATAGAAATCTTTCTAATGTTTTTAATCTTGTAATTTTAGGACAAGCTTTGAACATTGACATGGAACAGTTAACGAAGACAAAAGAGGAGAGCAAAGATGCCAAGCGAGACGCACTGAAAAAAGAGCAGGAGGGCATGCTTGTGGCAGGGATCAACCCTCACGAGGCGATTCAAAACGAATCAAATAGCGATATTCCGACTCCTCATTCCAATCCCAAAGCCCTCATTCTCTTCTCAACAGTGACTCCCAAAAACCACAAGTCCATTTCACTGATGGAAGACATCCTCACAGAGGTGCTACAAACTCCAAGACATTATTCTGAACAGACTAGTCCAGATGTTGAAGTCCAACCTGTGAGGAACACTCTAGACACAAGAACAACAAACGCCATTATTGAAGGAGGAGAGTATGACCAAAATAAATTGACCAAACCTTCAGTCGAACTACACAAGATCAAAAGTGATAAAAATAAGACTATTCAAAATCGCAAAAAGGGAAATGGAAGGAAAAAGAATGTTAGAAAACAAACCAAAGAAACGAAGACTAAAAAGATGGAGTATTTTCCTTATTTCATGGATAACTACTGTCCTCCTGATTGTGCCTGCTATGGAGGGTAAGAAATGATTCCCGTGAATATTCTCATGCATCTCAGTCTTCTCATTCTTAGATCATTAAATAAGTTAAAACTGGATTGGATAGTAGTCTCAGAAGACGTTTGCCCCTCTGAAAAGAGTCATTGGTTGAAAAATCCATTGTTAATATTCCATTCAAACATAAAACGTTAAGGGAGAAATTGGAGAGTCTGCTTGGTCATTTGTTGCCTGGCAGAGTTCATAGAAATGCCCAATGAAAATTGTACTATAACCCAATAAAAAAAATCTGCCGGTTTTCCAGGGTGGTCCAATGTTCAGACAAATTGGTGGACAAGATCCCGTACGGCATCCCCTACAGCTCCCGTTACATCCTCCTGATGAACAACCACATCAACAGCATTCAACTGGATCTCCTCCGGGGATACACCTGCATGGAGTTCCTGGTCCTGAGTAAAAATCACCTTACAGATGGCTCCGTGGAAGGGGCGTTTGAGGGCATCCCGGTGTTGAAGCGTCTATACCTGGATCAGAACCTGCTGGCGAGCATACCGACAGACCTTCCGGCTTCCCTCGAGGAGCTTCGGCTGGACAACAACCGTGTGAGGGTGATGTCGGAGTCATGTTGGACTCGTTGTCCTGGCCTTTTGGTGTTAAGCCTCAGCAACAACAGTCTGGGAAATGAATCGGGATCTCTTCCGGATGCCGTGTTTTCTCCTCTGCAGTACTTGAGGACTTTGAACTTAGACCACAACCAACTGACGACCGTTCCCCATGGGTTGCCTCTGTCCATCAAGGAGCTGTACCTCAGAGGGAATCTCATCGAACATTTCAGCGGCAAAGCATTTAACGGGAAATCCCAGCTGGTGATTTTGGACCTGAGTGCCAACCGACTGAGCAACAAGGGCCTACCCAAAGATGCTCTGGTCAAAGCCACCCACCTGGAGAGCCTCAACCTGGAGGGCAATCGACTCAAAAAAGTACCCCGGCACCTTCCCTCGTCGATCAAAACTTTAAACCTTGAGGGCAACATCATCTCCACGATTAGAAGAGTTGCTTTCAACTCCTTGAAAAACCTAGAACACCTAGGACTAGCCCGGAATAAGATCTCAAAAGTAGTCCCGGGTGCATTCTTGAGTTTGCCCGCCCTGCACCAGTTGGACCTTTGCCACAACGTCTTGCGCCAGGTACCCAGACAACTACCACGTAGCCTCCACTTGGTGGTGCTAACTCACAACAAGATCCATTCGGTGCCCCGGGACGCCTTTTGTTGGGGTCAAGCGAGCTCCGGTCTCAGCGAACTGGTTCAAGTGCAGTTAGAGAACAACTTGATGGACATGGGAAAGCTAGACTCTAAGGCTTTCAGATGCTTGCGGGGATTCCAGGTGGTGCATTTCTATTGAAACAAAGTTTCAGGAAAGAAGGCAAAACGTCACGTCTCGTCCCCAGTTTTGCTATGTGTCTAGGTTACCATGGTTTCTGTTCGCGTCGCCCCTCCCCTCCTGTGTCACCTCAATCAATGTAACCACAGTCACCTGCCGCTTGTTACCTGTTTTTGTATTTAAGTCCTGTCTGCCCCTCACGACCCGTCGGATCATTGTTGTCTTAATGTCTTCACGTCTCGTCTCGTCTCGTCTGTCGTCTCGTCTGTCGTCGTCGTTCCTGTCTTTATCATGCCTTTTTATTCAGTTAGTCTTGACCCTAGTCGAGCCTCTTATAGTCTGTCTTTGAGTTCTCCAATAAACTCTGGTCCAAGCTGCATTTGGTCGCCCTGCTCCATTCCATCCGTGACACAAAACGTAGACCAGTGTAGTTATGTTGATTTATGATGTCATAAATTATGCAATCAGATCAACATTTAGGACACTTTTATTCAGAAAGAAATGCATTTTACAATTTATTGTGCAATTATCCATTTTGTTTCCTGCGAGGCCGATTGGGTGGAAAGTTTCACTTTTTATAATCAACTATTGAACTAAACTTTTCAACAACAGTCTAATTTATTACACCTCTATTATAAGTATATTTTACCCTATATATAGTTTTTGATAAAGTCCTGCAAATGTTTACATGCATTTCAGGAAAAAAAGCTATATTTATTAGAATGTGTGCTTTGTATTCAATCGACCTCCATGTTTCTATGAGTAGGACACATTGTTGCTCTTAAAAACCAAAAGACTTCCCCATTTAATATTTTTTTAAGAATGTAAATATGTGCTAGTATATCATGGTCAAGATGTATATTTTCAGATGTTCCAAAAATAAATAAAGCACAGTAGCTTCAGTCAACAAAACCTAAGCGAAGTGACTTATATTATTGAGCAGCCACTAGACGGCAGTAACATACAGACAGAATATCGTATTGTGACAGTTACCCTAATGTTTGGACAAAACTGTCCCTTGAGGCAAACATGTGTGAGGAAGTTGACCTTGTGGGTTTAAATGCTATATTTTAACTGCAGCAAAGACTTTGACGAGAACCTTAAAAATATTTAAGAGCAGAATATGATCTGCAAGGGTATGTTTCTGCATCACTTGATTAAGTCCTTCTAAGCAACGTGGCATCGCACCGGCGAAGGCCCGACGATGAGGAGGAGGGAGGGATTGGGAGGGAGGGAGGAAGAAGAGAGGAAGGAGGGATGATGGGGGGAGGATGGAGGATTTAACCAGGCGTTGTTGGCTTGGTGTCCGTGAAGGGAAGAGCTGTGGCTGGGCAGACAGTTCACCAGCACCTCCCTACAGTCCAGCAGGACCCTGACCCAAATCACGAGTACCTGGAAACAACCTCACACTGTCTTTTACATTATTGTCATTTTCAGTATGCAGTTAAGAATCCAACCAGGTGCAGATGGAATCAAACATTATTTTCTTTTTTAGTTTAATGTACAAAGTAGGATTCACATTTTTTCCCCTCACAATATGTTGCTATATTTTCCTTGAGTGTTTCCAGATTAAGCAATCTTTTAACCACTTGATCATCCATTAACATTGTTGTTATTTACTCACAGCTTGAAAGCACCTCCATGTGTTGCGGTTCTGACCACATCCAGCATGACTGGAAGTCCTACCACGTATTAAGTGGGTGTTTTGTAAACACTTTGAAGGAATCTTTCTTAAAAGGGAAAATAGCTGGGAAAAGTTAAAAAGGGGATCCTCTTAAAGTGATTCCTTTTCTGTAGTGGGTACTACTACAAATACCAGACGTGAAAGGGTTAGGACATAGTGTATCATTTGTTATCTTTCTGAAAATAATTAAAAAAAACTCCTGGTGAAGGGTTAACTGGCACCTCACATCCACAGCAAAGTGCGATTGCATGTGAGGGAAAGGAGGTGGCGCTTGAGTTAGTCGAGAGAGTAGAGGAGGGAAGGAGGGGAACCATGGGAGCCAGAGGGACCTCCACGCACACTACACCACATGTATATCTCAAGCGCCATCCACGGCATGCTTCCTGTCATCACATTGTGCCTTTTTAAAAGGTAAATCTCACTTTGTTTTTTTACAACTTTCAGTAAAGCCTTAAACCCGCTGGAGTAGCTCCACAAGAAGGCCAGTGGGGCTGCAAACAGTAGCAGTGAAAATACAAAAGACTGGCTAACAAGAGAAATAACAAACAAGCTGTGCTTTTTTTCCCCCAATATGAATGCTAAATAATTATAACGTGTGATCGTTAGATTAAACACCTTGAAAGCGTCAGCGGTTAAAGACTCCAAATACTCATGTAGACTCGTACTTAGAGACTCATCTCTGCTTATTTCACAACAAGCAGTTTTGCAGAGTGAACAATCCCCCCCCACTCAAAGAACGAAGCCTCAAGCTGTTTATTGATATGCCCAGTTGAAGTTGACTGTACTGTCCAACAAAGCCAGAGCTACACACTATAGATTTAAAACAACCACATAACCATTGCCTTAAAGTCCACCAGGTTAATGCAAACACATGGGAAACGCCATAGACGTGCAAACAAATAGCATCTAGTGTTATAACCCTTAAAGAAATACATAATTGAAATCAAACGGTGGGGCAGCACATGTCGACAGTTAATATAATAATCACAGGCTTATTTTTTTTATCCTCTGCGAAGAACAACTGGCTCAATGTACAGTGTATCATATATTCACATTCTACTGCCCCTAGGTGGCCGAATTGCGCATACCAGTTGGAACAGCACAGTGTCGAATGAATTGAAGCAAAAATGTATCAGACACTGTAAGTATTTACACGTTTGCTTATGTCATTACTGTATGTTTTATTAGTAAAATTAAGTACAATAAGGAAAAAATAAAGGAGGGAAAATATAAAGTACCGTAATTTCCGGACTATAAGCCGCACCGGACTATAAACCGCACCAGCTAAAATTCAGGGATATTTTAGTTTTTTTCTTACATAAGCCGCACCGGACTATAAGCCACACGTGCACATGAGTTTTTTTTTTTACAAAGAAAGACAGTACACAGTAAGCCGTAAAAATCCATAAATACGCTGCGCCACCATTTAAGCCTCAGGGTTCAAAGTAACCTTCTGAATAAAATGCATTAAAAGTTCACATTCATTACAACTTGTTTTTGGTGAGCAAAATGTCAGAAGAATTGAATTTAAATGCTGATTGATTGGGTTTTAATACAATGCAGATGGTCCAAACAGCGCCACTTCTTTGTGTACTCTGAGTCACATGGCAGAGTAAGAGAAAGGGTTTAGAGCCATTTGACGCAGGTCACCTAGCGTGCATTCCTACTAAAGCTCACAATAGTCACAAGCAACACAGCCAGAATAAGCAGCAGCCATAGTAGTGTTTCAAAATAGTATTTTTGTTGTTGTTGTTTTCTTCAAGATACCGCACAACAGTGGTCCACAGCCTTTTTACGAGTGTATAAAAGTGATCAAGTCATCACAAAAATCACCCAAAAAATCTTATATAAACCGCACCTGACTATAAGCCGCAGGGTTCAAAATTTGGGAAAAAAGTCGCGACTTATAGTCCAGAAATTACGGTACTATTTTTCTTACAAAAATGGCTGGAATGGATTAATTGAAAATTTTAGAAACTTTACAAATGTGTTCATACGATAACGGCAAGGTCATCTATGATTTGTCCATTTGAAAGACAAGATACCTAAATCCTTTTTAAGGGCTTTGCAGCTAATTTGGCTGTAGTCACAGTAAGCCCGACCTGGGAAACCTCTGGTTTCAGCCTTCAGGTGCAGCGTGGATTGAGAGCAAAAACAAGTCCATAAACATTATTAGCATACCAACCTATCTGAGTAATGTCACAGGTCAGATGAATTGAGCAGACTTGCTGATGAGTTTTTCGGAATAATACTTCAATTCTACCTTCCAGTGTAGATTTTAATGACACCATTGTTGACTCATCAGGCCCATGGCGACACGCACACACTCAAGTGGTCTTGTAAAATTCCCTTCAGCCATCTGTCGGGCCTCAGGAAGCAAAACCATAAAGCAGGTCACTGCAGGAAGCGCTTGCCCTTCTGCTTCCTGTCCAGCCTTAGTTGCAGTCTAGACGGGCAAGTGAATAACAAAACATCGTCGCTGAAGTGTGCAAAAAGTCAGGGAATTGCCGCTGAGCATTAAAGGTCATATGTGCAGGTTTCCAATCCCAGGAGCAGACATTACCTAAGCTGTTGCCCTCTCTGAGACGTTACAAGCGGAGAAAAAAAAGTGCAGGCGATTCTGCAGTAGTCAGCAAAGTGGCTAATTATACATTTTGAGTCATTTGACACAGAAAGTGTTGTCGTTCCTGCAGCTGTGAAATAGAGTTGGGGACACTGAGATGTGATTATGTGCGATTATCACAACAAATGAGCTTTTTTTTTAATTTGGGGTGACATTTGGGCACACATACTTTACTGTATGCTACTTTAGCTCACTTCTGATGATGCAATGCTAAGCTGCAATCAAAAGTGCTAAACGTTCAAACTGCACGTAATAAGTGTGTCATTTTTTTTTATGAATTTACGCTGAGTTGACATTTGACTAAGCGTTTCATTGTGTGCAGGCGTGCTATTACTTTCCATATGACAAAAACCTTTAGTTGAGCAATACAGTAAGTATCATGCTAGGCTCACACAGGAGGTGAAACGACTTATTTCTCGTCTGAATTTGACCATGGGATACTATCAAGGTAGCTGCTTCATTCGCGCCGCACCTAAACAGAAAGGACAATGTATGAATATCGCTAGTCAATCAGGCAACCGCTGTTTCTGCTAAAACCTTGGCTAATGCTAACTGCTATTGCTATCTTGGTTCACAGTCCAACTCTATGAACACTTTCCGAAACATGCTGTCTAAGAAGTGTAGTATAACTCTACCTCGAACTCAGATTAATGTCCACATATTAATCCATCCAGACAGGTCATTGTTTGTTTTTTAAATTTCATCACTCACTGCTTTTGGGGGAAGAGTTTGCGAAGGTAATGTAACCACAGTCATTTACGCTGACTATTAGAGCCCTTAGTTTTGTAGTAGACGGATCCAAAAATAAACATGTCAATTTCACACATCTCGGCAACAAACCCTCGGAAAAGAACGGCACCACATTGCTCCTGAGGGCTCGTTGATGTGTTGAGGCTGAAATTTGATGCTCTCATCATCCACGTGTCCTAATTTTATTTCTAAACTCCTCCACTCAGGCCCAGTATCACCTCAGGCATGAGAAAAAGTGTTAAACTGTGTCTCTTTATATTACTACCTAAGTCTGACCAAGCAGGAGAACCGTGACACAAAGTTGGATGTGGCGGAGGGACGTTTGTGGTGCAGACGCTGGAATAAACTGGGAATAATCCAAAAGAAACAAACTGATTGACTGCTGAGCGCTGAGAAATCCAGATGTACACCATCAGGCCTAATGAGTAAAAAATACTACAGAACTGAATGTGGAACACCGGCAGAATACTGTTTTCAGGCACAAAAGTCTAACGTGAAAAAGTGAACTCACTTGTGATGAAACTCGATTTACGGTCTTGCGGCGAGGCGCTGTCGACGACCAGTCCACATCCGTGTCGCAGCTTTAAATGGATCCGCGTATGGTGTCATTACTTTGATTGCAGTACACTAGAGGAGACAACAGAGCCGTCGTGACTGAATACTACTGCACGTCTTTGTCACTTCAAAGTCAAAGTCAAAGTCAAAGTCAGCTTTATTGTTAATTTCTCCACATGCCAAAGACACACAAAGAAACCGAAATTTCGTTCCCCCCTATCCCACGGAGCCAAGACATGGCCCACAACAGACAAACAAGTAAAAAAGTATAACAACAGCGTGCTGAATAAATAATGAATAAATAACACAATAAATAAATAAATAAATAAATAAGAGGAGCAAAAAAGGAGCAAGTGCGCGTACAGCAGACATTCCAGAAAATAGCGCAACAGTGTTGCGAGTTCAGGGTCCTAACAGCCTGGAGAAAGAAGCTGTTGGCGAGTCTGGTGGTGCGGGAGCGCAGGCTCCTGTACGTCTTCCCAGAGGGCAGTAGGTCAAACAAAGAGTGAGCCGGGTGACTCACATCTCTCGCAATCGAGGTTGCCTTGCGGGCGAGATGGGAAGTGTAAATGTCCTTCAGGGAGGGGAGCGAAGCACCAATAATCTTACCAGCTGTATTCACTATGCGCTGCAGGGCCTTCAAGTTCTGTTCAGTGCAGTTACCACCCCAGACAGCGATGCAACTGGTGAGGACGCTCTCAACGGTGCCACGGTAGAATGTAGTCAGGACTGCCTGAGGAGCACATGCACGCCTGAGCTTCCGCAGGAAGTACAGGCGGCGCTGAGCTTTCTTTGCCAGTGACGAGGTGTTTGCGGACCAGGAGAGGTCCTCACTGATGTGCACCCCCAGGAACTTGGTGCAGCTCACCCTCTCCACCACAGCACCATCGATGATCAGCGGCAGGTGTTTTGTGTGACCCTTCCAGAAGTCAACAACGATTTCCTTGGTCTTGTTGACGTTCAGCAGGAGGTTGTTGTCCCTGCACCACGTGGTCAGAAGGTCAACTTCCGACCTGTACCGAGTCTCGTCGCCCTTCGTGATGAGACCCACCAGAGTCGTGTCGTCAGCAAACTTCACTATGCGGTTGTCGCTGTAGGTCGAAGTGCAATCATGCGTCAGCAGGGTGAAGAGCAATGGACTGAGCACGCAGCCCTGGGGGGCCCCCGTGCTCAGCGTGATGCTGGCGGAGATTTTGTCGCCAACACGCACCACCTGAGGCCTCTGACAGAGGAAGTCCACTTTGTCACTTTGTCACAGTCAGAGCAGCGGGAACAAGAACACTTGGGAGCAAATGCTCATTTAAGCGTAGCTATACCTATGACAGTCCAGTTTATTGAAGAGTCATGAGGTCATGTCCAATCAGAAAGAGCCCCTAAAGAATCTGAATGATTCTTTGACTAGTGGCATTGCTGCAAAACAACATTCCTGCTTGTGTTTGTCAACAATCCATCATGCTGTACAGCATGAACATCCTGTTCCAGAACAACACAACTGTGTCCAATCAAGATAAGACCCAGATTCCAATCCAGAGACAAATGCACTCTCGTGGGGGTGGACACTATAAAACCATCCAGCTTAGCGAACAAACCATTAGAAATATGTCATCACATCACATCCTGCAGCAATATCCTGTTCCAGAACAACCAGCCTACCACTGTGTTCAATAAAGATGAGCTCCAAAGA
Source organism: Syngnathus floridae (assembly GCF_059516105.1). NCBI lineage: Eukaryota > Metazoa > Chordata > Actinopteri > Syngnathiformes > Syngnathidae > Syngnathus > Syngnathus floridae. The sequence goes on from NC_142434.1 coordinate 6,703,342, forward strand.
CCAATCTAGAGACAAATTAGTTGACTTGGCTGTAAATGCTATGAAACTGCATGCCTTTGTCACGCAGGTCAACACTGAAGCAATCAGAAAAATGAAGAATTTGTAAGCTATTTGTACTGGAAGAAGATCCTGTTCCAGAGCAACCAGCATGACTGCAAGATTAGTTCCAGAGACCAGTCCAGCCTATGTAGAAGACATTATGCATGTCACACAGTCATTATTTGCACACAAACAAAACCACCACAAAATCAAGTTTGACTCGCCAGTGAAGCTCGATTTTTTTGAAAATGTGTTCTGCTGGGGACACCCTGTTCCAGAATGAGTTCTGACCACAAGACTAAAGAAATAAAGAAAAGGTTAAAACTAGACATTGACTGATCAATGCGGTCAGTGAAGAGGGACCGTTTGTCAGTTTCCGTCTGTCTCGTCCTGTCTAGTCAGAATCAAAAAGTTTCTTGTGTAGTGAGCGGAATAACCGGCATCATTGTGTTCAGTCAGGATGAGCCCCGGAGACCAATTGGGCCTGCCAAGGGTGTGGATGATGATGGACTAAACCATCTGCACGCCAAATCCCTGATTTCTGCGACGGACAAGTCCAGACGGGAGCTTCCAGTAAAAGCAGCGGGAAAACATTTTAAGTTGTTTCATCAGGCGAACTGCTGATGTCGGCTGATTTGTTCCTGCTCCGGGTACGGATACCAAACCCTTGAATACCGCCCAACCCCCTACCCCCACCCCTCGACCCACCACCACCATCCCCACCAACTCTACTGGCAACATTTTACATGTTGTTGTCGAACGTTTCAAGATGTTTGGTAGGAAATTTCCATCAGATCCACAGCCACTTTTTGCCAAACATGGCCAAGATTTTTCCAAGAAGAATCAATGGAGCGGACGCTGCTGGTCTGCTTGCAATAAGCACACGCACGCACGCATGCATGCACGCACACACACATACACACACACACGCACACACACACACACACACAAACGCACATTCACAAAACACACACACACTCACAAAACACATACATATTCACACACATTTTATAGTCCAGATCAAATAAACTGAGGTCTCGACAACATTCCTGACGACTGGGAAACGGCCGTCGTTGTGGTTCTACGCTTCAGGGAGAAATGAAGAAACACAAGGGATCCGGAATCAAAATGACATGAATGGATATTCTATTAAAATGAATAATAATAATAATAAAATCTGAAAAAATACAAGTATATTACCCTAAAAATATTGAATAATATCATGGGACCTTGTAAAAGAAGGGTTTATTAAATGTTATTGTATTTTTTATTTGTCGTGGTATTTGTCTACTTGTTGATTTTATTAGTAAAGGTAGAGAAGTGTTTGATTTAAATAAAAATTTGGTGGTGTAAGTTGAAGAAATAATGTGAAAAAATAAACAAGACATAAATTAAATATCAAATAAAATGTATTTAAATTAGGTGGTTATTAAGTTTTAATGAAAATCACAAATATTGATACAAAATGAGAAGAAAGTAAAAATTAACTTACAATATTTTGAAATGCATACAAATTCAAATAAATTAAAAAAAATATTGTTTCTTTTTATTTTCAATACAGAATTTCAACAAATCTCATATTAGAGCTAAATATAAAACCAAAGTACAAAAAATAATTTATTAAAAAATACCTAAATATATACTATATAGATACTACTATAGATACTACACTTCATTCATATAATTATAATAATAATAATAATAATAATAATAATAATAATAACAATAATAAATTATTCATGAATAAACCGTATAGCCCCTCAAAGTGCATGTGATCCATGCATGTGATTGCTCGAGCCTTTTAGAGTGACATACACGATCCCTGAAGGCTAATTAAAAGAAAGAAAAAAAATCACTGACTGGCTCTGAATGTGTCCTGTCATGTTATTGTCCAGATTCCATTAATACAACGTCTGAACACGCACAAGTAATGCGTACATAAATAATTATCGAACATGCCAAAAGAAAACCGAGAAAGTCATGTCTAATTCAGCCGTTGGTGTCATCTGGTGTAATTTCAAGGCAGGACATGTTAAACTAACAAACCTTTTGACACCAAGATTACAATCAATCACAACAATTAAATCTCATTTAAAAACACACAAAAGGAATCTTGAATGCCTAAACACGCACACAGCACATATTATATCAACTCAGTATGCCCTGCCCCGTGGGAAATGCGAGTGGCAACACTTTGCAGAAATCTGATTGGATGCAGATGCGATACACTGTCATTACCTCCACATCACAGGTGTCAAACTCAAGGCCCGGGGGCCAGATACGGCCCGCCACATCATTTTATGTGGCCCGCAAAGACAAATTGTGCATCAAATTCGTGTGTCATTACTAGAATTGCAAATTGTCTTCACTTTTAATAGTATATATATATTTTTTAAATATTTGACCAGTTTTTACTCGTCTGATTTGAAAATGAGTTATTTGTCAGTTTGTTTTGTAGCTTTTACTGTTTATAATATGAGGTGCTCATACATTTATTTGGGGTGACAGTCATAATGGCCCTCCGAAAGAAGCTATGACTACAATGCGGCCCGAGAAAAAAATTAGTTTGATACCCCTGCTCCACATTGTCGATTTTCTGTTTGCTTTGGGACTGTGAAAGCTATATTGTCTCGAACAAGATGTTCGCTTTGCTATTAAAAAACTTTCAAATCGGTTGCAATGTTATTACAAGACATTTGTTGGGTTCGTACGTGGTTTTACTCTCTCTGAGATTCTTTTGTTGGGACGACATTTACCGAGTAGCTGGAGGGGGGAAAAATGTCCATATGACTTTCAAAGCATTTTATTTTCATTTAAAATCTTGGCGCCTGAAATAAAAAAACAATTCTGGGAGAGAGTTGCGCTTAGTTGGCCAATCAAAAGTGAAGTCCGTCACGATGGAAAGATAGGAAAGCCCGGCCAATGGGGAAGATACCTAGGATCCATTTCAGCTCCTCGGTAGCCATTAAACACTTGTTGCGAATGCAGATTTATGGCAGAAGATTCTGGCAAAGAGAAAGGAATGACGGATGGGATAAAAATGAGCTCGCACACTGTGATTTTGTTCAGTTTACTTTGGCGTATTAAAACTATTATATATGTATATTTTATATATATATATATATATATATGTATATATATATATATATATTATGTAATCATAATTAATGATATGAATGATTTAATTAAGAAATTGAAATCCAAAACATGTAAAAATATTAAATAGACATCATTGTGATGCTACACACTTGTTTCTCTGCATTCATTAAAGTGTATTTAAAAAACAGTTTACAAAATATTATATTGTTGAAATAATGCATTTTATTGCATTCATTTTTTAGTTTATGTTTTTAAATCAATAAATATACACATTTATTTTATTCATAAACGTTATTATATAAACATTACGTGATAAAAAAACGAAAATCGATAACTACTGGGTTACCAAATCTTAATTAAAATATTGATTAAATAATAAAATTTAAATTAGCAAAGTTTTAGTTCATTTGCTCATAATTAAAAAAAACAAATTGCGGATAGTATATTAAATTTTATATTTTTCATATTATTAAAAATAAACACAAACAACAATAACAATAATAATGTAATCTAAGAAATGATATTAAATGAAATTGAATTCTTTAATTAATTAAAAAAACTTTCATTCCTATTTTGGTGTAAGCATATCGAAGCTAGTTGTCTTTGGCACCTAGTTTAATCACTTCATGTGGTTGTGGTCACATTTAGTATACACATGTAAAGTACTTTGTGAGGCCTCTCATTCAAAATAAAACGTTTTTGAAGAAAAGCCACTGTTGTGACGTGGAGTTCATCCAATCACTTTAACAAGCTTGGAAATGCCATACCACCACACGTCATTATTTCAATGCTTCCCTCTAGACATGATTGATGCATCTATCAAATCAACACAGATCTCTTTCACTGAAATAGCAACAGAATGGATTTCAAAAGGCTCCATCTTACCTGCCCCAACTTACCTGCCTCATTTCTAAACACAAAGTGCCGATTTCATTACGTATACTTGTTCCATCCACTCTGAATCACCACCTTTCTTCTAATCAAGAGCTTGATCCCGCTTCCCAGTTGGAAAAAACGCGTCGTTATAGTATTAAACTGGCGCTGCAACGCTCGTAATATTAGCTTGCAGGCACCCGTGTTTGGCCTACGATTAGATTCTTCTATTATTCCACTAAAGCTCTTTGGTGTAATAACTTGTAAATCCAGCAAATCACAATTAATTGAGTCGTCGGGCAAGCTGGCAGGCTGGCAGCCTGGCAGCCTGGCAGGCAGCTGTGTTTGCCAACATTAACATATTCCGGCTCTTGTGCCACGACGGAAATGTTCCCGAGGCCGGTTACCCAGGAGACGGCACAGACTTGGAAACTAGAGTCCCCCACAGTGAGTGTAAACTGAAGCATTCATCAAAATGGACGAGAATATCTTGGTGAAGCAGCATATGGCTCAGCATCTATTTGTCTGAGTTATTTTGCTCCAATTGAATGAAGTCAGCCAACTTCAAAACAAGCAACAGATAGCAAAACAGAAACCACATAACTTACGAAAGCCCACTTTAGCTTAATGCTAACACCCAATGTCAAATGTCATTGGCTGGCTAACGAAACTAGCATTGTTGTACATGTGGAAAATAACAAAAGACCGACATTATAACAGTACTCACAGGAATTAATTGTTTTTATATATTACTGCATCATACCGAGTCACTTAAAAGTGAAATTCCACTCGCTTAATGCTAACACACAATGTCAAATGTCATTGGCTGGCTAACGAAACTAGCATTGTTGTACATGTGGAAAATAACACAAGACAGACATTATAACAGTACTCACAGGAATATTTTTTTTTTTATATATTACTGCATCATTCCGACTCACTTAAATGTGAAATTCTTCTGTTATTCATGATTTTGTTATACTACCCCGTAAAGGCCAATAGTTTTCTGTAATGAAATTTTAAATAGAATCAGTACTTCTATTTTCACTCAAGTCAAGTATCTGTACATCTACTCAAGTGCAGAGTAACAACTTTTTCTACCTTGTCTTAGTCAGAAATTCAAATGGGAGTAAAATGGCTTTAAATGAGCCACTAATTGCAGTGAATGGACGTTACTTTGCCCTAATGAGAGACCAGTGGGAGAGTGCTTGTGTGTGTTCTCACGCATGCGTGCGTGTGTTACGAAAGAAAACAGTGCGAACATTGAAGCAAACTTCCTCCGGTGAAGCATCATTATCACATGAATACGCGTCAACGGCCAGATTCGTTTGCTCGGCCCACAGAGGTCATTTCCCACAGGGCCTCGTGTAAGTGTGCGCACCCATGTGTGTGTGTGTGTGTGTGTGTGTGTGTGTGTTTGAGTGATCTGTTTATTCCATTAGCCAAGATACAGCCGGTCAGAAAATGGGGACAACTTTGCTCCTGCTCCTGCTAAAGAACTTAACAACCCGTCCAGTCTGGGATTTACTAGCACACCCCCAACTCTAATTCTTGAAATATTTCCGCTAGTATGAATATAAAAAAAATAGGCGGAGATCTGGCCTGTGGAGGAATAATGGTGGAAACAGTGTCCGAAGTAAACAATTTGATTTTCAAACCGACGGCTTATTGTCAATTCAGGTGCAATCCGCAATGTATTGAAGAGAAAATGCTTGAGTCAACACATCAATACAGCTTATGTGCTCAAGATAAATCCGCTGTAATTTGTGGAAAAATTTAGCTTCTGATGACCTTTCCCCTCAATCGAAAAACATTTCTGAGCAAATAAGCTCTCACTCATAGCTTCCATTTCTTATTTCTTTCTAGCCTAAAATGGCCGCTTCAAAGCAAATTGGTAGGCAAATATGTTAAGTGAAATTTGCTTACAAGGTTGATTTCCAAACTCTGGTCAAACGCTGACGTTGTGAAGCAGACGTACTTTTATGGTGAGTCATCAAACTTTGACGCCACACTCCACCCGTGCTCAATGACAAAATCTTGAATGATTCAGAATTTTGTGACGCATGTCCGTTTGATACAAGGTGGTTCAAATTTTGTAACAATGGAACAGAAGAGGAATTTGTTTTAGCAGAAATCCTGGAAATGACTAAATTGATTGATTCTAACCAAAATGACCGACTTCGTGTATTTTTGTGGGCGTGGCATTCTTGAGAATTTTGTGTTGGTCAAATGTCCACCAAATTTCAGGTTGCTCAGTGAAGCTGACTTTAGGAGATGAATTTAAAAATATTCTCAAGGGTGCCCCTGAGTCAAAATGGCAACTGTAATCCAAAATGGAAGCCTTCCTTTGTCTTTTCAGGCCTCGTTTCTCTAGATTTTTTGTGGGGTATCTCACTTTGCGGGACAAATTTATAGTGAATTTGGCTTAAAGTCCTGGTTGTGCCCTACATGTGGAAAGAATCTCTCGTATACTTTATAGTTATAGCAGTATGGCCAACAAAAGCACTCTAAACATATAAGACCAAAAAAAAAAAACAACAAAAAGCATTCCCTTGTCATTGTCTGATCCACCTTCCATTATGTGCCAAGGATTGACAGATAAAAACAAAACCTTCCTTACTTGATATTATTATTTTCCAAATAATCTTGTTCCAATACTTCATTTCCTCCCTCCGGTGGGCTCAAACTGAACTTTAAAGCTAAAAATTCAGCCTCAGGTGACGAACTGGGCTTTGCTTCAGTTATTGTCTCGTGTCAAATGAGCGAAGATGGATCCCTTCAACACATTTGATGTGTGTGTGGTCTGCCCTTTGCCTTGTGCGTGCCTGTGTGTGTGTTTGTGTATCTGCGTGTGTGTGTGTGTGTGTGTATGTGTGTGTGTGTGTGTATCTGAGCCCTTGGAATGATCCTCAACGCAAGTAAAAAAAAAACTTGGAAGAAATCGATTGATCTAAGCAGAATCCACTTTTGAAGACTCCCAGAAATGACAAAATGATCCTAAAATAGTCGCTTCAGCCAAAATGGGAGACTTCTTGTGTGTTTTCGGTCATGACTTATTGAGACTTCTTCATGATCAGTACAGTAATTTCACATTACTATGTGTTACTGGCTTCAGGGGCTGAATTAAAAAAAATACTAGTATGTGCTGCTGAGCTGAAGTGGCTGTTGAAAAGACTTCCTGTGCCATTTGAAGCATAGCTACTTGCGAATTTTTTTATGGGTCTACCCATGATAGACACAGCTGCCAAATTTTAAATTTTGAGTTCTAGAAAGTGATACCAACCCTGTTGGGAAAAAAAACATGTATGGACCAGTATAGTTTTGTTGGGTTTTTGTCGGGTTTTCGTGCTAGTCTTGCGGGTGTCACTCGCAAGACCAGTGAAAAGCAAAACAAGACAAACTTTGATCACTCAACAAGTCGCTCTTTGAACTAAGCCACAGCTACCCAGTAGGTCCAGCATCTTGTTGGAGTCTTGACAGGATCTGGTGACACGAGTCTTGCTGGTCTCACCAGCAACCAGGTTGCTGGTCTTGCTGTGGCTCAGGTTGCCTAGTAACCAAAATGTTGTCTTTTTGAATCTTGGCTGCTTTTGTTATTCTTTTGCTGGTAGTGACACCAGCAAAACTAGCATTTGATGAACCAAGTCATTAGATATGGAGCACAGGATGTCTCCTTTTTAACTTCTGTGGATTGTAACCCTGATGATGGTTGTAGGTTGTATAATGGGAATAAATTAGGCAGGAGTGTGTTAATGAGAATGAAGCAAAGGAGTTTTCAAGTCCTCCCTATCATTACCAGATGTCTCAGTGGCTGCCAGCTGAATCACTGCTCAACTCTCCCTTTCTTCCCCTCCTTCCTCTCCTTCGTCTTCGCTTTCCAGCTGTTTTCACTGCCCGGGCTCCACCAATTGTTTCGGGTCTTTGCCCTCCCCTCCTCTTGCTTTCTCCTCTCTCTCTCCTCTCTCCGTGTCTCTCTCCCCTCCCCTTATTGTGACAGAGCACACCTGCTTGATCTCCGCTGTCGAGCGCTCCCGAGTCCAATTACCCCAAAGGCCCGAGCAGCCGCTTTTTCGCTGTCTCATCCCCCCACCCCCGAAAAAACAAACTCGCCTGGATTTTTTTTTTGTCGGGGAGTTCCAGCCTCTGCTCTTTACCTTCTGCTTCTCACGGGAACAGGTTGGTTATGGCATCCTTTTTACTTTTTAGGGAGAATGATGGGAATTGTGGGGGGAAAAGTGTTGAAAAGTAATGGGAAAGTTTTTTAGATGATGTTATTTTATGTCGAGTTTTTGTCGATGTCTTTGCAAGCTTTTCTGAATCCCACTTGAAATTCTACTCAGGCACGGGTAAAGGGGGTGTGGTAGGTGTCTGTTGATGCTGGTCCCTCACTCTCCCCCCTTTTGGCCTATTATTCCATCCAAGTCATCCTTTCTCGTAGCCAAGTGGACTGTTTTGACACTTGGCCGATTGATTGTTTAGATGGAGCCCATGTGGAACCTCCTGCATTCCTGGGTGTCGACGACTTGAAAATCTAATTTTTCTGTGTTTACACAGAGAGAACTGGACTCCGGGGGAAGGGCGCCTGTTGTCATTAGTGTTGGAAAAATGTTTGGATTTGCTGCATAAATGAGGAAAAGCATTTCTCACTGATGATTCACTCCATTAATATTAATAATGGCTTGTTTTTCCACCAGCAAACCTCTTATCTGTCAAAAAAAAAAAATTGCTCCTCCAACCCACTGCTTCTCTGTAGAAGCCAAATTGCTCCAGGGCCAGTTTAAAGGCTTTGATGAGAAAAAAAAACCCCTTGTACCTGCCATTAATTCTGTAATTGTACAGCTTCCATCCTCTATCATTGCGAGGGCTCAGCTAACTCATTACATCCTCTTTGCCAGCAGCAAAAGAACTAATAGGACTCAGCTGCAGTGGAGGAAAAAAAAAAAAACAGACAAAAGTGATGAAAATCTGGGCTTGGAGGACAATCAGCATGGAGCCAAGCAGATGTTTAACATTTAAAGCACACGAGTGAATGGAAGGTTTTTGCAGACGAGATCTTGGGCTCTTCTTTTCCATCTGGAATCCAAAAGTTAAAGAACAATGTGAGTTGCACATGTCTTTCTGCTTAGGAGGATCAAACAGAGAAGAGGAACATACCAAAAGCGACGGGTGGACGGAATTGGGTGGGGGCAGAAACATGGTCGAAAAAAAAATCCCAATAATTATTCGATCTATTGTCCTATAAGGGGAGTCTTATTTAGCCACTCTTGAGTGTTTGCACATGTTCTCTCTTGTGAAATCCTCGATAGGTCAGAAATCCGTCGTCGGGAACATTTCCAGAAACTTTCATCACAACCATGTGGGAGGAGGATGAGGAGGCTTGGGGCTTGGAAGTGGGGGTTAAAAGGGACACATGTGTTTCAAATGTCCCGTGACCTTGGAAACAGCATCAACGCAAGGACAGTATGGCCTCCTTCAGTCTTGTCAAAAGTTGAATGTAAACTGGGAAAATGACACAAAAGTGAATGAAGTGGAAAATCACGTGAGCCAGCTCTGCTTCCTGTCTGGGATTCATTAGGAGTGCCGGGGCCACGTTTTCTGCCATGGAGGGGGGATGGGACTGACTTGGAGGACGCCTCAGTTTGTTAGTCACGTTAAAATATCAATTATGTAGAACATATAGATCATTTCCAGTATAGATGCCAAATTCAGAAACATCACCACCCCAGGTACCTGAACATCGGTATTGATCGATACCAGTTTAAATTCACTCAGATTTCACCAATTGATGATGTGTTGACCTTATCTATTCAAAAGAATATTGGGATTTACTTCTTATGGTAATGATACCAAATCATGCAGTATCCTTAAGATAATGGCTCGGTTTTATCACTCCTTAATCATAAAAAAAATTATACCGATATCGCTGATAGTCTTTCATGTACTCAGGATTGAATCAGTATAAGTTTTTAATACCTCAGAAGCACCCTGAAGACAAAAGTCTACATTGAGTATCAAGAAAATCAATATTGGTACCATTATCGCCGATACTGGCTCTGTATGTACTCTGTGTTGGATCTATATCAAATAATGTAGTATAATGTTTTTTTAAGCCAGAAAAAAAATCTTTCACGATGCTTTTAAACTGGCTGTTGGATTTTTTTAGTTACATATAGAATTGAGGGGTAGTGCCAGTTTTGAGGTGGGGCTTTTTAAAGGGGTGCATAACACTGTATGGTTTGGCTAATAGCTAACCACTTGAAAGATTAGGTGGACATTTTAGAACTTGTGATGACTCAACCAAAAAGCATGTTTAAAAAAAGCTAAATCCTCCCGATGGTAAGTCCCTGCAGTACCTGCCACACACACACATACACACATAAAGCCACAGCTGGGAAATATTACAACCCTATTTAAAAAGGAATGCCGTGAAAAATGATCAGCAATCATCTCTGTGAAAATATCCTTGCTCACTGGATGAGAGACAAAACATAAACATTTTCTTTTTTTTTTTAAAGCGGGGGAGAAAACAAAATTTTTCTTTAAGATCCCGATAAGAAGTGTTAAGGGTGGAGGCTTGTTGTAGCACGTTATGACACGTGTCCTGCTATCAGCGGATTCTCCACAAGACCTGCATTCTAGCAGGTCGTTTCATGTTGTTCTAGCTCATTCAAGGCAAGAAAGAGGAGGCATTATATAGTGCAAATGCAAAATGCAGCATCCAAGGTCGGCTGAGTATCATGGTTGCACTCAACCTAAAGATGGAGTGACCTTAAAAAATAATGATAAGCCACGTGCTGCTTCACAAAGTTTAACTTTGTGATATTATGAATCCTGCCAGCCTGTTTTGATATATTTGAAGCCATCCTGACAGAGATGGCGCACCCCTCCCTAATTTTTTGCAGGATTGCTTGTAGGAAAAAAAAACACCATGGAAATGTGTGTCCGCAGTTACACTTGGTAATCTGGTGCACCACCATTACACAGTACAATTTGGAACACATAAAAGGCAGCGGACCAAAAAAATGGGATTCCCAGACTGTAATCCTTCGGGGTGGGTGCACACCTTCCAGGGGGTGCATCAGATTAAAAGTGCAATGTTGAGTAAATTTATCTCTTTTGTTTACATAATCAAAAATGATACGTTTTCCAAGGTGGTGCGCCATCTATGTTAGATGGTGCCAGATATTTATCAGTAAAACCAAAAACAGTCATTTAAAAGTTCTATATGATTGGGAGTGTTAAGTACCCGCTTCAAAATCGTGACCGAATTGGTGCACCCCCTCGCTCATTTTTTAGGAAATGTTTATGGGGGTGGGGGTATCAAATTACAACATCTGCAGTGTGTGGAGTTACGAAGCCAATAAATCAATAAAGGCCTCATGTCTAGCCACACAAACCTAAATAAACTGAGCTACTGCCAATGAAAACAGTTTTTGGGGGAATCAGGTGTGCGGAGGTTCACATTCAAAAATTATCATTTCATAAAAGCAAAAAAAATAATTGGAACAAACTAAACAATGTTTTATATCAATAAAATTGTTAAGCAACCCTATTCACGCTGTTTTCTTGGGAGGGGATGCACCATTTCTGTTTTTGAACTTGGTTGCCCCACCCCACACACAAAAAAAAGCATGATTTGAAAAAGCTAGTTGAACTTGAGATCAATGAAAATGTAAAGAGCACATTTTGACCAACATCCTGACAGTTGACGCACCCTACACTCCCTTACTGAAAAAGACTCTATGTTTTATCAAATCAAACAGAAACATCAAACAAAATAGCTCTGTGGATTTTGGGGGGAGATGGTGCGTGGCCTAAAAAGACAAACGAACCAAGTGTCAGATCCTGCAGCACTCTTGTTTTACAGTCGGGATTAGCTGCAATGGAAAACTGGCTGTCTGGCAGAAGGGTGACGAAATCTTTACGGGGACAAAATGGTGGACGGGGGTGCACAGACGTCATGGGTCAGAACCGATAGACACGGTCGACTAATTAACGGTGAAAGGTGTTATTCCACGCGCATCGACAGAAATGCTCGAGGTCGTTGCGTGCTGCCAGATGTGCGTCCAATCCCAACAATGAACATTTCCAATGAAGTACCTCACCCTAAACAAACAACCTAAAGGCATTTGCAGAGAACTTGGCCCACCATGTGTGCAGACAAGATGTTTTTAGTTTTTCTGCTGAATATGTACTTCTTTTGAGATAAGAGCGCTTGACATGGCCAAGATGACTCAGCCTGTGAGGAAAGTGGAACAACATGTACTCTGGATCTCTTGAAGCACAGACAAGAAGCCTTTGTTGCAACTAACATTAGAAAACAAGGCAAGCAAGCAAAGCAATTTAAACCTATGTGGCTTTTCTTTAAAAAGATTACTAATCTAATGCTGGTCCTTTATAGTTTCATGGAAGTGGTTGGAGACTGGGATTGCGGCATTTTTGCCGGACATGGGTTATCATTATGGCTTGGGTCAAACTGTCATCCCTGCGGCCCCATGTAACCTCATCTCGAATTGACAAAATTCACACTTTCAAGCGCCGTAAAGATGCCGTCGGATTATACAAGCGCATAAACAGTCAATCGGTGGCAAACACCTCGGTTTCTGCGTCCCGCTTGCCTTAAATCATTTGTTAGCCACATGTGGCTCATGTGTGCCCTTTCATTAGGGAGCTTACAGAGACTACAAAGCATGGAAGGAAGACTGGCGAGTCACTGCGTTGCAAAAGGTCAGCGAGTGTGTGTTGCGGTTGGAAACAGGAAAATTGTAAAAAAATGGCGGTCGAAAACAATTTACATTTTTATTACCTCATCAATTGTATTGTTGGACGAATTGTTACAATTTTAGATAAGCCAATGATTGCATAACTATGCATTATTGATTGTTGGTGAAAATCAAAGTATAGCACAAAATATACCATAAAGTCTTACTATACGTAACATTTTTAATTAAGAAAGTATGACAATTCATCATGTCGTTTTTTACTGCAATATGATTCATTATGTCATATTCGTAAATCATGTTATAATCCCCCTGGGGTCATATTCATCACATCAAAGTCTTGCTATATAAGATCACCAAAAATGTCTTAATGCTGCGCATAACATCATATTGACTGGAGAGCATTTAACAAACTTTGCTCATGCATGTATTGGAATTTTTAATCACTTGCCGGGTTCGCATGTATTCTGCTTTGAATGAAACCGAATGCCCAAACGGAATGAAAAAGCTCCATATAAATACCTCAGTCGAAATTAACAAGGCTGAATCCGAATGAAATTTTATTTAAATTCACAGGGGCGGTTTATTCAGTTTGCCAATCGAACAAAAAATCAAAACAACCGTAAATGCGTGGTTGTATCTACTATCGTCTTTTAATCACTCTGTGACAACAAAAGTCTTCATCATGGTATTGCTTTAAGTGTTGAAATAATCATAACTACTGTGCTGAATTAATGAATCAACTTCTTATGTCTCATATGTGTAATGTTTATCAAATAAAATCGTTCAAAAAAAACTGTCCTTGAATCGGTTCGCACCCCACATATTGCAAACCCTATTTAATTGTCTTGTATAAAAATGAATAGAATGAATGACATCACAAATAAACAGGAGATAAAAAATCTTCAGTTGAAATAATTTCCATCACAATGACAAAAAGTCTTCATGACACATCTTGTCTGCTCCTCTGAGTGACAAGCCGGTCGAGTTTGTCCAATGACAACCAAGCTTTTAACCTGCTATGGCCTTCAAACACCATTTGTTAGCTTTAACCTTCAACATCACCATCATCATCTCCCTTCACCTGTTTTATTTACTGGACAACTACAGTAAAATCCAATTTCATTTCCAAGGTGAAGAAATCCATTGACATTTGTCCCTTTTTCTGCAGGTTTCACTCCACGAGCAGCACCATGAGGTCGGCCTGTCTCTCTCTACTCTTGGTCACCGCCTGCTGGGCACTTCCCTTCCGCCAATCTGGCTTCCTAGACTTCATGATGGAGGATGAACCTGGCTCGGCTTTGCCCGAGGAGCCCACAGACGTGGATGAAACCTTGATGATGCCCTTAGGACCCAAGTGCCCATTTCGCTGCCAGTGCCACCTGCGTGTGGTCCAGTGTTCCGACCTTGGTAAGACCACTAGGTTGGGTAAAATTTCCTGGTGTTGGGGTTATTGATCCATCCACCCGACACCGCAAGGGATTTTCAGTTCTTAAACAGCAGCATTTCACAGTCTAAATCCGATGAGAGGAAATTGTGTTACTGATAGGCCTGGAATGGATGAACAGTCCAATGTTAATGAAGTCCAAATGTTCTTCGAAGAGACCACTTAAAGACCACATTCACACTCCACAGTCACAACAGTTTACCCCAACGTTATCTTCCATGTTTGTGTAAGCTCACGTACAGCATATACAAGAAAAAGCGCTCCTTCCGCTTTCAGGGTAAAGCGAAGAGTCATGGAAAAACTGGGTGGGTGATTGTAAAACACCGAGTGCAGAACAACTATCTTTACTGAGATGTTCTGATAATGGGCAAACAGTGTTCCATTGCATCAGTACTCCATGGCTAGATTCTTTAAAGCCGCACAGGCGACTGACATACTCAACATAAACATTATACATGAAATCCACGGTAGCAGTACCCAGTTGGGTTCAAACAACACTTAGCAAGGGTTAGCAAAACACTGTGGCTGTCGTCGTGGCGATGGTAATAACAGGAAGTGGAGAGCCACCAGGAGGCTTCGTCCGTGTACATTGATTAGAAACATGTGACATTAAAAGAGGTACACCAAACACGAGGGTGACATGTGACTTTCATTATGACCAAATTAGTGGAATGACGCAAGTGGTTTCCTGGGGGCGGGGCCACTCGAGTTAAAGGTCCTTATGTTGTCTCGTACATGCTGTAGAAAGATTTTCACTCTGCAATCAACCCATCCCTGTGGAACATTTTCTGAGTAACAAATTCCAGATCTTGTCACTATCTTGACAAGGAAATTACTCAATTTGCAAACTTCTGATTTTTCCATTCTCCTCGTGTGTGTGTGTGTGTGTGTTTTTACAAGTCTTTAGGACGGAATGCGAGTACTGAGCCACCTCTAATGCAGAGGTGTTAAATCCAGGTCCAGAAACCCTGCCAGTTTTGCTTTAGCCACAAGTACTTCTAATCAACCGGCAGGTAAACAGGCTAACACACAGGAGCTAGCATGCTTTCTGGTAGGTAAACAAGTTAACTCCCTGGAGCTAGTTTGCCTCCCGCCTGGGTTGATTAGAAGCAAAAGCCAAACTTTGGCAGGGTTTCAACTTTCTGGACCCGGATTTGATTGTTTAATGTCAAACAATCCAGAGCCATTGTTTGCTGAGGGCACAGTTTGTACTTGACCAAATACTCATCAATCAGAAACTGCACATTGTCGTGATCCACTGTCACAGACTTGGTGAGAAAATCTGCTTAACGTATTAGAACTGATTCAAACGGCTTCGCTATCAAGCGGTGTGATTCATGATGATGGAAAACTATGGGGGCGAGTCTTACAGTACTTCTCTTATCCATTTCCTGGACGTCAATCGCCTACTGATTTGTCATACTCGACACAATATTGGCCGCCAGATTTCAAGTGTTGCGTAAAGTTTACTATATCCAGTTGGGCCCCACCCTTTGTTTTACAGCAATATTTTTTAAGTTTGATGTGAAATAAATCTGTTAGAATGGGCTGTGGAGCTCAAACTTCAAACCAGACCTGGAAAACATTAACGGTTTATTCACCCTTCAAATGTAAATGAACCCGTTGCGTGTTGCCACAGATGGCAAAACGCTGTAACCGCCAGATGCCTCTCCTTCAAAACATCTCTTGTCTTGAGCGCAGGTGTTGGTTTTGCGAGGCGTCCGCGGCCCGAGTCATGTGATGCTAAAACCTGAGGTTGGCATGCAGGTATGTCGCTCAGGAAATTTGTTTCCAGTTCCATTTCCTACCATGTGTGCCTCGGAGAACATTGAATGTTATTTGGTCACGGGACTTAGCCTTTTGGACCTCATGTGGACTCAAAAAAATTATCTAAAAAGTGATTGAGGGATGAAAGAATTTTGAATCCTGGTGAGCATTCAAATGTAGTAACATTTTGAGTTATTTTACTTGGTGTGTCCGGATTTTTTTTTTCCAGGTCTGAAGGAGGTTCCCAAGGACATCCCAGATGACACCACACTTCTCGACCTGCAGAATAACAAGATCACTGAAATTAAGGAGAATGACTTCAAGAACCTCAAAGGGCTACATGTAAGGGAGCTCGGATCTGTCTTTCGGTTTCCACACACCTACCGACTAACGAATTCACCAGTTCCAATGAAAGTGGCGAATCCTCTGGTACCACCAATCCCTCAGCCGCCAGGTGCACGGAAACAATTCACGTGCCAATTTCTGAGATCTGGTTCTCCTGTCTGAATGTGCCACATTCCTCGCATCGTCTTGTCTGTTTACACGAGCGTGGAACAGCAGAAGACAACCCCCCTCCCTCTTTGTGCTGACGACTGATAAGCTCCCTGTATGTCATGGAAAAGTTTATAATGACCTTGGAGGAATGCAATATTTTTGAGAAACTTGATATGTAAATGTCAGAATTCTGGGAGGACTTTAACTAGCTTATTTTGTGTTGACAAGACCAAACATTGGGTCGGATGGTGCAGGGCGGTACCTGCCTTGGAAAATATTTTTTTTATGATGTGTGAACACATGGTTATAGGCTTGGCAAAACATTGTGGTCTGGCTTGATTCATGTCCTCTGGTTATGTCATTCCTCCAAATTACAATGCAGAAGTATTGTGCTGATTGGAAACAGAGCACTCGTTGAAGTTTCCAATTTTCTTCCATTCGCAGGCGTTGATCTTGGTGAACAACAAGATCAGCAGCATCCACGCCAAGGCCCTCAACCCACTGACTAAACTGCAGCGCCTCTACCTGTCCAAGAATAATCTGAAGGAGATGCCAGCCAACATGCCCAAGAGTCTGCAGGAGCTACGCATCCATGAGAATGAGATCACCAAGATCAAGAAGGCCTCCTTCCAGGGAATGTCCCAGGTCATCGTCATGGGTAAATCAAATTCAGCAAACGTCCGTTGTGTATTCCACAGAGAATGCTTATTGTCCGCATACTTCCCATGATTAAATTCTCATTTCAGAGCTGGGATCCAACCCACTGAAGAGCGCAGGGATCGATTCCGGCGCTTTCGCTGACCTCAAGAGAGTCTCCTATATTCGCATTGCGGACACTCAGATTACGGAGATCCCCAAAGGTACTCTGTTAATTTAACACGATTTTTTTCAGCTTCAGCAATGATGTCTCCACGGTGTTGTTTTTTTCTGCAAAGGTTTGCCGAGCTCACTCTCAGAACTTCACCTGGATGGAAACAAAATCTCCAAGCTCACCGCTGAGAGTATGAAGGGACTCAAGCAGCTGGCCAAGTATTACAAATGTTTTGTTTCTCTCGCACATACATCAATCTGGTCTGCCAGAATTAATGGACTTTCTTTTTAGTTCGTAGTCTATATTTGGGCCTCACTTCCTTCAAGATTGACACTACAATAGATTTGGGATTTCTCATCCTTTTCAAATCTCTTCATCTCCTTGAATACAAATTGGCAAAGCAAGCGATAGTTGAGGGATTGTCGAAATGATTGGTTTGGACATAAAATAACCTGTGGAAAATTGGGAATGAACAAAGAGAGCTTTGTTTCAGCACCAGTAGAATGTGTTTCACTTTCCGTTTTGTCATACTTAAGTTGGAATGGGACAACGGACAGGTGCAAGACTGTTTCCATGTTCTAATATTCTCACTGGCTACTACTTCTGTACGATAATAATACAATGAGATAAGTGCTGATGTCACTTGTTCCCGACAGGCTGGGTCTGAGCCATAATGAGATCAGCCTGGTGGAGAACGGCACCATGGTGAACGTCCCCCACCTGCGGGAGCTCCATCTCGACAACAACGCCCTGACCACCGTGCCCCCCGGCCTGCCCGACCACAAATACATCCAGGTTAGACTCGTGATTACAATGATTGGGTTCCAGCTAATTAGCAACGACACATGGCTTGTTTGTTCTGATCAGAGCCACACCGCAAACCATCGTCACATGGATTCAGTTAGGACCGCTAACGTCCTATTTTTTTTCAAATGTGTTTTCTCTCTTTTAAAGCGTTTCATGTTTTGAAAAGACAATCATGGCATGTTTCACCCCATTTGCGCAAGAATTTGCGAGACCCCAAAATGGCTGTCTCTCGTGAGAAACAGTTTCTTTGCGGGATTCATTGGAAATGAGTCGGAATATTTCACAACCATCCACTTTGTGAGATTGCTCATTATATTTTACTATTGTTATATAATTGTGCGTGCCTCAATACCTCTGTGAGTTTTAATTGAGTTATGTGCTCAAGCAGCAACGTTTTGGAGTGGTTAGGATTTGGCGAAAATAACTCAAATGATTGCCATGAAACTTGGTCAGCATTTTCTTTTTCAGGGGATCCAAATTTGGATTGCTTGGCCTCGGTTTTCTTGACTATCCTGGTAGTTTACATGTACATCTTGGTTTCCGGTGTAGCATTCTGATCATATTAGCTTGTCATCTAGAGTGATTATTATAAACTGGAAACAATGGTTGTACACTGTAATTAATTAACTCGAGTACTATCAGTGCGGTCACTATCGAATATTTCTAGATTATTCTAACGATTATTCCATCGATTAATTGGAACATTTTTATTTTGCATCAGTATATTACAAAACAAATTCCCCATTTACTATTGTTTATTATGTATTGTTTATCAATAAAATCAACTAAATAATCCTTAAACATACCAAACAAAATAAATGATCTTTTACACAGCAAACTGATTCAGTTACTGGTGCGGTTATTGTTTCCAGAAGTAAAAGCAGACATTTAGAAATGTCTTTTTTTGATTAAAGTAAAAGTTTTTTTTCATGAATGACTAAAAAAGTTAATAAATAATTACTGTTAGAGGATTTGGACAATTCTAAATGATTACTCAATTATTAAAATAGTTTATTAATATGCTAATCGATTATTTGTCAATTAATTATTAAATTTGAAGGCCTTAATTTACTCCCTTCCCGCAGGTGGTCTACCTCCATGCCAACAAGATTGGTGCGGTGGGAATAGAGGACTTCTGCCCTCCCGGCTTCAATACAAAGAAGGCCATGTACTCGGGCATCAGCCTCTTCAGCAATCCTGTTCCCTACTGGGAAGTGCAGCCCATCACCTTCCGTTGTGTCTTTGACCGCTCCGCCATCCAGCTGGGCAACTACAGGAAGAAGTAGAGGGGGTTCTGTCTCCAACACTCGCTATTCTTCACCACCACAACCACCACAGAGGAAGTGTGCATTTGTAAATGAGCGTATGAAAGTGTGTGTGTCATCACTCTGACCCAACTCCCTCCTGATGGTGATCATGGACCTCAAGCACATTTTTGTTCTATTACATTGTTGTTTTAATTTTACCGTTAATCAGCTCAGCTTCAGTTGACAGTAAAAACGGCTTGCAGAAAACACGCACTGCAGAGCTGCATTATATTCTCACACTCATACTGTAGCATAGTCACGTGCATCCTACGGGACAGTTATTAATTTTTTTTTGTAGACGAGGCCTGTGGAGCAGGCGGCAAAGCTGAGAAAGTTTTCAGTCATTTCTGTGTTGAAGAAGCGTGACTTCCATCACTTCCTTACGCTCAAAACTCATCTCTCCTTTTCCGGTTTTGCTGTCCAGTGAGAAACAAGATTCCTTTCGAAATTTAGAATAAACCATATATGTTTTAAATGTCATGCCCAAAAATTTATATGCATGCTTTTATTCTGGATTCACCTCCTAATGTGCTTTCCCCTACTTTGTTTGTTTCAAGAAGAGGGTGCACCGCAGCACCCCTAAGTTGGTGTGGAAATGTATGTATAGACACTGTATATAAATACTGTATAAAACCTCTCATGGCATACAAAAGGCACAAGCACTTATCATAGCTTAAGCTTTTAATTAATATATCAGGAACATCTCCAGAGCAAGGAGCTCCCGCTAAAGGTGTCCTGAAAGAATAAAAATACTCATGGAAAACCTTTGCGATGGTTGTAATGACACAAACTGTGCATTGTCATTAAACACTTCCTGGGAAACAAAGCCAAGAGGTAAGTTGGTCGTAGAAAAGGACTCCAGAATGATACCACATCCTGGTCCACTAGCAAGCAGGAAACGCCACCTTTGCAGCGCCTAACTTTACGTGACCACTTTTATGGTCCGAGACAAAAAAATATTGACACAAAGAGCACATTTGGCCTCTGTGATTTAGAGCTCTCGAGAGACTGTGGGAATATTTACGTTAATGAAATGGAGCGGGACACAGTGGGTGAGACAAAGCGTTTAGCTTCAAATAAGCCCTTTGCGGTTGAAAATCGACATCGATCTTCTGTTGCAACATCTGTGAAAACAGTAGCCCTGAAAAACGGGCTGCTAGGATCAAATGTACCTTTTCCAGGACTTCAACATGAGGACCAAGCCTGGAATGGTGGCTCCATCTAGAGATGGTAGAAAACCAAGAAGTGCTTTCTGATGGTGACGATGACAAGGTGCAAGGGTTGCCAGGAGGAGCGGAGTCCATTTCAGGTATTTACATTGTCGTTATGTTGGTTTCCATGTCAACGCGTGGAATCAAACTAGCTCGAAATGGTTTACAACAAACCAAACCAGAAAGGATAGTCCACATACCCCCCAAGTGAATCTCAGCCACCAGATGGCATCTGTCACTATTGACTCATTTGGCCTTTTTGTTGATACCAAACAAATATTCTCATTGTGTGACGCACATTTTCTGTATCACTGAAAAATAAGTAATGAGTATTGACATATTTACTCAATGAAGCCTGAAACAGAAACCACAGAAGATGTTGGTGATGGTGAATATTTTGGTGTGGACTAGGTTTCCTCACGCATCAGTCTGTTGCCCCCATGTGGAAGTGAGGAACATTGCTGCTATTCTCTGACTCGCACACAAACACCTACACAAAAACACACACTCAATTTGTCTGTCGTCAAGTCCTGTAAGCCTAATTGCCTCCCCATGGCTCATTACCCATAATTCAGCGGGTGGCTCCAACGTCAGTTTCATTCACGTGTCATGTCGACTAAAGGCGGGTGGGGAGGGGGGTAATAATTTTTCCATTTGCTTTGGTCACACGCTGAATCGATCCTCGCAGCCAGTTTCAAACGTACCCTGAACTCCAGCAGATGTGTCACTGATTCATGGCGTCGATTGTTAAAATCTTTAATCTGACACCAAATCCCATTAGAATGATCTAAACCAACCCCTCCAATAATAATCTTATCACGAGTGGAGGTTCTCTTCTGGGCTTGTGCAGCACATGTGGCACCACGAGGGCTTGCAGTGAGTGACCACATGGCCGCACGGCAGGGACAGAAGGTGGCGTCTGACTGCTTGTCTGAGAGTTTATTAGAGGACTCAGTGTGTCAGTGCCAAGGCGTCCCAGAATATCCGTGTTTGCTAATACTGCGTGTGCCTGGCTCTGTGAACAGCCCCATCGGAGCATGTGTGTTGGGTTCACTAACATTTACACAAAGAATTTCATCAGAGGCAGAGAGTTGTCTTCATTGGTCAACGACTTTTGCAAAAGGGCAAAAGCAGACACACACAGAGAATTAACGGGTGGGGTTTACACAAATGCACTCATGATTTTAGCTAAAACAAAAGTGATGTTATTGTTTCCATCAAAGATGTTATTGTTTCAAAAGGTGTTTCAAAAACAACTCATGACTCGAACTGTCACAACACCAAAGATCTTCCACATTTTCATAGAATCTATTGATAATATTTGACATAATTCCCAACAATGTGCGTTGCATTGGAGCGTTTCTCTGCACTTATTCACTCGGTGAGCGTGTCGGTAGGTCTGGGAAGCATTCTTTTCCCAGTGCAACAACAATAAAACAAATTTACATAAAACAATTTTTATTATTGCTAGGTCTAACGCACACACAGAAATGAAATAATCAGATTAATAATGGAGATGGATTTGTGTGAATAGCTACACAATTTATTTTGTATTGCATTGGCTGTTAGGCATTGGATATTTTCTGTGGTTAGCATTAGTGCAACACTATTAGCTAAAAATGCAACCTTTTGACAGTCTATGAAGAAAGAACATTTGTTCATATGCTAAAGGTTTTCAAAAGGACTGAAAATGTTTTTGACCATAAGGGACAAATCACATCAGCTGGTACCAAATACCTGAACCTTTTTTTTTTGTATATTTCCAAGGAAAATCAGACAGTTTTCTCAATGAAGTGTCTGCCCAGGATTGTTACTTCAGTTTGCAATCCATTAGCCCACGGGTGTCAAACTCAAGGCCCGGGGGCCAGATACGGCCCGCCACATCATTTTATGTGGCCCGCGAAGACAAATTGTGCATCAAATTCGTGTGTCATTACTAGAATTGCTCTATTAATAATATATATTTTTAAATATTTAACCAGTTTATCCTCGTCTGATTTGAAAACGAGTTATTTGTCAGTTTGTTTTGTAGCTTTTACTGTATATAATATGAGGTGCTCATACATTTATTTGGTTTGACAGTCATAATGGCCCTCCGAAAGAAGCTATGACTACAATGCGGCCCGCGAAAAAAATTAGTTTGACACCCCTGCATTAGCCCATTAGCTTTTTTCTCCACTTTGTCTGCCTCATGAATGCACTCATGATTTTAGTTAAAACAAAAGTGATGTTATTGTTTCAATCAAAGATGTTATTGTTTCAAAAGGTGTTTCAAAAACAACTCATGACTTTTCCTTGGTAATATCCCAAAAAAAGGTTCAGGTATTTGGTACCAGCTGATGTGATTTGTCCCTTATGGTCAAAAACATTTTCAGTCCTTTTGAAAACCTTTAGCACATGAACAAATGTTCTTTCTTCATAGACTGTCAAAAGGTTGCATTTTTAGCCAATTGTGTTGCACTAATGCTAACCACAGAAAATATCCAATGACTAACAGCCAATGCAATACAAAATAAATTGTGTAGCTATTCACACAAATCCATCTCCATTAGTGCAACACTATTAGCTAAAAATGCAACCTTTTGACAGTCTATGAAGAAAGAACATTTGTTCATATGCTAAAGGTTTTCAAAAGGACTGAAAATGTTTTTGACCATAAGGGACAAATCACATCAGCTGGTACCAAATACCTGAACCTTTTTTTTTGTATATTTCCAAGCATATGAACAAATTAGACTCCTCAAGTTGAGTTAGTTGTTATGAAAACCTATATCTCCAACTAGTTGGTAGAACACAAACCTCATCCAAGGCAAAAGAATCCTAAAGTGCATCAACCTGTACAATGCGAAGTCCACAAAGTCTACCAAATGGCGGTGAAACCTAATCTCACTGGTAGAGGTAATGCTTAGAACATGTGTGTAATCAGTCTCTCTGACAGGACACTGGATTCTCCGTCTGGTGGAGCAACAGAGCAGAGTGCGACCAATCAAAAGCAGCCGCTATGACATCCTGCCGTGTTTTGACAGGGTGATGAACGTCCTCCAATAAATGGGGGAGGCCTTTGGCTCATCTTCCCTCCTGTGCCCCAAAGTTTTCCCCCTAGAAGGTAAAGCCCCCCAGATTCCGTTCTCAATAGAGAACCATTGGGAGGGTCTAGTCCATAGGTGACAAACTCAAGGCCCGGGGGCCAGATACGGCCCGTCACATCATTTTATGTGGCCTGCAAAGACAAATTGTGCATCAAATTTGTGTCATTATTAGAATTGTCTTCACTTTTAATAAATTTGACCAGTTTTTACTCGTCTGTTTGTTTGACACCCATGGACTAGACCAGGGGTGTCAAACTCGTTTTTTTCGCAGGCCGCATTGTAGTCATAGTTTCTTTTGGAGGGCCATTATAACTGTCAACCCAAATAAATGTATGAGCCCCTCATACTATATACAGTATAAGCTACAAAACAAACTGACAAATAACTCGTTTTCAAATCAGACTAGTAAAAACTGGTCAAAAATAAAAAAAAAAAAAGATATTTTTAAACGTGAACACAATTTGCAATTCCAGTAATGACACACGAATTTGATGCACAATTTGTCTTCGTGGGCCACGTAAAATGATGTGGCAGGCCATATCTGGCCCCTGGGCCTTTAGTTTGACACCTGTGGTCTAGTCGGACAATTGCTGGCCTTCCAAATCCAAATGTGCTGAGAGGAAAAAATGCAGTGTTTGTATAAAAACATTAAAAGAAACATGAGATGGATGCGATCTGCTTCTAGTTCCCTTCTAAAAGTACTTGGTATTGCAGTTTCTATCTTATGTAAGATTTTTCCGGCCGTCTCGTGGCAGCGTTTTGTCAGGCTTTCCAAAACTGAGAATTTATTCCTACTCATAAGACTCTGGGTATTCAGATTTTTCCTAAATCTACTTGGCACACAACCACATTTACCGAAGTGATCACCAAGATGCTTCCAAAAAAGATGACACCCATCGATCTGGTTGCACCTGTTGTTGGTTTTGGACACTTGCATCCATCCTTATGACATTTTTGGTTTCCTACAGCCTGAATTTGCAGGAAAATTCCTCAATCACTGCCATACCCCCCCCCCAAAAAAAAACCCTTCTCCTCCTCCCATTTCCCAGCCGCCATCCTCCTCTCCTCCTCCTTTTTCCCTTATGTCTCTCCATCTCCCCCCTCTGTCTTTCTCGCTCTCTCTCCTCCCCCTCTGTCTTTCTCTCCTGTGTTTTTCT
The DNA here is from genome assembly GCF_059516105.1 of Syngnathus floridae. Lineage (NCBI taxonomy): Eukaryota > Metazoa > Chordata > Actinopteri > Syngnathiformes > Syngnathidae > Syngnathus > Syngnathus floridae. The sequence continues at coordinate 6,728,164 of NC_142434.1, forward strand.
CCAGAGACGTCTACTTTTTTTGAACACCAAAGTGTTCTACCACCATTGGCCCTCTAACCCAACACAGACAGTACGCCGTGAGAGGAGCGCAGGTAAGCAAGTATGTTGCAGGGACAGAGTGACTGATCGATTGCCCATTTGATTGTTTTGCGGATGTGAGCTTTTGAATTCCTCTGGACTGGTGTAGCGATTAAGATAATGCATGGAACAAAAGGGTAGCAAGGAATTCTCGAGGGTTGAGCTTGTTGCATTTATGGAGATAATTTTGGAAATGCAATGGTTTTGGGCCAAGTTTGAAATTATTGTGCTTGTCCATCCTCTGCAGAACTGCCATTAATGGTAGGACTAAGTGCTAAATGACGACCCTAGGCACTTAGCACTCAGGCACCTTCGTGGATTTTTGGGACATCTGTATTGCATTACATCTGCCGTTATCTCTGTAGGCACAGGAATCTGTGAAGGTGATAGATGATTCGTTGTCGAGGGTTTAAATTGCTCCTTTGGGTTTCCCAGTCTTGAACTCTTCAATGATTATATAACACTTCAGGGGAGTGGGTGTGGCAGTGCTGTTGAATCAGTCTCCTTGGTTGATTTTTTTATTTTGGTGCTTGAAGCTCTGTTGATCTTCACCTCACATCTTCTCTGCTTCTCATTGTTTTTGCAGAAGCCATGTTTCTTCTCCATGTACACCTGTTGGCAGCGCTTGTGTGCCTGGCACTAGGCCAGTATGACGACGACTATGTGTCACCCAACTTCTTAGGACCCTCAACCTCAAACTGCGACCGCGAGTGCGAATGTCCCGTCAATTTCCCGACCGCCATGTATTGTGACAGCCGCAAGCTCAAAGCTGTGCCGATGGTGCCTTCAGGAATCAAGTACCTGTACCTCCAGAATAACGAGATCGAAGAAATAAAGTCTGGCGTGTTTGATAATGTCACCTCCGAACTGCGATGGCTGGTCCTCGATAACAACCAGATCACCAACGGGAAGATTGCAGCAGGTACCATCGACAAACTGACCGCCCTGGAGAAACTCTTATTCAGCCACAACCTTCTCACTGAGCCAGTGATCCCTCCTTCCAAGGCTCTCGAAGAGCTCAAGTTTACGCACAACAAATTGAACAAGTTCCCTTCTGGTCTCCTGAATGACAAGGAAAATCTGACCTCTGTCAACGTACAACACAATGAGCTCACCTCTGATGCCATCGCCGGCGCGTTCAAAGGGTCCAAGGGACTGCTGTCCCTTGACGTGAGCCACAACAAGTTGAAGAAGCTGCCCGCTGGTATGCCAGCCTCACTGGAGATCCTATATGCTGACTACAACGATATTGACAGCATTAGCTCAGGCTACCTGGGTAAGGTGCCGGGTCTGCGTTCCCTGAGGGTGTCTCACAACAAGCTGGTTGACTCCGGAATCCCAGAGGGTGTGTTCAACGTAACATCACTGTTGGAGCTGGACCTGTCTTTCAACAAGCTCCAGAGCATTCCTGATATCAACGAACAGCTGGAGCAACTGTACCTCCAAGCTAATGAGATCAACAGTGAGTAGGCACTGGCTCATTGTCTTCCTTCAAATCTATTGTGTTAACATCACAATTTTTAACCAAATCCTCTCCTTTTCTCACAGAGTTTGATTTGTCAAGTTTCTGCAAATACGTGACCACCATCAATTATTCCCACTTGAACCATCTGCGCCTGGATGCCAACAACATCACAGCCCACAGCATGCCCCCTGAAACCTCCAACTGCTTGCGCGTGGCCTCCGAGATCCTGTTTGAATAAGAAACTCACTTCCATTTGCCCTCCATCATTTATGAATGTACTCAACGTTAGTTGAAATAATCCTCAACAATCACACAATCAATGACAAGGAAAAAAAGTAGCAGTATAATTCTTAATGAAAATCTAAAAACAATTATGACAGTATATAATGGCAGGGCATGTTAAAGTTGCCATACCAAGTATATGTAGATACAAAAAAAACTCATTGGAAAATAAGCCTAAAAAAAATTAATAGAAATAAAGCTTTGTAACGACAAAAAGAGGTGATGTAGCTATGATTGCTAACCATCAAATGTCTTGAATGCACATTGTTGTAGATCTAAATGATGAAGCGAGTCACCAACTTGCTCACATATAACTGATTTAAAAAAAACAAAAAAAAACAACACGTCAAACATTCCCATTGGACACATTAGCTTGTCAAACGGAGACAATACGGAGTAAACAATGACGTTAGCATCTCCAAAGTCTCTATAGTAGCTTCACTTTGTCTTTGTATTGTATGTTCCGTGTTTAGCATGTATAGTATCGTCTTTAATAAAGCCGTTGCCGTGCAAGGGGCCAGCAAAAAAAGTCTGCGTATTCAGCGTAATCATGAATAAAATTTAAATGTACTTTCTTCACTTTTGAAAAATCAAACAAAAGCTCATGCTCTTGTACGCTGCTGTGACAAGAAAATTTCCCCACTGTGGGATACATAAGGTTCTATCAATCAATCAATCAATCAATCAATCAATCAATCAATGAAGCTAAGTCGTCACATATTTGTTTGTCATGCACATTGCTGATTTGTATTCTTTCCATTTCATGCATGAATTCAAATGGTATCATTGGTTTGATAATAAACTACAGCTTTTGCAGTTCTGGAAGTTGTCTATAATGGCTTAACCTGACATTGTCACAAAGCATATCTTGTCTGGTTCATTTCCATTTCTTTGTTTTGGAGCCACTTTGGAACGGGCAATGCTCATGAATTCACTGTGAGGAACTCAGTTCGAATAAATCATTTTCCCAATACATTAGTATGAATGGAGCTTTTTGATATAAAGTGTGGTCGCATTGAAACACGTCAGAAAATCCATCTCAGAGTTAAGTAAAGTCGTTTGTGGAATTTCTTTAAGTTAAAATTGTGTTCAGTGTTAGCTTTATGTTAACATAGCTTGCTGGGAGCATGTATGAATTTGTAGAATTATTTGAATGGGTGCCGACAGAAATATAGTTTATTTAAAAAAAAGTATTGTGCTTACTAACATGGCTAGCCGCTACCATCAGTATCAAAGCTCTCACTAGTTGGCTAGCCAGCTAGCCAATTTTGATAGTTATAAGAGGTAATTGTGACTCAAATAGAGTTTTGTGGGCATGTATCAATTTTTATGTGGACAATAGAGTGCAAACGGAACTAGCTAGGCGAACTGGCTCGGGTACATGGCAATCTGTATGTTTGGCTCTTAGCCTTGTCTGTTGTGTACTCGTTGACACTACTTGAGGTCGGCCCGCCAAATGTCTTTCAGAGCTCTTGGCTTGTGTGTACAAAACACATGCATACAGACACATACAGAACACTGGCAGCTATAGTTTTACATATTACATCCAAGAACACATTGTCCAATGCTCTTTTGGTAAGGAGTTTTGGGTTTTGTGCTTTTTCACATTGCGGTGCATGGACAATGTTGAGAATGTTAAGTGGTGTACTTGAGGGGGGAAGCAAAAGAAGGAAGATATTTTTGTGGTTTCTGTTCCATTTTGCAATATGCTTCACCATTTTGACAAGATATAATCAGAGGAGACTTTCATCACAAAAAACAGCAACATGACAATAAAAGATTTTGAAGACAAAGGCTTCATAGATTCTGACTGAAAACAAGAGACAGCTGGGCATAAAAGATTAGGGGAAACTTATAACAGGCGGACACAAAGCAGAAAGCATTAAAAAGATCATTTTACACCATCAACTTATGACCCAGTCTCCTCTTACATAGAATGTTTTTGTCTGAGCTACAGCAGAAGTGCATTAGGGTCTTCTACCAGAAATCTGTTATTATAGCAGATATTATGTTAAGCTTGTACATGTGTTAGCTATTACTGAAATGGCTTCTGAACTGGTGTTTCTTTAAGTCACTCAAAACTAGGATAATTCGGTATTAGCACATTTGCTCGTGTGTTTTCAAGAAGAGAATATATCAATTCTCCGCTCCCTCATTGACATTCTACTTCTAGACAATGTTTTACTTTATGAAGCATTGATCCTTCTGCTGGTTCCAGAAATTTTAAAATTGAATCTCTTTCTAAATCCCAAATATTCCCAGCTGTGTTAGACTCGAACCATGCATAAAAAAATAAAAAATTAAAAAAAATCAAACAAGGGGTTTGGGTTCTTCTATCAACTCACCTAAGCCAGTTTTGAGGCCCTTGAGTGGTGAACATTAATAATACACATTGACAGGTAAAAAGCAAAACCACGTAGGGTAGGATGAAGACCAGATGTGTATCCTCCTTCACACCAAAAACAATATGAGGTTTCCTGGACCAAGTGCTGGACCAAGGATATCCCAATTGTCGCAGAATCATCCTCAACACGGTAAGCTTATTGGGGAATCCAAATCACCAATGAAAAATCAATGTAGCTGCTAACTGTAGACTTTACAGGAACTGTTTACTGATCAGACTTTGCCTTCGTACAGGGAGAGGAGGTAATGCCAACAATTTGGGTTTCTGAACATTTATGTTTCTAAAAGTCTTAAATGGGACATTTGAACCTGGAGTTCTGGTGAATGTAAGATTAGAGATTGATTACATCCTGTTAGAAGTGCCTTTGGCTAAGTCTTAGGGCATGTCTAGGCCGAATGTCTGAATCCATTTGACGTACTAATGTTGGGATTCACAAGCGTGCAAACGTGCTTAGAAGCTGTAGTGTGGTCTGTCGCCTATGCCCTCACACAAGTCGCTAGGGATTATCCTGTTGCGGACTCTGCCGTCATCGCTGGAAAGGAGGGCTTGTTTAGGAAGTAATTGACCTAACGAGCCTGCTTTAAATTAAATCCCCTCAGATCAAAGATGACATCACGCCAATGGGGCCCATGTCTTCAAATGACAGGTAAAAGAGCTTCCTGGTGCTGTGTGTAAATTTCCTTGCAGAATTGCAAAGACAAAAATCCAAATTGTTGTCTGCATGTCAAAGAGAAGACAATCCTGGATACACCGCAGATGTTGGCAGCACAGAATTAACGCAAAGGTTGGCACTGACCCTGAGGGATTTGTTAGTTCAAAAGAGATCAAGTGCAGCACAGTGGAATTAAGCAAGAGGATGCAAGCAGACAAGGTAGAACAGGTAGCAGTGCGGTGACCTCTTTCTAAATGGGCTATGTCCCGAGTCTTATTAAGGCTTAGCGCATGAGTCCTCATTGGTCAGTCTTCGAGTGACAAGCTGGCATAGTTTGAATGAAAAAAAAAAAAGTTGTACAAATACTAGGAAGGGCATGCTACAGCTTCATTACTTCGATCACTTGGGAGAAATCTTGACAACTCCAGGGTGGACGTGTCGTTTGACAAAGCTTGAGGTAGGTTTCTTGAGTAGTTTTTGTCCCGTGTCCTTACTTTATGCAGAACAGTATGAAATAAATTTTAGTGACAAAACTTTGATGGCTGAAGAACGGAGAGCACATCAAGTACACCGCTTTTGGCTTTTAAGTATACTATGGAAAAAGTATACATGATAAAATTAGTTCTGCACAAAATGTTGAGGGCATTAAGAATTCAAACCAGATGTCCAACCAGCTCTGGAAGGACTCAAGTAGACGCTTCAGAGAAATACGGAAAAAGCTGACCTTGATTTTTTTTAACCCAAAGTAGAAATTTACCTAAGAATCAACTGCATCCTTAAATCTGACCTTTATAGCTGTCTTACTAAAGTTGACCCTGATCTATGTCCACTCAGGGCTGACCCAGAAAAATCTTTCTCTCCAGTATGTGTCTTGGTATTGACATTAGTGGTAGACAAGCAGCAGTATAAGTCACTAGTCTTCATCATATTTGTCAATGTTTTTTTATGTCTCTGCATCATAGTCTGTCCTTCAAAATGGAACTATTTCTGAGGCTTCTCTGTGCCATGTGCCTACTTGGGACAGTCCTGAGCCAGGACATGCCTTATGAGGAACAAATGGCCCAAATTCAAGCGTGCCCTCGAGAATGCCGCTGCCCTTCCAACTTCCCCCGTGCAGTCTACTGTGACAATAAAGGTCTGACGAGAATCCCCCCAATCCCCCCATTCACCTGGTACCTCTACCTGCAGAATAATCAAATTGAAGAGGTTACGGCCAACGCCCTTCGCAACGCTACCCAGCTGCGTTGGGTGAATCTGAGTCGCAACAAAATAACCAGTGAGGGAGTGGAAAAAGACACCCTGGATGCAATGACACACCTAGAACACCTCTACATGGATGACAATCTCTTATCCTGGGTGCCGTTTCCTCTTCCGGCCAGCCTGGAGCACTTAAGTCTTTCTCGCAATCGGATCTCCAAGATTCCTGACGGGGTCTTCTTTGGCTTGGATAAGCTGACCCTCTTAGACCTGCAGGGGAATAAGCTGATGGATGATGCCGTGACTGAGGTCAGCCTGAAGGGTCTCAACAACCTGGTGCAGATCAACCTTGCCAAGAACCAGTTGAGCAGTATGCCTCTTGGCCTTCCGCCCACCACCACTCAGCTCTTCCTTGATGGCAACAACATCGACAAAATCCCCACAGGCTACTTCAAAGGTTTGCCCAAGGTGGCTTTCCTGAGGCTAAACCACAACAAGCTTGGAAGTAGTGGTGTTCCTAACAACGTGTTCAACATCTCCAGCATCTTGGACCTGCAGCTGTCGCACAACCTGCTCACTGAGGTTCCCCTGATCCCTCCAGGCCTTGAACAGCTCTACCTGGACCACAACAACATTAAAAGTAGGTTTCTCATGAACACACTAGTATTAACTGGTGAAAAATAATGAGTGATTGTAATTGTTTCCTGTTTCATTTCAGCCGTGAGTGGCTCCAACGTCTGCCCCATGGACATTGATACCGTGGATGCTAATGACAGCGTGCCACGACTGCGCTACCTCCGACTGGATGGCAACAATATCGAACCGCCGATCCCCAGGGATGTCATTCTCTGCTTCCGTCTCCTTAGGTCCATTGTCATCTAAATAAGCAAACATGTCTGCACGTCGGACATGTGTAGCAAGAGATAAGATTCCTTTTCTCATTTACATTTTCAGGGATTTTATTCAACTCAGTTTAATGTACTACGAGTTGTGCCTTCAATGTTCAAATCTGCTGATAATTTAGATGATAACATCAGAAGACCTTGAACTGAAACCCAAATCTGTTGACTTTTGTTTGTTTTCTATTGTTTGAAGTTGTTAGTTGTTGAGAAATAGTAATTTATTTTCTATTCATTGTTCCTTTTGGAATTCTGGTCTCTGTGTAAGATTTATTTTTCTGTTTTAATAAAAGAATCTAACAACGCCGGATGTCCTGTATTTCCCAGATTCATTCCGACTGTGTCAGGTCAAGAGTTCTTGTTGCCTCTTGCGTTCTGATTCTAGATCAGATCTTTTTCCTCCAAGTACACTTGCGTTGTTTGCGGCTGAACTCAGATCAGCTTTGAGCACATCTGAGGTCGGCCTGAAAAAGGAGAGCCTTCCTCGAGAAGCGGGGGGACTTCCTCTCAGCTCTGTGCTAACAGGGGCTCTTCACAGAGGTCCCATTGTGTGCACAGGCCTCTGAATCGTACATGTATGCACACACACACATACACAAAGATGAAACATCAAGTTTCACCTTCAGGAAGTGAAATATTTTAGGCTGATTGAAATACACGGAGCAAAATAAGGCCTACTCTTGTAAAGGATAAAAATCTACAAGGGGGGGGGCTTCCTCTTGCTCTGCTGTCTTGTTCTTTGTGTTTGATGTCTGGGTGTGTATGTGTGTGTAGTGATGTACTCTTATTTGGGATGGTGTGGGTTGCCGTCCACCTCCCCTACCCCAAACTGAGTGACCAAAAGCAACCTGCTCCGGTCCAATCAGCCTCAGTGCTTACCTTCACACGTAAGCGGCAGGGGCACTCAGGTCTGTCAGACCCTACACATGCAAACGCTACATACACACTTGTGACACCCGGACACACACGTTGGTACACACCCTTGCCACCTGTCCCCGCCCTCGTCGAGACACCTCTGCACGACCCCTCCGCCATTGGCCGAGTTGCGGAGCCCTCAGCATCTCCATCGTGGCTGAAGGGAGCATTCAGGAGAGCGGGAGACACAGGTAAGCGTCCTTGCAAACGCTATCTAAACGATACGGAGAGGGAGGGGGGCACAAGGGGTTCCTTATTGACTCATGGATTGAGTTTGGGGGCACTAAAGGTGACAGATTATTTTCCTTGATCATTTGGATGCTTTAGATGGTGGTTTTATGACCGTCGAGATAGATGTATAAGAATGCTTTTTACCCTGGGTACTGATTCCTTTGGAAAAAAACGAGTTTACCATTGCTCAACTGTCTAAGCCATTTTGCATTTAGGCTGTTGGCTTGACTTTGGGAAAGCTATAGGTGGCATATTGTTATACTTGATAGGAATGCACTAAATGGTGCCTTCATAATAGATGTATAAAGGTTGCTTAAGGTTGCTCATTCCGTGTGGTTTTGGGATTTTGGTTTGGTGGAAAATAATTACCATTGCTGCTTTTTCTTTCAAGCTAAGATATTTTAATTTTATTCTAATGATATTTATGCTTATTATCATTGATGAATGTGATGCATTGTTACATATATTGTTCATGCTTTTGGGCTTTGCTCAGCTGTCTTTAAAGCCAAGCCTTGGTTGTACTTGATAAGAAAACTACAGGTGAACGATTGTTATGATTAATGACTGGGATGCATTGAGTGGTGATTTTCTGACCTTTATGATGGCCGTGTAAAGATGTTTAATTATTCTTGTTGATGTTTCTTTGGGATCTGGTTTGAATTTACCTTTGCTCAATGGTTTTTAAGGCTATGGCATAGTTCCACTTTAGCGAGTTTGGGTGGCATAATTGCTTTTCTTGATGATCGAATGGTAGTTTTATGGCTTTCACGATGAATCTATCTAGATGTTTTTGTTATTCTGATTGAACTTTTTTTTTTTGCATTATAGGATCTTAGAAGGGCTTACCAGTCATTAAAGGGCTTTGGTTTTTAACACCTCCCTGATGGAAGTGCACTTGATGTGATTGTGGTTGGCTTTTTGGGAACCTGGGATACTGATTTGGGTCAAAAAGAATTTAGCCTAGCTACACTGATAGCTTTTTTGCAATCTGCAAACTTGCGAGCTGCAGCTATGTAGTGTGGGTATTAAGGGAAAATGGGAATGTCCAGTGTGGGGTCAAGGACACCGCTGTCTTCATTCTTATCATGTAAAAATTTGTATATTCTTACGTTTTGTTCTGGATGTACAACACTTGAGGCATCTCTCTCTTGCTCTCTCTCTCTCTGCTTCTCTCTATTTATCTGAGACAGTGTGCATTTGTGAGTCTTTCCAAATGTATGTGTGCGTGGTTGTGTGTGTGCGCGTGTTTCCTCACAGCCTGAAAAGCTGACTGCCATTCTGTCCACAAACCTCGGTGGAATTTGGAGTTTGAGTGCTGAGACAGGCAGTGACCAGGCCCTCATAAAGGCCCTCTGTGAAGGGCCAAGGGGTCGAGCAAGTGTTGAACCGGACCCCTCCTCCCTCTCGTCCCTCCTTTTTGCACTTTCTCCAGCAAACCCTGAGGGCCAACATCTTGTCCACGTCTCTCTCTTGCTTTCTCTCTTTCTTCTTCTTCTTTCTCCCCTGCTCTCCATTTCTCTACCCCGGCCTGGAGGACTCCTGAGTGTTTTTTTTTCTTGTTTTTTTTCTCAAACGTGCTGAGACTTGGACTTGGCTGCACCTGTCACACCAATAAATCCCTGTTCTAGAGTCTATGCAAGATAAATAATATATAGCCTCTTATCATATTCTAATCTTCTAATAATCCCAAATGAGTCACCTCAGATTGAACTGGAATACAAACGAGAATGAACTGAGGAATCCAAAATAAATAGAAGTAAAAAAATTGTGCTCTTCGGTGGATTCTAAGCCAAACCTAATATTACCACAAAAAAATATACAGTTTTCCCCCTATGTAAGTGGTATTTGCTCCCTAAAATTTAATAAGCACTGACTTGGCTTACCTGTTTGACTAGTTCATGTAAAAGTTGGCCCTGCACACACAAGAAACAGAAGCTCCTCGCACTGGGATAATTGGGTGGACCCTGACCCGTGAATTATAACACAGTAGTGGTGGTGGAACAAAAAATACTAATCCAAACAGGGTCTTTCAACGAGGTTATAGATAATCACGACAGATGTATCAAGATTTTGTGAACCACAAACGGGTAGCAATTTGCGGCACTAGTTTTTTCCCGCATGGTCAAAATGACTGAAGACATTTGGTTTCTTTTCTAACTGCATATACGTTTATGCTCTGCGTCCCAAAAGGTGAATGATGAAGACGCTCGTACGACTGGTAGTGGGACTGCTCGTCCTCAAAGCTGTGGCGGCGAATCCCCGGTTCTCTCGGCAAGCCGACCTGGACTCATATGACGACGGCAACTACGATGTGGACGACGTTAACTCGGAAAACCAGGAGTATGACTATGAGGACGGGCCGACCATCGAGGATCCCGAGGTGAGTTGAAAAGGGGATACCGACGGTACCGTAAATTTGTTGGAATTGAGAATTCCTGTTTAGCCAGCTGCAAAACGTTTTCTTCCGATGTCAACAAATCACATTAACAGTGCGATTGATTTTTTTTGGAACAGGTCAGCAGGATAAAACTCATTCCAAAGATTAAATACTTCTCCAACTTGGAAGACTAACAATGACTCTATATGAAATAATTCAAGATTGCAATTGACAGTTGTTATATGGAACAATGACGGCTGTTTCTTCCAAATCTTGTGCAGTTTTCTTCCCCCCAAAACACGGAATTCCACAACTGGTTTAGCTCAACTCCAGACGTCTGATGTGGCGGGCCTGTGAAGCATGTGTTCCCATCTATCATGTGAACGTAGGCCGCAGAGTGACAAGGTTCAAGGCAAATGGGGAGTCGAAGAGAGGGCGAATTTAAACCCGTAGACTGACTACTATGTCAACAAGTTTAAACATGACTTTTAAGCCTAAGCACACCTAACATGTATCACGGTAACCCATGACTATGACACCATTGTAATCAATCAGAAACCCCCAAAAACTCATTTAAGGAAAAGGTGCAATGATGAATCAAGAAAAATTAACTCGTAAGTATGGATTGATAGGTAAGCGGATTCATCCTTGGTGACTATATTGGGAGAAAATAACCCAAAAAAATCAGCTCTTGGTCAAAGCTCATCATATCGTAAAGCTAATTACATTTGGCCATGTATGGAAAAGTATACGAACACGTAAAGGAATCTAGATTGGATGTGTTTTCGACAGATTTGGTCCATGTGCATTAATTGTCGAGGGGACAATGAAGCATGAGGATGAGGATGAGCGCCATGCCTCTGGAATGCTGAGTCTTGACTTTCCACTTCCAAATTTTTGTGTGTGTGTGAGTTGCAATTTATCTTCTTTCGTCTTCTCATGGGGGAGTGAAGGCTCATTGGGAATGAAACTAGAGTGAATCTCCAGCTTATAATAACCAACTTGGAGGTTTCTTTCGCTCTTTACCATGACATATTTGGACTCTATGCAGCTTTTGCACAGGGAAGGCCTGGAATATCAGCAAAAGAAGCACAGCGGTGGTCATATTGTGCCATATTGTCTTGAATTGTAATATGCAACAATATGTGTTGTTGTACTTTCTCTGAGAGAAAAATACACATTTTTGCGGGATTCAAAAATTGCAGAGACAAATCCTGAGTATCAGTCTTGTGTTTGTCTTGTTGATATGCCCATGCAAACTTTATTTTGGAAACCTCAGCAACTTTGTCTGCTGTAGAAGCCACAAATATTCAGACTGAGCAGGACACTGCATATGCATGATATTAAGTATTTTTAAAAACTATTTCAGCTTCTCCCCGGCTGAATGCTTCCAGTGACTGTTAAACTATGAAGTGGGGCAGCGACATACTGTTTGGCTTTGACTCCACGCTTACATTGAGCGTCAGTATTCCCATGCTGTTTTTTCTGCACGTCTGCATGCCAGCTTTTCGCCTCTTCTTCCCCCATGGGTGAATATGTTTGTTTTGGGGAAAGGGTGGTGGGTGAAGGGTGGGGAGAGTCAGTGCTTTCAAAGGCCTGCCTTGTTGCATCCCGCACTGTCATCAGCCCGAATCTCTAAAACATTAGGACATCGCTTAATTACACTCATGCATGACTTAGCTTCCGGAAAGATCTCCTCATGGTTCCTACATACAGTAGCTTCTCGCTGTTAAATTGTCATAGACTTACTATGACATAGTTTAAAATGCATTGCAAAATAAAGATTCATCCAACTACCATGTGTGTCTTGGTTCCACAAGGACCATTGAGTGGTGTTTTTAGTGGTGTGTTTAAGTGTCAGGTCTTACCTGTGGTGTGTGGTGTGTGGTGTGTGGGAGTTCATTGCCACCAACTGGAGGAGGCTTGAATTGCAGCGTTATGCTAATACTGTAAATTGTCATGTGTTTACATCAAATTACATATCGATCTTTTTTTTATCCTAATTTCATGGTCTTTTGTTCTTTTTGCCAATATTAGGTGCATGAAACTATCATTAGTGCTATGTAGGTTAATGAAAATTGTGGTGGATTTTGAGATTAGGCAGCATAGGGAGTCTCTGCTGCTATCTGGTGGTGGAGCCTGAGCCCACATGCAATTTTGATGAGCTACTTGGACATTATTTAGTGCTGATTCTGTAAAAGGACAGGACAGGACAGGACAGGACAGGACAGGACAGGACAGGAGAGGACAGGAGAGGAGAGGAGAGGAGAGGAGAGGAGAGGAGAGGAGAGGAGAGGAGAGGAGAGGAGAGGAGAGGAGAGGAGAGGAGAGGAGAGGAGAGGAGAGGAGGGGAGGGGAGGGGAGGGGAGAGGAGAGGAGAGGAGAGGAGAGGAGGGGAGGGGAGGGGAGGGGAGGGGAGGGGAGAGGAGAGGAGAGGAGAGGAGAGGAGAGGAGAGGAGAGGAGAGGAGAGGAGAGGAGAGGAGAGGAGAGGAGAGGAGAGGAGAGGAGAGGAGAGGAGAGGAGAGGAGAGGAGAGGAGACGATGGTACCTCATAGGATAGGACAGCATAGACCGAATAAGACAGCATAGGATAGGATGGGACATCATAGGATAGGATGGGACATCATAGCACATCATATGACATCATAGGATAGGATAGGATAGGATAGGATAGGATAGGATAGGATAGGATAGGATAGGATAGGATAGGATAGGATAGGATAGGATAGGATAGGATAGGATAGGATAGGATAGGATAGGATAGGATAGGATAGGATAGGATAGGATAGGACAGGACAGGACAGGACAGTGCAGGACAGGATAGGATAGGATAGGATAGGATAGGATAGGATAGGATAGGATAGGATAGGATAGGATAGGATAGGATAGGATAGGATAGGATAGGATAGGATAGGATAGGATAGGATAGGATAGGATAGGATAAGATAGGATAGGATAGGATAGGATAGGACAGGACAGGACAGGACAGGACAGGACAGGATAGGATAGGATAGGATAGAATAGGATAGGATAGGATAGGATAGGATAGGATAGGATAGGATAGGATAGGATAGGATAGGATAGGAAAGGAAAGGAAAGGAAAGGAAAGGAATGGATATTGGCTGGCATTCTGGTCTCAGGGCTGTTGTCTTCTCCTCAGATAGAGATTGGCACCCTGGCTCCACCTGACTACAACTACCCAATGCCCGAGGCCTCGTTGGAGGAGCAGGAGGAGGAGGAGGAGGAGTTGCCCATAAAGCCCCAGCTCATCCCTCAGGGCTCAGGGGGGTCCGGTGTTCTCATGGGCCCAGACACACAGAAAGGTCTGAAACAGGTCAATCCTGTCATAAATAGGAAGTTATTTGAAATCGTAGGTTTTTGGAGGGTCTTGGAGTTGTGCAAGCAGCATTGCCCTTGATCAGTAACAACTAATCTGTTGTGGTTTTCTGCATCTTTTCTTTGTGCATGTGTTCCATTTAACTAGCTGTTAATGGTTAAATGTGTCATGTTTGTTGTGTCTCCATTAATAACTAATCTTGTCTCTAACAAGAGGTGGAGCTGCGTCTGACGGCCAATGACATCCTTCATGTCTCCGGGGATTTTGGGGGCTCAGTGGGGTCCGGTGCCTCGGGAGCCTCTGGGGTTTCTGGGTCAGGAGGCTCAGGAGACCCACTGGTCTCTGGTGCCTCCGGGGGTTCCGGCGATATTATCTTCATCTCTGGGGCTTCTGAGGAGATTCTCAGCAGCTCTGGAGGATCAGGGGAGTTCTTGGTCTCCGGGGATGTGGATTTCTTGATATCAGGGGATCGCTATGAATCTGGGGAGGTCTCCGGATCTGGAGACCTCCTGATGTCTGGGGAGATCCTAGGATCAGGGGATTTCCTAATATCCGGTCATCTTTCTGGGTCCGGGGATCTCTTGATATCTGGAGATCTATCAGGATCTGGAGATCTCTTGATATCTGGGGATACCATGGGATCCACAGCTTCTGGAGATTCTGGAATTCTAATAGAATTGGGATCAAGCGGGTCTGGGCTTGAACTCCCTCTGGGCTCTGGAGGGTCTGGGGACCAAATTGGTTCTGGGTTCTCGGGAGATCTCCTGACCTCAGGTGCCTCTGGAGGCTCTGGGGTTTCTGGGGACACAGATGAGTCTGGGGAGTCAGGGATAACATTATTGCCTGGAGGTTAGTACTTTTGATACTCGTCACTCCATTATTCGTAACCTTTGTCACCCTAACCTGCTGTTTAGTCTTAATTGTGAGAACGAATGTTTAACAAGTTGATTGAATGTCCATGCCACATCTCGTCATGTGTCTCCTTATCACTCCACCTTGGCTCAAACAAGAGGTGGAACTCCCCCTCATTCCTACAACTATCCCACAAGAGGCATCGGGTACTTCTGGAGATTTCTCAGGAGTTTCAGGAACCTCAGGGGACCTTGGAGTCTCTGGAGACATAGATGTCTCTGGAACTTCTGGTGTCTCTGCCTCTGGAGAACCCAAGGAGCCTGATTTAATTCTGATTCCTGACATTGATAAAGGTCAGTATTTAATCTAGATTCAAGACATGTGCCAAAGGCTATTTTGATTTTTAAATCGTGGTGCCAGTGGAGTATGTCTGCTTACTAACACTCAAAAGTGATTTCCATTTAACTATTGTTAAATGCAATGAACACATTCTTGGTAACATCGCTAACTACTGCGGCAAACAGTATCCCACTGATTGCCAGACTTGTTGTTCACGTCCATGCTCATCTAACCTGTTTCCTCAACGCCTAATCTTGTCTCTAACAAGAGGAGGGGCTGCTTCCGACACAAGAGACCCCTCAGGAGGGTACTGGTGGTGTAGAAACAACACTGGGCTCTGGGCTACCAGAGCCAGAGGAACCCGAAGAACCTGAGGTTGACACGAAAGGTGAGCAAGTCAAGGAGAATAGAAAAGGAAACCAAGTTCCACATGCATTCAACATCAAACCATGGTCACAAAGTTAATCCAAATGACGCAACACAGCTCTTACTATTATGTTCTTATGCTCTTCCCCTGGTTCTTCTCGCTCCTTGTGTCCTTCAGGTATGCCCACTTGCTTGCTGTGCACATGCCTTGGTGGTTCAGTCTACTGTGATGACTTGAAACTGGATAGCGTACCACCTCTGCCCAAAGACACAACTCATTTCTATGCCCGCTACAACAGGATCACCAAGATCAACAAGTCTGACTTTGCCTCCATGAGTATGTTTTACACCCGCGGCTGGTGCGATCTGCTAATGCAAAGAGCTGACAGTGTGGGTCTCGGTGCATTCCAGACAAGCTGAAGAGGATCGACTTGACAGCCAATGCCATTTCGTCCATTGAAAGCAGGGCGTTTATGGGTCTGCCGGAGCTTGAGGAGCTGGTGATTCGAGAAAATCACATTTCACAGATGCCCGTCCTGCCGGAGACCATGACTCTGATTGACGCCAGCCACAATAACATTGAGTCCAAGGGCATTCCCAAGGAGGCTTTTAAGGTTTGTCGATCAGAATATGAAAATTATTGGTATCAACTTGTCCTCTGTAATTCAATTGTCAAACATGACTTGTGAAATCCAGGACATGACCGGCTTGCTCTACCTGTACCTGACGGATAACGAAATAGACTACATCCCTGTGCCTCTTCCAGATAGTCTGCGATCCCTACATCTACAGGCAAGTTCTGCTCAGGTTTTGAAAGCACTTGCTCTCTGGTTCTGCGGCTCATTCTTTCGATAGCCAACTTGGTAGAATGAAGTACTATAGTGAGAACAGTGGGAATCATTGGGTAGAGGGTTCAAATCTGGTTTAAAGGAACATTCATTTTTGGTGACGAGAAAACATGACCAGTCATACCAATGAAAGTACTTGCCCAGTGAGATCTTAATCATATACATAAGCCTAGTTTGCAAGCAGCTGTTAGTAGAACGGCGGACTAGGGTAAATTATTTTAGGTCAGTGTTTCAAATCGGGTTTGAAATAAATGTGGCTTTCATTGTGGTTTACTCACGTGACTTCCACGAAAGCAGTGTTGATTAAGTTCCCATTCGGTGACATGTGGATGGTTACTGAGTGTCCATCTGGGAGCCAGTCCATTATATAGTCAGTCAGATGAAAGTCAGATGGGGTAGGTTCCAACTCCGTGTGACCCTGAACAGGATGAAGGATACAGAAAATGGATGGGATGATAACTTGGAATATTGCAAGGTCAACAAAAAATAATAATCACAATTTTTATATGTGATGTGTTTTCACAAAATCAGGTGTATGTTGTGGAAATTAGTTTAGAGTTATTGACAAAATTATTTGTTTGGTTAAAACTTGACATTTTGAGATTTCTCTACAAATAACCGCCTTGCTGTCTCTATTTTCATTTCCCATCAGCCAAAAGGTTAAAATCTTTGTCCAGGTTTATGAAAATAAGTGATTAGTACACAAGATGCCCCTAACTAAAGCCTCTCGTGTTTGATTACATCTGACAGTGTATGATAGCATCTCAGTAACCTGGCTTTAATAATTTCCTCGCCTGTACCGTTATTTCCCAAATGATTTACCGAGCAACCAATAAAAGTAGAAATCCACCCTAATGTGACGCCAGCACGAAATTAAACATGACACATGACAAAGTGCATTGCGTAACCAAGTGCTTGTTTACAGCTGAGAACAGTATGATGGCACCTCTCGGTAACACACCTTAACCAACTTCACGAATGATTTACAAAAAAATGACCAAAGCAGCCAACAAAGGTCAAAATACACCATAATATGACCCCAGGACAAAATCAAACAGAAGACAGGCCGACAGACAGTCGTTAGTTTTTGACCATGCCACATAGTCGAAGCGAATGCCGCCATGAGCCATTCGAAATGTTTGTAATCCAAATATGATTAATCATCAGTCCAGGGAATTTTTTTTCTACTTTTAATAGAACGCTTAACAATGATTTCATCACTTTTCAGCGTCGTCGTCACTTATTTGGCGACCGTGTATAGTCTATTGGATAGTACGTTGGTGACCCCTGCTGTACAGTCTGTAAATTGTTGATGTGTTTGTATTACAATCCATCCATCCATTTTTTTTCCCATCCATTTTTTAACCTATCCTCACGAGGGTCGCTGGCGTGCTGGAGCCTTACCCAGCAGACTTCGAGCAGTAGGCGGGGGACACTCGTCAGGGGTGTCAAACTCATTTTTTTCGAGGGCCGCATTGCAGTCATAGCTTCTTTCGGAGGGCCATTATGACTGTCAACCCAAACAAATGTATGAGCACCTCATATTGTATACAGTAAAAGCTACAAAACAAACAGACAAATAACTCGTTTTCAAATCAGACGAATAAAAACTGGTCAAATATTTTTAAAAAAGACATATAAAAAGTGAAGACAATTTGCAATTCTAGTAATGACGAATTTGATGCACAATTTGTCTTCGCGGGCCACGTAAAATGATGTGGCGGGCCGTATCCGGCCCCCGGGCCTTGAGTTTGAGGTTTAGATTTAAACTGGTTGCAGGGCACACAGACAAAACGAGCATTCACATTCACATTCACATTCACAATCACACCTAAGGACAATTTAGAGTGCACAAATAACCCGATCATGCATGTCTTCGAAATACAGTGGAGCCTCGGTTATTGACCACAATCCGTTCCAGAAGGCTGTTCGAGAAGTGAATCGTTCGAATTCCAAATCATGTTTTCCCATTACAAATAATGGGAAAAAATGAATCCGTTCCAAGCAACAACAACAACAAAAAAACCCGCCTTTTTAAAGCATTTTTTTCATTTGCGCATTTTTGTCCGATCGTGCAACTGCAGCGCACCGCCGATCGCGCAACTGCAGCGTCGCCGACCGCACAACTGCACCGCGCTGGTCGTATTATTGTGACAGAGCGGTCGCTAAATTTTAGAAAATATTTTAAAGTCCTAATGGACTTTCCAAAATTTAAGTGGACCTCAGTGCCAAGAAAGGAGCCTAATTTTGTCCCATTGCGCAACCGTAGCGCGCCGGGCGCTCACTGTCGCATTGCTTTAGGAGCGTCTTTGTGTTTTAGGATGGCTTTACCGCTCCCACTTGCTTGCTTTGGAGACATGATTAGAGTTGATGCAATCCTCAGGGTAACAAGAATGTAATAACGAACGGAGTCAGTTGGCATGCCGGTCCTCTCGGCTCATCTCGCGAGGTTCGACAACCGAATTTCGTCCGACATTCGAAGCAAAAAAATCTCGAATACCGATTTGTTTGAGAACTGGGACGTTCGAAAACCGAGGCTCCACTGTACGTTGAATGCAACAAAAAATGTGCTGAGCCATAAAATCTTTTTATTTATTTTATTTATGGATCCAAATGTATTTGATATACGTATGATATCCATGATGGGGAAAAAAATCATGTTACCTTTTCATCGGTTTGATCAGCTCCAAACCATAGTTAGGGCAAACTGACTACAGCGTCGTGCCACTAATTCTGTGTTTCGTTTTTATTTCGGACACAGCAAGGGCAATACACATGTACGTCACTTCTGGAGCACCTGCTCTGCTCCCGCTCTAATTTCTTTTTCGGGCTCTTCTCACTCCCCCCTCGTAACGTCACACAGCTGTCCCAGGCTGTGCCTGTAAAACATAGCACAGATGGCAATAATCTGTGACACAGAATTCTTCAAATTTTTGTCTGCAGTAATTTTACCTGATTTAAAAATTAAAAAAAATTAAAACTAAGAATCAATAATAATAATAATAATAATAATAAAAATGTTTGGCAGATGATGCCTCAGGAAATGACTTGTTTGGAGATGTTTTGGAGTTGAGGCCAAATGACCATTTTGCTCAATTTTACCTTTTGAGATGCCAAACGTCCTCACTGTAAAATGTTTAAATTTCAAATAATGTCCTTACTTGCTATTGGAATTTACTTCATTTTCTGAAGGTTTGGGGGCAATATCTTTTTTCTGAGGTACTGGCTGCTATGGACCTTTGAAAGATCTATGTGCCAAAACTTTAGACACATTTTTCTCAACAATTTAAACCTGCTAACATTGAAACTGCTTAACTTTTGTCAATTTTTTGAGGTACTTCCATGTACTACACACAATTTTAAAGGGAAGTGAAGAATTAGAATACATCAACATCTCAATTTTTATTCTTGGAGATATAAGGGGAGTAGCGTTACAAGTTTTTTACGAATATATTCTGGATGATCTAATAAAATGATGGAGGGTCTTTGTGCTATAATTCTGTCAAAGGTCTAAACCTTTGACCAGGGGTGCTCAAACCTTTTCAGCTTACGAGCTATTTTTAAAATGACCAAGTCACAAAGATCTACCCACTACAATAAATAAATAAATAAATAAATAAATAAATAAATAAATAAATAAATAAATAATATGGTGCGTGTATTTTTGAAACGCACTTAGAAAATGACATTGTGAGAAAAAAGTCCAGCTCCCATTCCGTACGAAAGTGATACGTTTTTAGCTTCTTACTTGTTTTTTTGATGGTCATAAACTTTCTTTAGTTTAAAATAAAAAAGCGAGTGCGTGCGTTGATTAGCTTATAAACTTTGGCGGTTTGTGTGTGCGCGGCCGTTAAACATGCTGCGGTGAGGGGTTGTAGTCACTGTCTATTGCGCATGTGCGGTTCACTGTGATTACCTCCCGACAGGCCTACCTGTATGTCAATCAAGCGATGGGCTGGATTCTAGCGTACAGTAATTTTTTTTTTTTTTTTTTTGTTAAACGTTATGCAATCAACCAGTAGTAGCTTGGCGATCGACTGGTCTATAGAGTGATCCCTCGCTTCTTCGCGTTTCGTTTATCGCGGCTTCACTACATCGCAGATTTTTTTTCCAAAGTAAAACAACATTTAAAAGTCAAAATAAAACTTCTAAATTGAGGAAACATGTGTGTAACCTTTAGGACAATGTAGTATTGCTCCAAATATTCCCCCCATGTGTGTCGCTCCATCCCAGCATAACACTCATATTTTTTCCAATCCTTCCACAGCGTAACAACATTCAGTCAATGCACGAGGACACCTTCTGCAACCTGCACGACTTCAATTACATTCGCAATGCGCTGGAGGACATCCGCCTTGACGGCAACCCCGTCAACCTCAGCCGAACTCCGCAGGCATACGTTTGCCTGCCCCGCATCCCGGTCGGCGACCTCATATAAAATTCAAACACACCCAAACAAAGCGACCGCCGCCACGCGTCCCTGTAAATAACGACCCAACAAGTGCACGGGGGGCGTGCGGATGATACTCATCTTTGGCGTCTTTCCATACGCCGATGGATACAGTATTTTGCGGAGAGGTACCACTCTGCGTGGATATCCACGATTCCATAAATGCGTGAGATGTGACTGACAATGCACATACACACCGATGTAGCACACCTTCAGAACGGGTGCACACATACACACTTAAATAAATAACATAAGCCAAACTGTTTCACAACTTGATTTAGGAGTTAAAGTCAACCCTCAACTGAATGTTTCTGTCTGATGTCTGCTCAGAACTGGTCAATTTTTTTGTTTTGTTTAAAAGATGTTTGTTTTGTAAAGATGAAATATAAATGTTAAATAAATCCTTTGGAAATGTAAACTTATTGAAGGCCGGAGCTCAATGAAAGGTGAGATTTTGAGTACCTAATGCAATAAAAGACGCATTTTAAACACAAGCATTTGTTGTAAAGTCTGTATTGTAATATAAAAATATATGCAGCAAAGACTTTCCGGGGGGGGGGGGAGAGAGATAGTGACTATGCACAACAGCTTATTCTAAAGACTTTTGCTCATGATTTGGGAGGAGCGTTGTCGGTTAGCTAACAGCTAACTAACTGTTAGCTTCAAAGCTAACAGCTTGGCCTTATGTGCTCTGTATGGAATAACCACGAGTGAATAAAGTTGTTTTGATTACCTCTTCCAAAACAAAAAGCTTTTTTTTCAATGTTTTTGATTGTTTCAAAGTTGTTCCCACATCTAATTCAACAAGAAAGTTCAAGGTTTGTTCCCGATCAAAAACTATCAATGAGTTTTTCAAACAAGTCCAAGAAACGTTCTGTCCTGTTCTTTGAGTCTGTGCTTGTCGCCTGTTCAGCAGAAGGTTCCAATGCGGCTTTCTGTCTCTCCAAAACCAGCCGCTCTCTGTTGATAGCATCTCGGTCCTTGGCCACAATTTCTTTTTCCCGCTCTAAAAGCAGCCTTTCCCGCTCCATCAGGGCTCTGTCCCGCTCGACGATGGCTATCTCCCGCTCCAGCAATGCCCTGTCCCGTTGCAGGGCCATGCGCTCCAGCTCCATGGATTGTTTTTCCCTCTCTGTGGCTTCGTCTAGCAGCATAAACTCCTGGCTGCCTTCCATCACATCCTCATCACCACCGTCCTCCTCCTCTTCTGATTTATTCTCTCCATTCAAAATCACCTCAATTTCCGGGACTATGTTTGTTACTTTCACCGGAGAGATGCTAGGCGGGGTTCTCTTTCTCTTTTTACCTCTGGATGAGATACACAACTTGTCATCGGTGCAGATTCCTACAATAGGAGCGCTTCCTTCTAGTCTGCCTTCCATGGCGTCATCCATCACAGTGAAGAGAGGCCACATATAACAATGACTTTTGTCCTTAAGATCCTAAGGAGAAACATTTATGTGTAAGCAAAATTGCATATAAAATATAAATATAATAATATAATAATAATATAAATGTAAAGTTAAAAAATGTACCTTGTATCGTTGTTTTAGGTTTTCCCATTTTTTCTTGGCCTGACGGTGGTTCAGTTTGTGTTGCAAGCCCATATGTCTGAGGATGGCCATCCATGCCCTTGCGGCTGTATTTCTCTTTCCGGAGAAGAGATAACTATTTGACATCCTTAGCTTCACAAGCTCTTCTGCTTCCTTTAGGCTCCCTAAAAGAGAAAATGAATAATATAATAACGCAGTAGGTATTAACCCAGGGTACATAATAATGCACTTTTAGCCAGTCAGATTTACGAGAGGCAGTGAACGCAGCACAATACAAAACACGGAACTTGCCGCATAACAGCGGGAATTACGACAGTATTTGCAAAGTTGCAAATTAACCAACCCTTTATTTTATATGACTTATTAAGATGAGTAGTTTAGAAAGCAAGTAGTAATTGCAAAGTCCACGCATGCACGCACAGGGCACTTCGTAGGTCGCCATTTTCACAACAGCACCCAGCCTTTTTTCTTTTCCTTTTTTGCTTTACAAATTGAACTTACAATTATAAACCGGCTCCACGGGGTTTACTGTATCACATGGCGTACTCGTGTACACGTGATCTAAGAACGCCATTTCAGGTCGAGTTAGAAGACTTCTTCGATCGAGTGCACTTCGTAGGGTAGACGTCGTTTTCTTCTGAGCGGTGGGGAGGCGGCTTGCGTCACTTCCGCTTATGCCGTCAAAGCGGCGTCATTTCCATCTTCATTTTATTTCATTTTACAATTCCCTAACATTTCCTCTTTCTTAATATAACAACTGGGAACAAACCAAATAAATATGTACAATCAGATATTCCAGTTCACTTACAAAATCATAAACAAAGGTTACATGTTAACAAAGCATTTATGTAAATAAGACAAATTATTGATGGTAGAAATAGTTTTTGCCGTTATCTACAAATTTTAGAAACTCTATGCAAAAATTAATATCTTAAGATAAAGTGTAAAAAAATGACGTCGTGATTTCCTATTTCTTTTTTGGATTTTAATTTACTGGCCAATTACGTCTCGTTGGTACTTCCTGCTATCTACCGTTCATAAATCGCAAAAGGACAAGGCTATATATGACTGGGAAGACGGGAAAAATCAAAAAAGTACTTGAGAAGGGTGTAACGTCATTTTGAGAGTTTAGTATTTGTACACGATTGCTCAAACGCAGTATAATTGGTACATATGAAATAACCTTCCGACACTTATTTCCGGTTCGGGGACGGAAACGCAAAGCTGCTGTGTAATCGTACCATTTAGCCAGTACAGCAGCTCTGTCTGATAGTTATAAACAATAAAAATCCTGACGAATAAAAATGCCGGACTATCTAGGAGATGACCAGAGGAAGACAAAGGAAGAGGATAAGGATGACTCACCAATCAGAGGTATATTGTTAAAAAGCAACGGTCTTCATTTCAGACATTAGCTGCTTAGCTAAAGTTAGCTTCCATCGGTAACAGGGTCGTATTTGTTTTGTGCAGAAAAAAATCAAACCAAACGTCGCTAAACATGTAATTTATGAAGAAATTACGTGTCACTGCTAAATAAAATAATATAGTGAAATATGTAGCATGATGTGGAAGAGCTAACATTTTTTGGAATGTTGAAAATTGTTCCTAAAGTGAATGAATGAGCTGATAATTTCTTTTTTTATACGTGTCAATACAAACCCAATGGCCATAATCCCAATTCATTGACGTTGTGTTCTTGTTGTGTATAGCTTTGGATGAAGGAGACATTGCTCTTCTGAAAACTTACGTGAGTGTCCTCCCAGACGTGATGGAAGTAGTAGTCATTATTGTGTATTTTAATCCATATCCCCAAACTTCTTGCATCACCAGGGTCAAAGCACATACTCCAGACAGATAAAACAAGTGGAAGATGACATCCAACAGCTGCTTAAGAAAATAAATGAACTCACAGGTGAATTAAACATATTCCTTGAAAAGATGGTAAATTTAAAATATAAACTATAAGCTTTTATGTAAACACATTAGTGATTGAAAAATGAAAATTCAAATTTGCTTCATGAACCAGTTTTGTTAAATTTTTTTTTTTTACTCCTGTTCAACATTGAGCTAAAAATACGGACTTGCAATTTCTTAAACCCCTCATTTAAACCAACAGTGCTATCTAGAGGAGTAAAAAATTAAACTGGTTCATTAAGCAAATTTGAAGCTTCATTTTCCCATCACAAGTTCATACTGTAGCAATTGTTTTGTGGTTGTGACAGGTATTAAAGAATCAGACACTGGGCTGGCATCACCTGCTTTGTGGGATCTGGCTGCTGACAAGCAGACCCTTCAAAGTGAACAACCACTGCAAGTTGCAAGGTAAATGTAGTATCATGACTATTTGGTCTGGCTTTTCTAAATATTGTGAAAACCTTTCAAATCTACAAATCGTTTTCTGTAAAATTGATGTGGATTTAAAGCTCCACATAAGCAAGAACTTTGCTAGCTATGTATTTTGAACCCTTTTAATTTGATTTCAACAGATGCACAAAGATCATTAACGCAGACTCCGAGGACCCTAAATACATCATCAATGTCAAGCAGTTTGCCAAGTTTGTGGTGGACCTGAGTGATCAGGTGGCCCCGACTGACATAGAGGAAGGCATGAGAGTTGGGTAAGAAGAAAAAAGAAATCAATTCACCTTACTGATCAATTAAGATTTTAAACACTGACGCTGACAACTTCATGTTTTTTGTCGCAGTGTTGACAGAAACAAGTATCAGATCCATATCCCTCTGCCACCTAAAATTGATCCGACTGTCACCATGATGCAGGTACAAACACGCCGGGCAACATCTAATTAATTGGTTACCAATTTACACAAGTAACGTTACGTTGTCATGTAGGTGGAGGAAAAACCTGATGTTACCTACAGTGATGTCGGTGGCTGTAAGGAGCAGATTGAAAAGCTGAGGGAAGTCGTTGAGACCCCCTTGCTCCATGTGAGTTGTTTACTTAATGCTGATTTTAGCACAGCCACAAGAGGTCGCCATAAGTATCAGAACTTTCCATCATTATAAGTAAAATAATAACTATGGTAGCTAATAATTTGACATTAAAGCTATTTGTGTTTTCTATCACCAGCCCGAACGGTTTGTCAACTTGGGCATCGAGCCTCCGAAAGGTGTGCTTCTGTTCGGACCACCCGGTACCGGTAAGACCCTGTGCGCCCGTGCCGTGGCCAATCGGACAGACGCCTGCTTCATCCGAGTCATTGGTTCGGAACTGGTGCAGAAGTATGTGGGAGAGGTAAAAACATTCAGACTGAATCAAATAATGTGAAATGTTTTTTTTTTTGTTTCAATAAAAACAGTAAATAAATGTATTTTCTTTAGGGAGCCCGGATGGTGAGAGAACTTTTCGAGATGGCCAGGACCAAGAAAGCATGTCTTATCTTTTTTGATGAAATAGATGCTATTGGAGGTAAGGTGTCATGGTCAAGTTCTAATGTTGGCCGTCTTTTTTTTTTTTTCTTCATGAAATGTTACATTAAATGTCATTTTGGAACCAAATAGGCGCACGTTTCGACGACGGTGCCGGTGGAGACAACGAGGTGCAGAGGACCATGCTGGAGCTCATCAACCAGCTGGACGGTTTCGACCCGCGTGGAAACATCAAAGTGCTGATGGCCACCAACAGGCCTGACACTTTGGATCCGGCCCTGATGAGACCGGGACGTCTGGATAGGAAGATTGAGTTCAGCTTGCCTGATCTAGAGGTGCAGCAAACACCCACATAAAAAATATAGTGGTGGAATCAGGATCAATCAGGGCATAAAAATAAAAAATAAAACTTTTTTGGGGGGTTTCAGGGTCGGACGCATATCTTCAAGATTCATGCTCGTTCCATGAGTGTTGAGAGAGACATTCGCTTTGAGCTGTTGGCTCGCCTCTGTCCCAACAGCACAGGTAAAACTACTCAAATGTAATTGAAACTAGAGAAAACGCACTGACGTTTGGATCTTCTCGCCAGGTGCCGAGATTCGCAGCGTGTGCACTGAAGCCGGTATGTTTGCAATCAGAGCCCGCAGGAAGATCGCCACTGAGAAGGACTTCCTGGAGGCCGTTAACAAGGTCATCAAGTCCTACGCGAAGTTCAGCGCCACGCCCAGATACATGACTTACAATTAGGTGTGTGTGTATATTTTGTTTTCCATGTCCTCTAGAAGGCAGAGTGGAAAAAAATCCTTTTTGTTGTCAGATGTTAAAAATAAAAGTTTATTCCACGAGTCTCAAGATTTATTTTAAAAAAACAATTCAACAGTAAGCATCTGTCATTTGGTAATGTCTCTGAAAATATTAAATTACTTTGTGTTTTTCAAAACAACTAATCTCCCTAATATGCAACTGAAGCTGTTTAACACTTTACACAGCGCACACACACACACACGCATATCCAGCACAAAGCAACATTGCTATAACCAGTAACAACAAAGACAAACAACAATCCTGGGCATTTTAACAAGCCCCTGAGTGCTTCAAAAGGATGCAAAAAATATTCTTCTGTCGTATCAGCATGTAGAATTGGGTTTCGGATTTTGACAGTGCAACACAGCATCATGAACGGTGGGGAACACCATGTTGGGGCTTATGATTCCAGAGAAGAACTGTAGTTGGTCCAGCTCAGTCAGCAGACTTCCTAGTTGAGTCACACAGAAAAATGTGTTGGATCAGAATTTAAGGACTTGGTGGAAGAGTAGCACACAGGTAAGCTTTTTACGCATTCACTGCCATCGACAACTAAACTTGTCTATTACGTTTATTTTTGTTTTTTAACGGGAATGGTCAGGCGAGCGTCTCAATTGCTTCTCCACTGTAGAGTTCAAATTTGGAAATTTTATAATAAATGCTTGACATCACATTTCAGATATTGCAATTGGCACACTGGGAATCCACAGGGAGATAAATGGGCATTTTGCACGACCTACATTTTTCTACTAATTTCCAGAATTAACTCAGGATTAATTGCAAATTAATCACAAATTATATTTCTAACCTACATGGACAATATTTTTCCAAAATGTTTCTTACTCTTAAGAAAACAGTGAAGAGATGTTTCATGCTTGTATCTTTTAGTTCACTGGGTGTAATTTCATGGTCATAGCTAGTC
This sequence comes from Syngnathus floridae, assembly GCF_059516105.1. Taxonomy (NCBI): domain Eukaryota; kingdom Metazoa; phylum Chordata; class Actinopteri; order Syngnathiformes; family Syngnathidae; genus Syngnathus; species Syngnathus floridae. Next base: position 6,755,523 of record NC_142434.1, read on the forward strand.
ATTTGAAATTAAAGATACTAGTTAGAAGGGGTGTGAAACATCAAGTTCAGGTAACTTTTCTGCCACTAGGGGGCAATGTTTTATGTTGGATGTTGCTAAGAGCAGGGGTCCTCAACCCCCGGTCCCGGTCCGTGGGTCACTTGGTAACAGGCCGCCAAGCCGCACAGGAAAAAAAAAAAAAAATTTATCGACAATCAATTAATTCAGGTAAGAGTAAGAATTTATTCAGAAAAATGTGGCGATTCTCTCCCAATTCCATCCGTTGGTGCAACTGTCTCTCGTGACACAGGTTAATTCAGGTCAAGACGCTCGTCTCGGTCACGTGACATGTCACCTCAGTCGAGCCCGTGAAGAAAGCAAATGTGAGCAAGAAACAGATGTTTGGAAAAAAAAAGGCCAATGAGGAGACAGAAGAAAAAGAGGCTACGACTTCTAAGAAAAGGAAAGCTGCATTTAAAAGAACATTTCTGGAGTCCTACTTAAAATATGCATTTATCGCCACAGGTGACTGATGCGCCAAGCAAGCCCACTCTGGCTAATATGTGGCGGCGACAGGCCAGCTAATGAGGCAATGCTTCGGCACATGGAGACCAAGCATCCTGTGTTAAAAGACAAACCTTAACCACTTTGGGTGTCATTGTCTCCGATTAGGCCGGCTCATTTCTGAGAAACAAGCTCAGTGCTCCCACTAATTCAACGTAATGGTGAGTTTTATTTTGATGTCGTTCATACTTGTTTTAATGCCAGTCATATCATTTTATTCATTTCATTCGTATTTATATATTTATTATAAATGTATTATTTATTTGTATAAATGTATAATTTATTTATATCAAGGTTGGTCCGCGAAAATATTTCTGACACGTAACTGGTCCGTGGCGCAAAAAAGGTTGGGGACCACTGGGTAAGAGGACTAGTTCGATTTTCAAATTGAGAACTAATGAATTGCAACATGCCTCAACTTGTGTATTCTACCCATTTTCACCATAATTTACAAGTCCAGGTAGAGTGACTCTTTTGCACGTTTTGTGCAGTTTGATACTGATGAGCATGTCATGATTATACTTACTATTGCAGCCCGCTATGATGACTTGAACATCTACTGCTGCATACTCCTTAATGACCTGCAGAGATACAGAGGGTTATACATAATCAATAAATTGGATTAAATGGTTATTATTGAGCAATACTTTGTTCACTACATGTTGCACATTTCACTCTTGTTGCCTCAAGTGACTAAAATAAATAACCTGTTTGATGGCTTTGGCTCCCACAGAGTCAATAAAGCCCACGTGAGTCCAGTCCAGGATGATGGAGTGGACTGAGCCGAGCGATTGAAGGAAGGCAAGCTCCTCAATATCCGTCGATCTGTGATCCTCTCCTAGGCGGCCGTTTGTCTGATCTCCAGCCATTTTACTGAACGACAAATCCTTCTGAGTCATAGCTCCTTCCTTCTCCTGATATATATAAAAAAAAGCCGAGTGAATCATTTCAGACTTTCAGTCTTATACAAACTCACTAAACTAAATTGGTTTTAAATCATTTCAAGGCTACTGTACTACATTTAGATTTCTACAGGTTATATTTATTAGTAGTGTTAATTATTAGTAAGTAACTGTTATGTATTTATATATATATATATATAGTAAGTAAAAGTTGATATTAGTACACAGTACTCTTATCATATTAAATTGTCCTGTACAGTATATAGCACAGTAACTATTGCACAAGCAAATAGACAGCAAAATACATATTTAACCATTGCAAACATGTTGGAGGACACAAAAAGTAGGAGGAGGAAAAAAAATAAGGTCAGTGAAGCTACCTCAGTATTTGTCTTTGGAGAACATGTCAGAGAGCTGTTGGCCTTTTGTTTTTTCTGAGCTTTTCTGGCAGTGTGGATGTGTTCCGGGTTTACACCTGTCTGTAAAATGAAAAGAATGCCAAAGATAAGAGCTGAATATAGCACAGAAGCACGTGATTAGATAATAATGTCTTGGGCAAGTGGCTTTTTATTTAAACAAAAAGTGAGGTTGTACAATCTTTTAAGGTTTAAGCATTTTAGCTTTCAATATGGTGGTTTAGTTTTTGGACCGACCTAACCAAGAGAGGAGTTGAAAAAGTGTTCACATGCCAGTGTTACAATCCCAAGGTAACAAGGATTACCTTCTCTTTGAGGGCGCTCACATAAAGGTCACTGTTGGCAAAGTAGATTGACGAGTTGTAATGGAAAATCTTAATCCCCTCGCATTCCACCGCCTTGGAAGAAGACGAATCAAAAATGGTCACTGTTGAGGGTGTTGGGGGCAACTTGGTCAATATGCTCTCTCCTCACAACTAACCTCTTCATATTCGTTCACTTCATAGTATAGTCCCGTGTTGGAAACCTGCCCGAGGACTGCCGTTTTCGAGCTGCAAGACAAAATAGAGTTTAGCCTTGAACCCAAATTTTGTGAAATGTTGAATACAGAAAGTAATGATAGTATATTGGCAATTTAAATATACTGACCTCTGTGTTCTATAGATGACTGTCAGTAAAGCAAATGCAATGGCAGAGAGAAGGCCATAATCCAAGCCCAATAGCACGGATGCAACAAAAGTCACCAGCCAGATGGCCTGATAAAGGAAAGCATTCGATTCATCCATTCATCATGCTGCTCAGCTTTTATTTTATTTTGAGTTTTTTTTAATTGATTAGTATTGATTATTTTCTCAGTACGTTTATTTGATTTTAAAGATTTTTTATTCTACTTTTAATATGACATTTTTTTTATCTGAGTCACAGTCTGTAAACTAGCTTGCTTGCCAGCTAGTTAGCAAGGCAACTCAATAGATAAGCTTAAAGTAACTTAAACCCAGTAGTATTGTGTACTATTTGTTTTTATTGTATATGTTCTTCATATATGAACCAAAAAAGGAGAGCACTTGATAACTCACGTTATGGTTTGGTTTTGCTAGTTTTGTAAACGTAAATTGAAGTTTACAGTACAATTTTCATAAATTTTAGTTTTGGTTCTATCATTGTTTTTTAACTACAACAATCTTAGCCCCATATCTCTCCAAAGGTGATTTTGTATTTTCTCGTGCAGCAGTTAACTGTATCTGTCCTCCTATTCTCTCTGTGTTAACAACTGCTGTGACAAATTTTTGCCTTTTGCACTGTACATCTATCCATCCATTTTCAATGTCGCTTGTTGTCAATGTTAAGATGGAGCCAGTCTAAATTACTTTGGAAAGCATTCAATTGGCTCATGCAAAACAATGTTAGCACGCTACTTTTTGTTAGCTTTCATCGACTGACCAGTTCAATCTTGCTGGTTCTCCATAGAGTTGGGATGTCTCTGAATTGTTTGAACATCCCCAGCAGGTTGACCATGATGATGGCTGCCAACGCAGTCTGGGATACAGAAAAGACAAAAGATGCTGTGAAAATGGTCATTCATCTCTGTGTGTAATTTCTTTTGAGCTTTTTTCAGCTTTGTGGGTGCGGCTAACATTGAGACGCACCAAATAATCCGGAACTCTGAACATACTCTATTAACAGACTTTTGATCACTACAGGCAGCAACTGGTTTGCAAGAGACACCAAGAGCTTGGCAGTTCCGGAGTGTTTAATCAATGCTAAAAGAGAATGTGTCATGACATCACCTCCATGGCCTCAGCTCACCTGTGGGAGCGGCTCAAAGACAAAACCAATGGCGACGATCACCAGTAACACCAAGAGAGAGCCGAGCAAGCCCGCAATCTGAACCAAGTGCACAAGAATCACAATCAGTAAACGTAATATTATCATTATCGTTTCATAACATCTTTTTCATCTTTTACCTGAGTTTTTCCCCCTGTGCTCTCCTGCACCAGGCTCCTTGACATGGAGCAAGTGATGGTGAATGTTTGGAAGAAAGAGCTGATGAAGTTACACAGGCCAAGGGCTATCAGCTCCTGTAAAGCAAGCTAGGTTTAGTATTTGAGGATGTTCTTGATTCAATACATTTCTTGAGATGGGGGAATTTTGATAGTCTTTACAAATGAAAACACAAAGCATAATCTGCATTTTTGACTAGCAGTGAGAAAAAAGGTGGGATATTTGTCAAGGACTGACACAAAAAAAAAATCAACACCCCAGATATTAAGTTTTTGTATTGCATGGGATAATAATTTTATAATTTCTTGGAGTAAATATATTCACTACTTTGATGATCACAATAGGAGAATCAAGGTGATTGTAATTCACAAAAACTAACAGAATCAGCAAACTAAAATTGTACAAACATTTTTGTTAACAAATTAAAATTTGTATAAAAATTACAACTAAAACTAATAAAAGCTAAATTAAAATGGCATGGTTTTGATTAAAGTAATTAAAACTACCAGAATAAAAAAACAACAACATGTCAAAACAAAATAGAAACTAAGTATAATGAAAAATACAAAACTTTAAAAATCTGGCAGCAATTCAGTCCTCCAAATTCTTTTTGTTATTAAAGAATGCATGAACTCCTAACGGCCAAAATACGTAGCAGAGACCTGTCTGACAAGTCTTTGTTTATAGAACCAATCCACTGAATTTCTTTGTTGACCACTTTTCTTGGGCACCGACACTCAAGACAAGACTTTCTAGATCCAGCCAACACTTTACTTCGCATCAAATTCTTACACAGAATGTTTTGAAATCTGGTATTTCCGCATGTACCGCACAATGCGTTTTCCGCACCTGATTACCATCCACACTGTAGTTGTGCTTCAAAGCAAAGATTTTGGCCAGTGATATTCCCATGGAGAAGCCTACAATCGCAATAGCAAAGGCGTCGGTGACCAAAGTGCGTAACAGAGAGAAGTCCGGAACCACAGGTGGGAGAAGCCTGAGAACACACAGGAGGATGATTGAAGCACATTCACACGGGTTATACATGATATCCTGTATTTTTCAGACTACAAGGCACATTTCGAATTTTTTTTCAAAAATGGACAATGGGCCGTATAATCAGGTCCATATGATAACATCTTGTTATCAAATCTTATCTTTGGTCAGCTCTCATAAAACTGCTGTTAATCGTCTTTGGAAAGACATGTAATCAATCAACATGACTAGATAATATTCAACATTGAAGCATGATTACACAGACACAAGAAGCGTGAACTCTTACCCAGTTGGTATACCCCCAACTACATCGACATTATAGTTTCCAGCCAATGCCATGCCATAAGAGACGCCGGTTGATAGAATGACGATGATTATCTCCCCAGGTATAGGGATGGGCAGTTTTTTTTTGAAGCGCTCATTTAAGTCTTTGATCACATAGAGAAAGACCAGACACACAAGGCCCAGGATGAGAGTGGTGACATTTGTACTTGTAATGTGACTAAGTACTGCCTTGATGCTCTGCAAAGATAAAGGACAAAAGCTTTAGATTTATTTTGAGAAAAAAAAAACAAAAAAACATTCTGAACTATGTCAAAAATGTTTTAAACGTTGTTTTAAACTCACATATATAACAGAGAGGGCTCCGCTGAAGCGCTTTGTTTTCACTCCCAGCAGGTATTTTAATTGAGAAACCACAACATGCACAGCAGCTGCTGTAGTAAAACCTCGCACTAGCGGCTCCGTGAGATAAATCGCCACAAAGCCAAATCTGAGAAGACCGAAAACAATCTAAAGAGAAAACGGCAATGAAAATTATTTTTATTTCTGATGAAACTAAAATGGAGCTTTGAGTTGGAAATACTGGACTGCACTGACCTGAATGATTCCCACGAGGGTTGTCAGCACCACAGCCACCTGGACCCTCTTGGCGTCACGTTCCGCCACATCAAAGATGGCGGACAGGTTGGTCCCATTGGTAGCTTGCATGTAAGAGTCTGGAACCTCCCTGACTGCAACGCTTCCAATCATCAGGCTTATTACTGCAAAGGTGCCTGTAAATCACACCCACAGACAGACCTAATGAAGAAATATTTTTCTAATTCACCATAATTTTAGTTGTACCATATTTTTCGGACTACCCATTCATTGCCATTGACAACAATATATGTCAATTTTTACTGGGCTAACAGTGAATAAGATAAAAAAATAGCTAATAACAATTTTGTCCTAATGATTAGCATGGGAAACAAAACCTGAAGCTCCTTTTGCTCTACTGCCTCTGCCAAAAAGTGAAAAGATTCTTTTCTCCTAGAATTGCCTTCTCAGGCAATAATTAAAAGTCAAGGAAACACAATAAAAGCTTCAGTTCTTTGTTTAAAAGTTAAACAGGTTTGGTTTATTATCCTGATTGTATTAAGTGACAGGAAGTAGTTTATTGAGTGTGTGACATTTCTCTCCGTCCAAATAGCAAAAGGTAAAAAAATCTCAACATTCCCAGGAAGCAAATTTAGTCTGGAACCAGTACAAAACTTAATTTCTGTAAACTACTCTACTTGAGAATTTTTCAAACTTCAAACAAAAATGATTTTTGCTCACCTATGGATATGTGCCTGGATGTGCCAAAGAAAACGTACAGCAGAACAGGATAGAACGACGAGTACAGACCATAAACTGGAGGCACAGCAGCTAGCATAGCATAGGCAAGACCTACGGTACAAAAGAGAGAGAGCTGTTTAAATAAACTGTCAAACTCAAACAAAACTTGTCCTCCCAACCTCAGAGCTACAGAGATACCAAAACCAAAGCAGCAGGTTGCAACAAGAAGCACCTCAGGAGTTGGCTATGGGCCTCCAAACAACATTCCTTGTTTTTCCAGATGATTCTCATGTCTGCTGAGTCGTGCTAAAAGCTGCTCACCTTGGGGGAGTTGCACAACTCCGGTGCTAAGACCTGAGACCACGTCGTGAAACAGGTATTCCCTGATTGGGTACTTTGGCAGCCAAGTGAGAATAGGCAGGAAGCTTAGAACCGCTGCCTTTGCCCGCTGCGTCGAGCACCTACGTAAAGCGAAAAGACCATCAATCGGGCATTTATTTCAGATACAAACATCATATAGTCCTACTTTTTAACAATAAGGTTCATTTATTTCATGGGCTGCATTGTAGTCATAGCTTCTTATGGAGGGCCATTATGACTGTCAAACCACATAAATGTATGAGCACCTCATATTATATACAGTAAAACCGACAAAACAAACTGACAAATGACTCGTTTTCAAATCAGACGAGTAAAAACTGGTCAATTATTAAAAAAAAAAAGATATTAAAAGTAAAGACAATTTGCAATTCTAGTAATGACACAAATTTCATGCACAATTTGTCTTCGCGGGCCACATAAAATGATGTGGCGGGCCGTATCTGGGCCCCCGGGCCTTGAGTTTGACAGGTGTGCCATGAAAAGATGTTCTTTGAGAGCACTTCTTAAACAACTTCATAAAACAGTCAGTAGTTTCATTCTGCATCACAGTTACCATATCATAAATATTTCTTTGAGAGAACTCAGTAAACAGTGAACAGAGGATGAAGAACAAATGAGTATTGTTTTGTTGTTTTTAATTCTTGCTTTTAAATTTTGTACTTTTAATTATGTGAAGCACATTGAATTACCTAGTGTGTGAAAGGTGCTCAAGAACAAAATTGCCTTGTCTGTTGCACCACCAATTGTGTTAAAAAATATGTTGCTTTCAAGCCCGCAATTAGCGATGCTAAGCGTTAGCATGTAAATGGAATTTTGCATTTTTTATGTTTACTTTGAAATTAAACTTTAACTGGAAGTAGTATTAAACAGCCAATAATTTAGTTTCGATATTTGTCAAACTGCTGGGAATGCTCTCACTAAAACAGATTAAATTATAATTGCTTAATAATTGGTTTATTGTGTTGTTGTTTTTTAATTAGGATGAAAATTAAGGTTGGCTAGGTACAAATTGTTGTCAAAATTGGACTTCCACTGCACATACTTGCCATAATAACACAAACATTTTCTTCTTTCAACATACCGACAGTACAGTGCAAGCTTCTGACAGAGGGTGGTGTTTTTTTCTTTGCGGTGGAGAAGCTCTGATCTGAGATGTGCCTCATCGTAGACGGGACGCTCAATCTTGTACATCAGCAACTTCTCTGCATCCTCCACCTGTATTGTTGCCACCGCTGCTGCTTCTTCTTCTTCATCATTTGGCTCCATCAATATTATTTCCTGTCTGTCGTTATTCCTTTACATGCCACACTTGCTCTCTGATAGTAACAAAACAAAATCATCTCAGGTTGTTTTGCTTTCTTGTTGTATAATGATTTTAAGTTTCTTCTGATAAGGAAGATTGCTTGAAGAGATAACATGTCAATAATTTGCACAAAAGATGACACCATACGTGTGTCCGCCTCTGAATGGTTGTAAATGTGAGTGAGTGACTCAATGAGTCACACTCAAGACCTCTCATTTTGAATGATGTCAGAAACCACTAGCAATCAGCCTCTGAAGTTAGTAGAATGATTACTGCCCCCAATATTGTGGATTTTATGGAAGTTTAAAGTATTCCTCAATAAGGGACACTCGCTTCTGTAGTGAGCACCAATGAAGAGGAAGACGTTAAATGTCCCCCCCAAAAATCTAAAATGTTGGCGCAATTGTTCTATTTGCAGTGGTTGAAGCGGGCATAAGTAGAGATGTCTACATACATTTTGGCGATCAAGTGAAAGCTTTCTCTATTGAAAAGAGAACACAAAATGTGAATAAAATTCAAAATATTGGGGAGATCGTTTCAATTAGGTCTGGAAAGATATGGATTTTAGGCGGCTGATGTTGACGACAATATTTGGCAGAATAAAATTCTGATAACCGATTGATTCATTCCAATATTTGGCATAATACAATTCAATAAAAAAAAAAATCATGATAATCTAGTCAGTGGCGAAGTTATGTTGGCTCGGCCAACAGTTTTTTACCTGTTTTTTTGTTTTGTTTTGTTTTCTGCAATAGAAATTACCCACATCTGATGCAAATCAATAAATGTTACATTTGACGGACATGCCAACATTGTGTGAGAGTTGTTATTTCTCAGAGCCTCTTACAGTACAAATGTGATGTGGTACGTGGATTTTGTAAGGTTAAAGATAGTTTGAAGCATTTCTGTCACTTCGTTAGCTAGCTAACATTGTATTAACGGAATTAGTAGTATTACAACGAATGTTTATTTGGTGTTTTTTGTTGTTGTTTTTTTTAGTAGGCAAGCCGTCTTTCATGATATCAATTAAACAGTCTCTGTCACTTGACCGGAAGACTTTTCTCTTCCTTTCGTAATGTCAGCTAATACAAGGGTGTTATTTAAAAGCCAGGTTTCTTACCTCCTTCTCCAGCTCCGGCTATCGTTAGGATGCTGCGGGTTGAACGTGAACTTTAAGAGAATGACCTTCTGGGCTAAAGTTTAACAGAAGCACGGTGATCCGGTGACAGTAAACGCTGTGACGACCGTTTGCAAAATTACAAAGAAAGATCGCATCCATACAAGCTAATGAGCTGCTCGGGTGATATTTATCGCTTAGTTCCGGTCTACGCGACGAGCGTTGCTCATCGTGGTTTGAATCTCGTGGGGTTTGAATTGGATTCACCAAAACAAAGCTATTGCATAAACACTGTTTTCATGGCTGAAATGATTGGTCGTAACATAAAACGTGTTCAGAAGAAGGCTATCTGTCCCGTACGTTTCGGTGCTGCAAATTCGAGTTCATGTATGAGGTCTTCACGTTGACGTCTTTGTTACTTGGCGATCGGATGACGAAAATAAATGTTAATAATAATAATAATAATAATAATAATAATAATAATAATAATAATAATAATAATAATAATCATCATCATCATCATCATCATCATCATCATCATCATCATCATCATCATCATCATCATTTTGAAAATTTAACTCAATTTTCGACAACTTCTGTCAGTCAAGGGTCATTTGAATTGTCATGTCACCCCACACATGATGAGTTCCATTTTATGAGTACCATAAAATATAATCAAATTCATAAGCATGGATGCCTAGCAGCCATTTGTATCTTCAGTATGTTTACCCTAAAGCAGGGATCAGCAACTGGTAAGCCCGCTGGTTGCATGTGACGCATTTTTTGCCCCAAGATTAATTTTAAGAATTTTTTTTTTTTTTTTTTGGGTGGAGTTCACCTATTTGCAAATTTATTTCGAATATTTTTGGGAGGGGGGTGAAGAAATGTGAAGCATGCAAGCATTCACCATTCATTTTTATTTCACTGTTTTTATAATTAAAGCCAGGACTATAAATACATACAAAATATGCATCAAGGATGATACATGCATTCAAACAAGTGGCCTTCACATAGTATTTAAGATATGTTGATGCTGAAGAGGAAAATATATATCTGTAACTTTATGAAAAGAAAGTATCATGTAAATTGAATATAGTTAACATTTCAATGTAGCCCAGCGTTGCATCAATAAGGATTTTTTTTTAAAAGAAACATTTACAATTAAAATGTATTGCAAACATATTGCTGAGTTATTCCATTATATACCTTACATATGTATTTTTTTGTCAAAATACAATGACAGCCACGGCAATACAATGTATAACAGCCTGCATGGTTACTTAAGGTATAAAATATTACAAAGAAGATCAACTGGTGATTGTCCAAACCCTGTGAGCATTTTGTCGTCTAATAGACGTCTATATGCTACCGAGATATCTAGGCTAAAACTCGGCTAAAAAAGGTCTAAAAGTGAAAGTTTTTTTAGACGTCGCTTTTAGACGTCTATTAGACATCTATGCTACAGACGCGTCTATAGCATAGACGTTGTCTATTAGACGTCTACGCAATAAACGTCTAAAAACTTTCACATATAGATGTCTAATAGACGTCTATAGCATAGACGTCGTCTATGTTTCCCAACATTTTTTCATTCACGCCACACCTTTTCATTGGAAAAAAATCTCGTGGTACATCACCAACAAAAATCTGTTAAGCTCCTATACTGAAATCAGTTATATTACAACGAAAGACGTAAAGGCCTATTCCTATATATGTATGGAGAGTCGAATGATTTAATAGAAATAAATACTAAATATTTTTTTAATTGTATTCTTTTTTTTAAATGAAAGTGACAGCTTTTTAAAAATGTTTGACAGTGTAAGAAATAAACTATTTAAAGTGATTGTGATTAAAATAAAAGAATCAACGTGATATTGTTTACTGTTTTAGACTAGGTCTATAAATATTGCAACAATAAGAACAAAGCCACTTGCTGTTCTGACAGCAGCTGAGTGGCTATCACAGTCGAGGTGTCTCGACTTGACTGTTTATTTTATGTATGTGAAAAATAACCAATCCAGGTTCTCCGGTTTTACTGCATGCTCTGATTTCCATTGGACCCCAAACGCACCACAACCGTCATACTGTTTGTCAATGTTACCAAAAGCACACAGCAACACACACATAAACTGAATATGTGCCGATGCAATACAATCAGACCGACACAATATGAAATCTCAAGATTCTCCGATTCTCGATTAGCTAGTGGCTGACCAGGCCTTGCGCGAACTGACCAGTGGTTTGGCGATCCTGTTTACAATGCGCTCCGTAATTAATATTGGACAATCACACCGCACAGCTGAACGTCTCTCACGGCACACCGGTGTGGGAAACACTGCAGTACAGTGCAGTAGGATAGGATAGGATAGGATAGGATAGGATAGGATAGGATAGGATAGGATAGGATAGGATAGGATAGGATAGGACAGGATAGGACAGGACAGGACAGGACAGGACAGGACAGGACAGGACAGGACAGGACAGGACAGGACAGGACAGGACAGGACAGGACAGGATAGGATAGGATAGGATAGGATAGGATAGGATAGGATAGGATAGGATAGGATAGGATAGGATAGGATAGGATAGGATAGGATAGGATAGGATAGGAAAGGAAAGGAATGGATATTGGCTGGCATTCTGGTCTCAGGGCTGTTGTCTTCTCCTCAGATAGAGATTCGCACCCTGGCTCCACCTGACTACAACTACCCAATGCCCGAGGCCTCGTTGGAGGAGCAGGAGGAGGAGGAGGAGGAGGAGGAGTTGCCCATAAAGCCCCAGCTCATCCCTCAGGGCTCAGGGGGGTCCGGTGTTCTCATGGGCCCAGACACACAGAAAGGTCTGAAACAGGTCAATCCTGTCATAAATAGGAAGTTATTTGAAATCGTAGGTTTTTGGAGGGTCTTGGAGTTGTGCAAGCAGCATTGCCCTTGATCAGTAACAGCTAATCTGTTGTGGTTTTCTGCATCTTTTCTTTGTGCATGTGTTCCATTTAACTAGCTGTTAATGGTTAAATGTGTCATGTTTGTTGTGTCTCCATTAATAACTAATCTTGTCTCTAACAAGAGGTGGAGCTGCGTCTGACGGCCAATGACATCCTTCATGTCTCCGGGGATTTTGGGGGCTCAGTGGGGTCCGGTGCCTCTGGAGCCTCTGGGGTTTCTGGGTCAGGAGGCTCAGGAGACCCACTGGTCTCTGGTGCCTCCGGGGGTTCCGGCGATATTATCTTCATCTCTGGGGCTTCTGAGGAGATTCTCAGCAGCTCTGGAGGATCAGGGGAGTTCTTGGTGTCCGGGGATGTGGATTTCTTGATATCAGGGGATCGCTATGAATCTGGGGAGGTCTCCGGATCTGGAGACCTCCTGATGTCTGGGGAGATCCTAGGATCAGGGGATTTCCTAATATCCGGTCATCTTTCTGGGTCCGGGGATCTCTTGATATCTGGAGATCTATCAGGATCTGGAGATCTCTTGATATCTGGGGATACCATGGGATCCACAGCTTCTGGAGATTCTGGAATTCTAATAGAATTGGGATCAAGCGGGTCTGGGCTTGAACTCCCTCTGGGCTCTGGAGGGTCTGGGGACCAAATTGGTTCTGGGTTCTCGGGAGATCTCCTGACCTCAGGTGCCTCTGGAGGCTCTGGGGTTTCTGGGGACACAGATGAGTCTGGGGAGTCAGGGATAACATTATTGCCTGGAGGTTAGTACTTTTGATACTAGTCACTCCATTATTCGTAACCTTTGTCACCCTAACCTGCTGTTTAGTCTTAATTGTGAGAACGAATGGTTAACAAGTTGATTGAATGTCCATGCCACATCTCGTCATGTGTCTCCTTATCACTCCATCTTGGCTCAAACAAGAGGTGGAACTCCCCCTCATTCCTACAACTATCCCACAAGAGGCATCGGGTACTTCTGGAGATTTCTCAGGAGTTTCAGGAACCTCAGGGGACCTTGGAGTCTCTGGAGACATAGATGTCTCTGGAACTTCTGGTGTCTCTGCCTCTGGAGAACCCAAGGAGCCTGATTTAATTCTGATTCCTGACATTGATAAAGGTCAGTATTTAATCTAGATTCAAGACATGTGCCAAAGGCTATTTTGATTTTTAAATCGTGGTGCCAGTGGAGTATGTCTGCTTACTAACACTCAAAAGTGATTTCCATTTAACTATTGTTAAATGCAATGAACACATTCTTGGTAACATCGCTAACTACTGCGGTAAACAGTATGCCACTGATTGCCAGACTTGTTGTTCACGTCCATGCTCATCTAACCTGTTTCCTCAACGCCTAATCTTGTCTCTAACAAGAGGAGGGGCTGCTTCCGACACAAGAGACCCCTCAGGAGGGTACTGGTGGTGTAGAAACAACACTGGGCTCTGGGCTACCAGAGCCAGAGGAACCCGAAGAACCTGAGGTTGACACGAAAGGTGAGCAAGTCAAGGAGAATAGAAAAGGAAACCAAGTTCCACATGCATTCAACATCAAACCATGGTCACAAAGTTAATCCAAATGACGCAACACAGCTCTTACTATTATGTTCTTTTGCTCTTCCCCTGGTTCTTCTCGCTTCTTGTGTCCTTCAGGTATGCCCACTTGCTTGCTGTGCACATGCCTTGGTGGTTCAGTCTACTGTGATGACTTGAAATTGGATAGCGTACCACCTCTGCCCAAAGACACAACTCATTTCTATGCCCGCTACAACAGGATCACAAAGATCAACAAGTCTGACTTTGCCTCCATGAGTATGTTTTACACCCGCGGCTGGTGCGATCTGCTAATGCAAAGAGCTGACAGTGTGGGTCTCGCTGCATTCCAGACAAGCTGAAGAGGATCAACTTGACAGCCAATGCCATTTCGTCCATTGAAAGCAGGGCGTTTATGGGTCTGCCGGAGCTTGAGGAGCTGGTGATTCGAGAAAATCACATTTCACAGATGCCCGTCCTGCCGGAGACCATGACTCTGATTGACGCCAGCCACAATAACATTGAGTCCAAGGGCATTCCCAAGGAGGCTTTTAAGGTTTGTCGATCAGAATATGAAAATTATTGGTATCAACTTGTCCTCTGTAATTCAATTGTCAAACATGACTTGTGAAATCCAGGACATGACCGGCTTGCTCTACCTGTACCTGACGGATAACGAAATAGACTACATCCCTGTGCCTCTTCCAGATAGTCTGCGATCCCTACATCTACAGGCAAGTTCTGCTCAGGTTTTGAAAGCACTTGCTCTCTGGTTCTGCGGCTCATTCTTTCGATAGCCAACTTGGTAGAATGAAGTACTATAGTGAGAACAGTGGGAATCATTGGGTAGAGGGTTCAAATCTGGTTTAAAGGAACATTCATTTTTGGTGACGAGAAAACATGACCAGTCATACCAATGAAAGTACTTGCCCAGTGAGATCTTAATCATATACATAAGCCTAGTTTGCAAGCAGCTGTTAGTAGAACGGCGGACTAGGGTAAATTATTTTAGGTCAGTGTTTCAAATCGGGTTTGAAATAAATGTGGCTTTCATTGTGGTTTACTCACGTGACTTCCACGAAAGCAGTGTTGATTAAGTTCCCATTCGGTGACATGTGGATGGTTACTGAGTGTCCATCTGGGAGCCAGTCCATTATATAGTCAGTCAGATGAAAGTCAGATGGGGTAGGTTCCAACTCCGTGTGACCCTGAACAGGATGAAGGATACAGAAAATGGATGGGATGATAACTTGGAATATTGCAAGGTCAACAAAAAATAATAATCACAATTTTTATATGTGATGTGTTTTCACAAAATCAGGTGTATGTTGTGGAAATTAGTTTAGAGTTATTGACAAAATTATTTGTTTGGTTAAAACTTGACATTTTGAGATTTCTCTACAAATAACCGCCTTGCTGTCTCTATTTTCATTTCCCATCAGCCAAAAGGTTAAAATCTTTGTCCAGGTTTATGAAAATAAGTGATTAGTACACAAGATGCCCCTAACTAAAGCCTCTCGTGTTTGATTACATCTGACAGTGTATGATAGCATCTCAGTAACCTGGCTTTAATAATTTCCTCGCCTGTACCGTTATTTCCCAAATGATTTACCGAGCAACCAATAAAAGTAGAAATCCACCCTAATGTGACGCCAGCACGAAATTAAACATGACACATGACAAAGTGCATTGCGTAACCAAGTGCTTGTTTACAGCTGAGAACAGTATGATGGCACCTCTCGGTAACACACCTTAACCAACTTCACGAATGATTTACAAAAAAATGACCAAAGCAGCCAACAAAGGTCAAAATACACCATAATATGACCCCAGGACAAAATCAAACAGAAGACAGGCCGACAGACAGTCGTTAGTTTTTGACCATGCCACATAGTCGAAGCGAATGCCGCCATGAGCCATTCGAAATGTTTGTAATCCAAATATGATTAATCATCAGTCCAGGGAATTTTTTTTCTACTTTTAATAGAACGCTTAACAATGATTTCATCACTTTTCAGCGTCGTCGTCACTTATTTGGCGACCGTGTATAGTCTATTGGACAGTACGTTGGTGACCCCTGCTGTACAGTCTGTAAATTGTTGATGTGTTTGTATTACAATCCATCCATCCATTTTTTTTCCCATCCATTTTTTAACCTATCCTCACGAGGGTCGCTGGCGTGCTGGAGCCTTACCCAGCAGACTTCGAGCAGTAGGCGGGGGACACTCGTCAGGGGTGTCAAACTCATTTTTTTCGAGGGCCGCATTGCAGTCATAGCTTCTTTCGGAGGGCCATTATGACTGTCAACCCAAACAAATGTATGAGCACCTCATATTGTATACAGTAAAAGATTCAAGATTCAAGATTCAAGAGTTTTTTATTCGCCATGTTTGAGCGTGCCAAACAAGGAATTTGACTTCGGTAAATCACAGCCTCTGTTCAACAATTAGGTGACTAACAACAACACTCAGCACATGTGAAGAACGAAAGATATTCTCAAACATCCCCAGATCTTAAACTCCCAAGAGGGCAAGGGAAAACTCAAAACTCCAGCTATGGGAAATGAGAAACCTTGAGAAAAGTCCACAGATGGGAGGGTCCCTCTTCTAGGATGACCAGGCTGCAATGGATGCAGAGAGGACACATAGTACAAACAGTGTAAACAAAAAAGGTGTGGAAAGCAGGATGTTATTGCACAGTAATGACTCTGAGACTCTAAGAGTGGTGTGAGTTCATCAGAGCGACAGCCTGGGGGAAGAAGCTGTCTCTGTGTCTGCTGGTTTTAGTGTACAGAGCTCTATAACGGCGTCCGGAGGGGAGTAGTTCAAACAGGCTGCAACCTGGGTGCGAAGGGTCTGTTGAGATGTTACTTGCACGTTTCCTGGTCCTGGTCAGGTACAAGTCTTGAATAGATGGGAGGTTGATTCCAATTATCTTTTCTGCAGTCCTTATTGTCCGTTGCAGTCTGTGCTTGTCTTGTTTGGAGGCCGATCCAAACCAGACAGTGATGGAGGTGCAGAGGACAGACTGGATGATGGCAGTGTAGAAGGTCTTCAGCAGCTCCCGCGGCAGGTTGAACTTCTTGAGCTGTCTCAGGAAGTACAGCCTCTGCTGGGCCTTCTTCCGGACAGAGTCTATGTGGCCGGTCCATTTCAGGTCCCGAGAGATTGTGGTTCCCAGGAACTTGAAGGTGTCTGATGATAGAATAGTATTACTGCGGATAGTGAGGGGTGAAAGTGGTGAAGGGCCTCGCCTGAAGTCCACTGTCATCTCCACGGTCTTGAGCGGGTTCAGGTCCAGGTGGTTTTGGCTGCACCAGTGGCTACAAAACAAACAGACAAATAACTCGTTTTCAAATCAGACGAATAAAAACTGGTCAAATATTTTTAAAAAGGTGGGATATTTGTCAAGGACTGACACAAAAAAAAAATCAACACCCCAGATATTAAGTTTTTGTATTGCATGGGATAATAATTTTATAATTTCTTGGAGTAAATATATTCACTACTTTGATGATCACAATAGGAGAATCAAGGTGATTGTAATTCACAAAAACTAACAGAATCAGCAAACTAAAATTGTACAAACATTTTTGTTAACAAATTAAAATTTGTATAAAAATTACAACTAAAACTAATAAAAGCTAAATTAAAATGGCATGGTTTTGATTAAAGTAATTAAAACTACCAGAATAAAAAAACAACAACATGTCAAAACAAATTAGAAACTAAGTATAATGAAAAATACACAACTTTAAAAATCTGGCAGCAATTCAGTCCTCCAAATTCTTTTTGTTATTAAAGAATGCATGAACTCCTAACGGCCAAAATACGTAGCAGAGACCTGTCTGACAAGTCTTTGTTTATAGAACCAATCCACTGAATTTCTTTGTTGACCACTTTTCTTGGGCACCGACTCTCTCAGCTGGCCTGGGAACGCCTTGGAATCCCCCGAGATGAGCTGGACGAAGTGGCTGGGGAGAGGGAAGTCTGGGAGTCCCTCCTAAAGCTGCTGCCCCCGCGACCCGACCCCGGATAAGCAGAAAAAGTTGGATGGATGGATGGATGGATGGATGGATGGATGGATGGATGGATGGATGGATGGATGGATGGATGGATGGATGGATGGATGGATGGATGGACATTAACATTTAATTCAACATTAAATGAGGTTCTCTTTAGTACATTTAACCTGTGACCCTTACCTTTGTGATGTGCTAGCTAGTGTGTGGTTTTAGTAAGTCATACGCATGTTTGCGGCAGATATAAATACAGTTGCAATATACCGTATTGGCCTGAATATAAGACAGTGTTTTTTTGCATTGAAATAAGACTGAAAAAGTGGGGGTTGTCTTACATTAGGGATGTAGACATTATACTCATTCACGACGCTAGATGGCGCCAGATATCTTTAAAGCGAATGGTGAACTTAACTCCCCAGGCCAAAGCGAACCCCTGTCACGAAGAAGAAAAAGAAAAATAGAGGTAAGAAAGAAAAGAAAAGAAAATAAGAGAAGCGATAACAGAAAATGGAGAAACGTAGCGACAATCTGGAAAAGTGGGTCGAAGATCGGCCAGGTTAACTGGCGGCAGCTGAGGAGAAGTTATAATGCAAACTTCAAGATGATGGTGATAAATGAGGCTGAGTTTTCAAACAATTGCAAAGCGGCTGTGAAATATGGTCTCACAGAGTGTAATGTACAGAGATGGAGAGCTCAAAAAGATCGCCTAGAAAAGCTCACAATTAGAGAAAAGCTTTCCGTGGTCCTCAGAGCAGCCGCTTTCAAGAGCTCGACAGGAGGGTGTGCACATAGGTGGACGAGAAATGAAAGGACGGGATGCCCATCAGCAGAGCTGTCATTCAGCTCAAGGCTGTGGAAATAGGCAAAGAGCTAAACATACCCACAGCTGACGTCAAAGCAAGCCTCGGCTGGTGCAAAACAATGATGCGGCGTAACGGACGAACGCTGCGACGCAGAACAAATCTAGCCCATTGCCTGCTCTTACTTTGGAGAGAAAGATTCAGAAGCCTCCAGTACGCTCCAGGCAAAGGCCTCCGGTGCCCGTCGCTCGGTCAAAGTTTCAGTCGTCTGGAAGTACTTTCAAAAATTTGAGTGGACATCAGTGCGCAGGAGGCTGATTTTTAGTCATTTTGGTCCGACCGCGCAACCACAGCGTGCTGGGTGCATTATTGTAACAGGTGCGCTGACAGAAAATATTCCACAATTTGAGTTGACCTCCAGCCTGGAGAGGCGGATTTTCCGTCATTTCTGTCCGACCAGGGAACTGCAGTGCGCCGGATACATTATTGCGGCAGCGCTGCACACTTCCATTGCCCCTGACGCTCACCAGCGATGCCCAAGTGCACCTCCACGAGTTCAAATTGACAACACGACTTTTGGTATTTCATGGAAACATGTCTATCATGAAAGGTTTTCGACAGCTTTGTATGTGGTAGCACAAATTTGCCGTCGTGACGTGCTGTTTGCGTATCAAAGTAAATGACATGAAAAGGGGAAAAACACTACATGAAAGCCTCTTTATTTACTGCCCTCTATCGGTAAGAACTGTGAACTACAATGCTATCAAACTCGGGTTATAATTTCAATTATGGAGTTGAAAATAGGCTTGCAGTTTCCGAATGCCATACGTGATGGGTGTTGTAAAAATTTGCTTTAATGATCGAAGTGCAAAAAAGAAAAACAACCTCACATCACCTAGTATTCCCAGGCGGTCCTCCATTCATGTACCAACCAGGTCCGACCCTGCCTAGCGTCCGAGATCAAACAAGATCGGGCGAGATCGGGCGTTCTCAGGGTAGTATGGCTGTAAGCCACGGTTGACCACAAAATTGATGAATGAATAATAAACGTCTGCTGTAACAAGAACTATAGTGTAGTCCAGGGGTGTCCAAGCCTTTTGCAAAGAGGGCCAGATTTGATAAACTGAAGGGGCCCGGGGGTTGAGAAAGGCATCTAATTTGACATACAATAGCTTGTGGAGCCACAGCTAGTTGAGTCATGAGAGTCAACATTATTGGCTCCAAGTTGTCTGCGTGTAACTTTGTGGAAAAAGACATCTGAAGGAGAAAGTTTAACATACAATAGTTTGAGCTGAGGTCGAGTCATTAAAACGTCGTTAATAAGTTAATAAGTTATCTGAAAGAGACTGACTGTTGGGATCATTTGATTTTGGAGGGAGACAGATGAAGGCCTCCGAAGGCCTTATATTTCAGTATATTTGATATGCCTCCAGCATATTTCGTATGCAACAAATTGTTTAGTTTTTATGAAAGTGGCCCAAGTTAAAAACATGTCCTGACTAAAAACACGTGATACACAGAGGTGTGGTTTGAGAGAAGGGGGTGGACCTGTTGTCGCTATATTACACCAGAGCAAGGGGCGGGCAGTTACGGTCCTCGAGGGCTGGTGTCCTGCATGTTTTCTATGTCACCCTGTTGCAACGCACCTGATTCAAATGGTCAGATAATTAGCAAGGTCTGCAGAAGC
Source organism: Syngnathus floridae (assembly GCF_059516105.1). NCBI lineage: Eukaryota > Metazoa > Chordata > Actinopteri > Syngnathiformes > Syngnathidae > Syngnathus > Syngnathus floridae. The sequence goes on from NC_142434.1 coordinate 6,775,757, forward strand.
TGGATAACAATCCTGATCATTTGAATCAGGTGTGTTGCAGCAGGGAGACCTATAAAACATGCAGGACACCGGCCCTCGAGGACCAGAATTGCCCACCCCTGCACCAGAGTATCGAGCGGCTAGTTCACAGAAAAGAGCTAAGCTAAAGCTTTGGTGTTAAACTGCAGACCTGAAGCACAAATCATGATAGCGGAAACACCGGTCAGTATACGTACATCTTTGCCGCAGAGGCCCTGATGGCTTGTTAGACGCACCTAGGAAGAAACATATGTATCTAAAGCGTATGCAACAGCCTCCTACAGAAAAACTTGAGCAGAACTGGTATCTAACACCGGAGACTCTGTGGGGATTTAAAATGTTTTACAAGGTTGGTGAGCTGTCTTTCTTCATGAGAAACCAAGTGGGCCGTGGACCAAACAACTGTGAGCCAGCCAGCACGTATGGTTCGTTGAACTCAAATGACTGGGGTGTTTTAAATCAACTCCTGCCTGAGGTTTTGACTGAGTTTCTCGATGAATACGGATTAGAAGGTGAGCTGAATGTAACATGGGTTTCAAGAATTACAGCCAGCGGAAGATGTTTTTTCCAGCTTAAAGTTTCTCCACAAACTGTTGATGGGGCAGAAGATGGAGAGCTAATAGATCTAATATATCTGACGCTAGAAGTGTTTAATAGCGAATGTGGAGTTTTCCAAACAATACTGAATGTACCACTGACAGAATGGTACAAACGAATGCAAGCATTTGGTGACAGTATTACGGGACTCTTCCTATCGAGCCGTGTCTGGACAAACATCGTCGGAGTGAAACGTAAACTGACTTTAGATTAACCCTTACTAAAAAATAACTTTAAACTCCCCACCCTTGGCCCCCCTCACACCTCTTCAGTACAGTCCTTGCCCCTCTCTTTTTACCTATAGTCACAGAAAGGTGGGGTTGTAGTCATTAGCATACCTATCTACATAAATGTATAAGAGCGGGCTTTCAGACTCAGCCTCCACACCTACCAGCAAGAGACCGCTCTACACGTCAGAGAAAGATGATGGCTCAAACAATCCCCGCCAGACGACTTTTACCAAGTTTTGTACCTATGGAACATGGGCCTGCGATCACACTCTGGTCCAGTCCTGACAACTCTGGCACAGAGACAAACCAGGCCGACATGGCATCGCAGCTCCACGGCCAAGCGCGCCGGCTGAGGGATCGAGATCAGCGGCTGCAACAGGGCTGGAGAGGTTTGACATCCTTCCGGTGCCTCCACCCGGACCAAGCGATTGCTTATCACTGATCTGCTTCGACAATCTGCAGCCCGATCGTCTCTTTGGAGCTTCGTCATCAACCTTCGATGTGTTTGAGAGCTCTGAGATCCCGTGGTACAGCGGCGAAAGCCGCCTACCAAATGGGATGGAGCGTGAACCGTGGTCCTCGTCGCGAGCCATCGAGCTGTTTGACGACGCATGCGCACGTTACCCTGAAAACGGTATGGATTTACCCAGCTTATCTGCCGCTGACATTGCCCACATACTTTTCATTACTGTGCCATAACATCCTGCTTTCCACACCTTTTTTGTCTGCACTGTTTGTGCTATGTGTCCTCTCTGCATCCATTGCAGCCTGGTCTCCTAGAAGAGGGACCCTCCCATCTGTGGTCTTTTCTCAAGGTTTCTCATTTCCCCTAGCTGGAGTTTTGAGTTTTTTCTTGCCCTCTTGGGAGTTTAAGATCAGGGGATGTTTGAGAATATCTTTCGTTCTTCACATGTCCTGAGTGTTGTTGTTAGTCACCTAAATGTTGAACAGAGGCTGTGATTTACCGAAGTCAAATTCCTTGTTTGGCCCGCTCAAACATGGCGAATAAAAAACTCTTGAATCTTGAATCTTGAATCTTGAATCTTGAATACTTAATACAGAGACAGAGGCCAGGGTAGCTGATGATTTTGCGGGCTACATGGATCTGGCTGCGGATGACACAATCGTTGTGGACTACCCCTCACCCACCACTGGGGACAACATTCCGACGCAGGACTCCCCACTGATCGACATGGACTATGAAATAATACTACCGCTGACATCAACGCCTACGAGAGTCAACACACAACAGGATGAATACGTTATGAAGACAGAACCGCTTAAATGGCTTACGGTAGAAGATTAGGTACGTGTGAAACTAATGGTTGCTCATCTTTTGTACGATGCCTTAATTAAACATGCAAAAATGACATGTGACGGGTGTACCCTTGATGACCTTAGCCAGTTGCATCACACATGCTTGTTTATTGAGGACCGCAGCTTTTATTTCTATGCAAATTATGAAACAGTGATGGCTGAGTGTTAGGTTACGGATTCTAGTTATTGATCTGACTCCAAATTGTGATCAACACTTAACTCATAAATTGCTATGCCCTAATCCACACACTGGCGCACCTAACAATTTTGCGAGTTCGTTCTGTCAAAGAGAAGACCAGTAGATCAATTAGACCAAATTTACCAATTATTTATTCCTGACAAAGCGCACTAATACAGGCCTGGGTCCCGGGTCCCTCACACTAAAGCTCGTGCGTTTTTGTGACCACCAAAAGACGACACATTCTTCCGGGTTGCCCAGTTTTAAAGAAACACAATATGAATATTAAAGCATGCAAAATATTGTGAGATGATTGGTGGATGGCCATCTCCTCCCCGTCCAGGTGTCGCTGAGGTCAGGCGGTTGGGTTTTCCCCTCGATGCCCGGTCCCATAGATGTGCTGTTGTTCTCGTTCCTTCACCGACCTTGAGATTATCTCGTCCGGTACTCCCTGTCTGGGCCTATACACAACACTTCCAAGAAAACAAGTTCATGCAGTTTGCCTGCACATTCCTCGGCCCCCACCAATCCACACGAGCACTTCAATACTAGATATTAATATGATTATAAGTTTAACACAACCTTAAAAAATATGTTTGCAAACTCCCAAAAACACATTTTCCTTTATTCCCTCTCATGACCTCATTTATGAGGTCATCACCCGTTACCCTAGCAAACAGCTACCAGCGCGCTGTCGGTCCTTCCTTCCCCCCGCTGCTCATGTTGAGTCACCAGGGCATATTGGCCCATCGGTGGCAACGGGCCAACGGTTTTCTCGATCAACTGGACAGTGAGTGACCTAATACATGGAATACAACAACAATCGCATAAAATCATAACTGTAGTAAAAATAGCCACAGCAACAAGCACAGACATGATGAGGCCTTTCCAGCTTCCGAACGTTTTCATCCAATCAGACCAAATATCGGTGTGTAGGCCTGAATGATCTTTCATCTTTTTGTTCAGTGTCCTTAGTCCTTCCAACGCCCTGGTCAGTCGGCCCCCTGGTGCCGTGTTGTTTGGGATAAAAGTACAACATGCATCACCAAACATTCCACATACACCATGTTCCTTAGCCAATAGCATGTCCAACGCAATTCTATTTTGGAACGCCATTAACGACGTTGCAGCCAATTGTTCATGAACTGCGGCAAATGATTCAGCTGTATAATTACCCAGTCGTTGGACAGTGTAATGAAAGTCATTAGTACGGTCTACATTTTTATTGGGGGTGATCCATAGGAAGATACTTTCGAATCCCGAGGACACTTGATTAACGAGTTTATACTTATCTGGCACACCCCTGGACACTCCTATAGTGTCAATATATGTTGGATCGTCGTCGCTCAACCACGGGGCAAAACGTCTCTTTTGGCTCGCTTCAGGAGCTCCGCCAGTGGGAACTCCAGGTCCCAATTGAGATTCTGTATTTCAATGGGGACAACCACCACAGGCATTATCAAAGACACGAGGGCACAGATACCTGATGCGTTCTTTGGCAAGCGATCCTATAATTTGTCATCACCACACCACAACCAGATGTCACTGGTTTTCCTCTGCTCCTTCCATCACTGCTGGGTGAATTCTGGCATGTCCTGTTAAAGCTTGAAAACAAGTGAATTTGGAAAAAAACTTTGTATATCACAATTACAAATTGAAACCTACTCACCCATTTCTATTTTACCACTCCCCCTTTGACACATTCACCCAATGTGTCATTACGTATCAAAAGGAACCTGCAAAGCGTCCCCTCTCATCACCACTCTCATTGTAGCCAGGCCCGCGGAACCTCTAGCTCCCATCTGGGCCCCGGGACCATCACCCCAAGTCCTTGAAACTTGACTGTCCACCACACACTCGGCAACACAAACAAAAATCATCGCACTCCTGTCAGTGAGCTTATAGCCCTGCTGACAGCGGACATTTGTACACACAAAAACAAAAACAGACATCAAGTATCAAAACAAAAACAGTCATAAAATGAATCCTGGCGCCCGCGGATCATGTCCTGAAAACCACGTCATCAACAAGTTCATCATAAAAACCAAAAGGGCAAGGGTTAACATATTCTTGTAAATCCAACACAAACTTTCCACGAACGCAATCGACAACCTGCAAGAATGAAAACAAGTTACGCAAGCAACGCGCAATCCGCTCCTTGGCTGGTGGCTGGTGCTGCAAAAAAAATCAAGTCACACAGAAAAACAAAGCAGAGCGTGCTATTGTCGCAAACACGTTCAAGCGTCAAACAATTGGTCACTGTCCACCTAGTCCATCACCCCGTCGGGTGAGCTCAAAGTCGTCACACGTCAAATCGTCCAAAGTCTTGCTGTTCGATACTAGTTCTGTCTTGTCTGACCATATCACTGAAATGGGCCTTCTCCATCACACCGTTTTGTTGTCGATGGTGCCCCTGATTGATCATTGAGCCATGGTTCCAGTCTGTACCACCCCTTCAGGTGAGAGGAATTTTATCCTCAATTGCAAACACATCACCCCAACTTCAGACCTCTCTGGCCAATCATACTGCACACACACACTCAAAGTTAGTATGTTAGTGTGCAGGCAAACATTGACTCCTAATAGTAACTCTTCACATTTGGACATAGTTGTCAACATGACCTATTGTAAAATCTCCAATTCAATTTTCCATAAACTCGCCCATCAGATTCATCGCAAATTGTCATATATGTCTATCTGGGGGGGCCGACTGTGGGACCCGCGTGTCAGGGGAGCCTCCATAACCTCAGATTGCTCCTACAAACTCGGTCTCTATTACTTATCCTAATTAAATTCAATAAAGATGGGTCCGACTATTCCCTCTGGATTTTTACGTCATCATTTGGCTCTCCCCCTTTTTCCTGTTGTCTAGCTCAAATATGTTTCTCAGTCTGCTTCACTTTATTGCCCCTCTTGGCGAGTCTCACTCCCCCCTCTCAAATTTTCAACTTTAAAATTCACGCCCAATTTTACAAAATTCTTTCTATATTTTTATCAATTTTCTGACCAATTCAACACGTTCCAAATTTAAACATAATCTTGTGGCTTTCCCCGAATTTTTATTCAGCCTCTTCGCCTTCACACGCAATTTCTACGGAAATTAATAATTCTAGTTATTATTGTTAATCATCCGTGGCCCTCGTAAGGACAAGCCGCACCAGTAATGGATGGATGGATGGATTGTTAATCCTAACCCCAAATGCCTATCATAAATTGCCATTTAAATCAATTGTCGCAAGGGTCATGTCAATGTATTCGTTATTTAAAGCCCTACTGTATTCTTTTTTTTAATTAAGTAGTGCCCTTTATTACTATTTTGCTGACTATCCAGAATTCCAACTTTCTTATGGCCCCTCACCCCTTCAAGCTGAAATATGCATCCTATAAATCAGTCGCAGTTGATGTGTAATTAAATTCTGTTGCTTTGATAAAGGTCAATTAAGTTTAGCAATTCAGCCTTCTGTTGCCCGAATCCAAATTTTCACTGGTCCAATTATAAAATTTCATTATTTCATTTACCGTATTTGCCGGTGTATTGGTCGACCTTTTTCGATCCAAAATCGACCGAAAAAAATCGACCTCGACTTATACACCGAGTCATAAAATTTAACTTCGTATTCATCGCTTCAAATGTGATGGTAACCAAGGCCGTTTCTCATGCATCTCATTGTGCGTTGCACTTAGAAAATTTGAACCGGGCGGCGTGCGCGAGTGCGCGGCCCGCTGGAAGTCGAATGAGGCGCCGCCACCACCTCCGCGGTGCTTATAAACAGCCGATCCGCTCGGCGGGGGCTATTTTCGGCCACTTGGCTCGTGCGCACGGCCTCCCGGATGTGCCGGGCGGGTGCGCGAGCTCGCCGGCCGCTGGAAGTCGAATGAGACGCCGCGACCACCTCCGCGGTGCTTATAAACAGCCGATCCGCTCGGCGGGGGCTATTTTCGGCCACTTGGCTCGTGCGCACGGCCTCCCGGATGTGCCGGGCGGGTGCGCGAGCTCGCCGGCCGCTGGAAGTCGAATGAGGCGCCGCCACCACCTCCGCGGTGCTTATAAACAGCCGATCCGCTCGGCGGGGGCTATTTTGGGCCACTTGGCTCGTGCGCACGGCCTCCCGGATGTGCCGGGCGGGTGCGCGAGCTCGCCGGCCGCTGGAAGTCGAATGAGGCGCCGCCACCACCTCCGCGGTGCTTATAAACAGCCGATCCGCTCGGCGGGGGCTATTTTCGGCCACTTGGCTCGTGCGCACGGCCTCCCGGATGTGCCGGGCGGGTGCGCGAGCTCGCCGGCCGCTGGAAGTCGAATGAGACGCCGCGACCACCTCCGCGGTGCTTATAAACAGCCGATCCGCTCGGCGGGGGCTATTTTCGGCCACTTGGCTCGTGCGCACGGCCTCCCGGATGTGCCGGGCGGGTGCGCGAGCTCGCCGGCCGCTGGAAGTCCAATGAGGCGCCGCGATCTCCTCCGCGGTGCTTATAAAGTGCCGATCCGCTCGGCTTGGAGCTATTTCCGGCCTCCCGTTGGTGCCGGGTGGCGTGCGCGAGCTCGCCGGCCGCGATCTCCTCCGCGGTGCTTATAAACAGCCGCATGCGCACGGCCTCCCGGAATTTGAACACATTTCGTCAATAAATTTCGCATATTGAATTTTGAAGTTTAATATAATGCAACAATTGAGCTCGACTTATACAAAGGATATATCATAAAATCGTAAATTTCCGTCGAATTTTAGGGGGTCGACTTATACACCGAGTCGACCTGTACACCGGCAAATACGGTAGATTAATTATGTATTCGAAATGCTAAGTTACATATAAAAATGTATGATTCAAATTATTTAATTTCTATTGATCAATGTCCACTTTGCAAAGTTTCTGATCACGCTGTCGTATAATTTGTCAGTGCATCTTCACTGACCATATCTATGTATTTTGTTTTTTATCCCCGTTTCAGTGTCAATAAGCAGCCTTATTATTCCCTCTTTTATCAAAACTCCTCAGTTATGTCTGCCCCAGCACCCAAACACACTTCCATCCCTTTTGTCCCACACTCCACCAACTTTGTAATGCTTCAGCAGTCTTTAGCAATGTGTCCAGTTTGACTTCATGTGACTCGTGCAAGTCTTTAGCAGCCTCTCCTCTTAGATTCTCATGATGATGATTCAGGGCTGGACCGTCCGCCATTCTCAAATGCATCCATCTTGTCTTTGTTCTTTCAGTCTATTTTTTTGATCTGCGACTGTGTGTATTCCACCAACTGTATGGTTCTTGTCCTGTGAAGAGCCGTGCTTGCCCCCTTCAAACATGATAATAGTTCCTGTTGTTCTCCCAAAGGTCAAAGGTGTCTCATGACCAGGGACAGTCCTCTGTTGATTTTGAGGCAGCCAGTAGAGTACAAGGACTCAGTTCAGGACTTGTGCCATGCGCTAGGGCAGAACACACTGGACACAAATTTCACAAAACTATCTTCGTGTTATCAGTCTTCATGTGTAGTATTTGTTCCTTACACCCCAAATCTTCCTATTAACATTTTGTATCCTATCAGTTGCGCACACTCATCATCTTACTATCAAGCCGCCCTTATCAAATGTTTTTTTTTTTTTTGAGTAATCCATCCACCCTACCCATTAACACGGCTAAAATCCTCGTTCCAGTGTTTATCATCAAATAAAGTTCCGAAATCCTTTATAATAAACTGTAATGTAATTTAACAATCTACCAACATGGTTGTATATGCGGTGAGTGTTATTGTTCAATCTATAGGTCATACAGCGCCTGTGTTCCAACTATGACACTCCTCCTTGGTTTACCATCTCATAAATTATTGTTGTCAGCAGCGCTAAATGATAGTGCTTGAAAGTGAATGTCTTATCGCCCAATTTAAAACACATGCCGCATTTGAGCGAGTATTTATTCATTTATTTGCCATCCTCATGTTAGCTGGCATGTGTCAGAATTAAAATGTAATTTTGCTTTTAATTTTAAGTCTTTCAAAATTGCTATATCCTTACTGCACCGAGATAAACTGTTAAATATATCTTTAAAAACAAACAAAAACAATCTATGCTCCTGTTAGCCTGCAATTGTCCAGATCAAAAATGTTATTTTCTTTTAATTGTCTTTCTTTTGAACCTCTAAATCGCTCATGTTGCTAACTTAACCTAACCTTAAAGAAAGGACAAACAGGTTACTCCCAATAGCTCCTCATTATTTACGAGTTAGCCCCCCCCTTTCTTGAACATTCTCTGATCCATGCAGTCTTCCTCCTCACACCCCTGCACCCACACAGGGTGTGCACATAAACGCACACACCGAGCGCGCACACAATCGCACGTACACACACACACACACGCATCCACACGCACGCACGCACGCACGCACGCACGCACAATCCATCTCTCATGTAGCTTCTTTGCCACTTTCTATCGGTCAATACCATTCACAATTTGCGCTTCCACATCAGCATATACATTCCTTCAATCTCACTGCTTCAAACATTCACTGAGAAACTCACACTGTCCCTGCCCCGCCCGGGCCATAGCACCCCCCCCGTGCGAGGGGGGGGGTCGCGGCATCAATGTTGACCGGTTACAGGCTGGCCATTTCCTGCAACAATCATGATGCCGGCCCACCGCCCGCACGAGCATAGCACAGGCCCACGCGCACAGCCCAGACCCGCGACTACGCGCGAGTGCAGGCACGCTCATCAGTCTCAACTTCTCAAAGGGCAGGCCAACTTTGCTGTTGCGCCCTTCATCATGTTCACATTCGACATCTTTCAATGTCTTCTACACAACATTTGTTGTCTCTTATTCTCATCCTATCAAGCCACCGTTCTAGTAACTTTCTGCCACACACGTCTTATTTTCTCTATTGCACACACGCCCTATTTTCTCTCCTGCCACACCTTGCTCATCTTAGTTTCTCTAACCAACTTAAACACACCATTGTACACTTCTCAATTTCCCTATTATCGCTCAAAAGCCTCCTAAACATTCTCCATTACTGATTTCTTCCATAGAACACACATCTCACTCACACACACTGATATACACACCCACTCATGAGGATCCTCTGCGCGCACACACACTCTCCCCCCAATTTGGTTCATTTTGGATATTTTAGCGGTCTGATCTCTCACAGGAGGAACTGTTACCACCGGATATTTTTTGAGGAGGCCTCACTTCCCCTCGGGGATCTCTTTATTAACCCCAGCTATTTGAATACGATCGTCACCGCACCCTTGTCCGCCACGACGAAGCACTAGGTCCCTGACCTATCCTTAGTACGCGTAAGTCCCTGACTTTACCGTACACGTTACACACGTAAGTTCCAAACTTATTCACCGTATGTATCTTAACTTCATGCACTCCTTATTTGATCTGAACGACAGTCTCCTCTTAAATTTCCTCTTTCAATTTGCAGCATTTCGACTTATAGTAACAGGTATTCTGCTTACCTTATCGGTGATGAGCTCAGGGTTTAGGAGACGTCGTACCAGCTCAACGTTGTGCGCTTATTCCAAACGGTTCGCCGACCGGGAGACAGTGTCCCTGACACTGTCCGGTGTCTTGGCTAAAGACCACGAGTTGTCAATTACCCTTCTCTTGACATCACGTCCGCGGTCACCAAGAAATTGTTAGGTTACGGATTCTAGTTATTGATCTGACTCCAAATTGTGATCAACACTTAACTCATAAATTGCTATGCCCTAATCCACACACTGGCGCACCTAACAATTTTGCGAGTTCGTTCTGTCAAAGAGAAGACCAGTAGATCAATTAGACCAAATTTACCAATTATTTATTCCTGACAAAGCGCACTAATACAGGCCTGGGTCCCGGGTCCCTCACACTAAAGCTCGTGCGTTTTTGTGACCACCAAAAGACGACACATTCTTCCGGGTTGCCCAGTTTTAAAGAAACACAATATGAATATTAAAGCATGCAAAATATTGTGAGATGATTGGTGGATGGCCATCTCCTCCCCGTCCAGGTGTCGCTGAGGTCAGGCGGTTGGGTTTTCCCCTCGATGCCCGGTCCCATAGATGTGCTGTTGTTCTCGTTCCTTCACCGACCTTGAGATTATCTCGTCCGGTACTCCCTGTCTGGGCCTATACACAACACTTCCAAGAAAACAAGTTCATGCAGTTTGCCTGCACATTCCTCGGCCCCCACCAATCCACACGAGCACTTCAATACTAGATATTAATATGATTATAAGTTTAACACAACCTTAAAAAATATGTTTGCAAACTCCCAAAAACACATTTTCCTTTACTGAGTTGTGCAATGCTAACTTCCTCCACACTTTATCGACCATCCTTTTCTATTTTAAGACCTCAGCTATGCTTATAAACATCCGCAACACGGTTGCTGACATTCTGCACAACCTCGCGCATGAATGCAAGATCTTTGTGCGGCTCCGTTTGATAAAATAAGAAGTTAGTGACATTGTGTTTTTGAGTAATAGTGAAGTCGAGCTATTATTTAGAACCTTTGGAAAGACACAATGGGAAATATTATGGAAAGAATGTGGGCCCAATTGGTGACTGTTCTAACAGTGTTTATAGACTGTATTAAATACCATTTGCCAAATGATATAACCGGGGAGCTAAAGAAATTTAAAACCCTAATTGAGTCCAAAGCAACAGTAAATTTTTATTCATGCGTTATGTTAAACCTTAGGGGCTGTAGAAAAACATCATGTTCAATTTCTTTTTTTTTTTACCATGTTCAATTTCTTTTTTTTTACCATGTTTTTTTATTTTTACTGCTGTGTGTTTTATACTTTTTTCTACTCAGTAATGTTTTTAAGAACTAGCTGAATTGTCTTTTTTTGTAATAAACTATTGTGACCAACAAAATGATTGTTTTTTCTGTGTTTATTCAATTTAAAATCACAAAACATCATACCTGTTTGTTTGTTTTGTTTGTTTGTTTGTTTGTTTTATTTACAACGTCACACTCTGATATCCAGCAGAACATACCTGACAATGGGTGGGGAGAGATGCCTTGAAAAGCTCTATTATAATGCTAAAAATCCAGCGAGTTTCGGGAGAGAGGCACGCCTACACGGAACAGCGGCTGTTAGCTGTAAAAAAATCTAACATTAAAAAAGTGAAAGCTTTTTAATCCGATCAAGATGCTTACACTTTACACAAACCAGCCAGAATAACTTTTCCTAGAAACAAAGTTTTTGTGCGAGGTCCTATGAGACAATTTCAAGCAGATTTATGCGACATGCAATCATTAGCACGCTATAATGATGGGTATAAATATTTACTAACTGTGCTCGATATTTTCTCGAAACGTGCATATATACGAGTTTTGAAAGCTAAAACAGGTACGCAGGTCACCAAAACATTTGAAGATGTCTTAACAGTTAGCGGGACACCATTACGGCTCCAGACAGATAAGGGGAACGAATTTTTTAACAAACATTTCCAGAAATTAATGAGACAGCACAACATTATACATTTCGCAACGTCTTCCGATACAAAAGTGCAAACTGTTGAACGATTCAACAAAACATTAAAGGCACGCATGTGGAGGTATTTCACAGCTAAGAACACACAACGATACGTCGATGTAATTCAGGATTTTATTGTCAGCTATAATGACAGTTTTCATACTAGTATAAAAATGACACCAAATGCCGTAAACGAGGATAATAAAGATATTGTTTTCACCAACCTGTATGCAAACAATCCTTTCCACCGGGGGGACAAGTTCCGGTTCGCTCCAGGTGAAACTGTGCGGCTTTCCAAACTAAGAGGCGTTTTTGAGAAGGGTTATTTGCAGAGTTACACAGACGAAATATTCAGAATAATACAACGTCTCCGTCTACAAAATATCAGACTTGGACGGTATGCCTATAGAAGGCAGCTTTTACGAAGCGAAATTACAAAAAGTAAAAATAAAAAAATAATAAAAATTCCGTACACAGAAAATTCTTAAATCACGCACCGTGTCAGGCAGACGTGAGTTCCTCGTCCACTGGGTCGGGTGGCCGGCTAAATTCGACAGATGGGTACCCTCAAAGAGTGTTAAAGACATTTGATGTTCGATAAAACGGTCATTCTGTGAAAATTACAAGATGGGTGAAGGCCAGAGAGAATTCTACGTAACATTAGCGTCAAATGCTAGTATGCACCTTTTCAGCGAAAATAACCTTTCAGAATTTAAAGTGGAGTTAGCGCAACATATCGACTTAAAAGGTTCATGGGAGGTCGGGTTATGTGAGATTTCATACATCAACTCAATCTCTGATGTTCCTGAGAAAAAACGGAATTTCTATCTCAAACAGCCGAAGCTTTCTGCTCACAAAGGCGACGTATTCCAAGATGATTCAGAAGTGAGACATGTGCTGAAAATTCGAGGATCTGTTTACAACGATCACGAATCATTAGCTTCGGAAATTCAAACTCTATTAACTAAAACGAGTAAGAAAAAGATTGATGTGCAATTTGATCAACATAAACAGAGTTTCTTGTTTTCGGGCGAAGAAGGTTTGAGAATTATGTTCAAGAGCCCTCTAGCGTACATTGTTGGAATGAACCCTGAACATTGGCTCTCGCTCAAACCGGAAGGCGTAAACGCACAGCATCCGGCCGACAGACGAGCCGGATCATATTTCATGTTCGTCTACACTGACGTCATACATCATCAGACAGTAGGCGACGCCTACGCTCCGATCTCTTCCCATTGAAGGGAAGTACGGCGACGTTATAAACAAATCTTTTAATCCTGTTTACTATTTAGACGTGTGCAGAAGCCATATTGAAACCATTTCGGTTTACCTGTGAACAGACCTGAACAATCCGTTAGATTTTGAATACGGGAAAGTTATTCTCGTCCTACATTTTAGATCGAAATAATGAAAAATAATGGCGATGTCAGCCACACATCCCGACCTGTATCGTTTTGTCAATTATTACGAAACACAAATAGGGGGTTCATTTCAGGGGTTCCAAGGAAGCCCCGTTCAATACGGGTGCGGTCTGGGGTCTATTTTTGCAAAACTCTTCCGCTTCGTGGTGCCGATGTTCAAAAACGAGTTTAACTTGGCGAAGCCACACCTTCAAGCCGCTGCTAAAAACATAGCAACGGATGTAGCAGGGCGCGTCATAGAGAAGATTCACCGAAAACCAGTAACCACTCAACAAGGTTCCCGGCTTACAGCATTATCACGTCGGGGGCGGCTCCCTGGGGGGCGGAGAAAAAGGAGCGTTAAAAGAAAAAGGCGCTCGGCCGATCTCAGACCAGTGGTCAAGAAAAGGAGGAGGAGACGCAAGACAGATATTTGCTCTTAAAATGGCCCTTCTACATTTTAAATCGCAAGAGGCTGTGCTATCAAGTTTGGATTTGTTTTGTCTGGCAATGACGCAACTCTCCATCGAAGATAGTTCTTATGTTGAATTTCTACCTTTGTCAGCCATTGTGGACCATAAAATTTTTTATACCCGGTGACGGCTCAAAATATTTAGATTTATCCGATACGCTCCTACATCTCCGTTTAAAGGTGACCCGTAGAGATGGAACAAATTTACCACCACAAGAGCAAGTTGGCATTGTGAATTTCCCGATAAACACAATTTTTAGTCAATTAGATGTTTCACTGGGCGGGCGGCTAATCTCACAATCTAGCGCCACACACGCCTATCGGTCCATCATTGAGTTATTGTTAAACTTTTCAAATGATTCTTTGGAGTCACAATTCACAGCAGGAATGTTCGCAAAAGACGTATGGACTCCATCACTTTCGAAGCAGGCGTGGCTAACGCCGGTTTTGTGCGTCGGGCGCAGCAAATAGCAGGATCACACGAGTTCCATCTAACGGGACCGCTTCATGGAGATATTTTCTTTTCTGAACGCCATCTATTGAATAATGTGGATCTGCGCCTGAAGTTAACTGGAACTCCTGATGATTTCTGTCTCATGAGCGCTCCAGACAGCGATTCGTGTCTCAAGATACTAGGAGCATCACTGTTTGTGAAAAAAGTAACAGTCTCACCGGCCGTAGCAATAGGCCATGCCGCAGCTTTACGGAAAGGTAACGCAAAGAGCGTTGTTTGGAGGTGTTTATGCATCGGACGAGTTAGCTGACGTCAAAGACACACCCCCTTAATACTATATCGTGAATACCGATCCGAGACATCTACCGGGTCAACATTGGCTCGCTTTAACTTTAGAATTGGACGGTTCGGCCACATTCTTTGACCCTTTTGGTCTGCCACCGGACAGTTCATATTACCCGTCAAGTATATACAGATTTCTGAAGAAGCATTCTAATCGGGTAGAATACCAGAACGGCCAACTGCAACACAAGCTGACAGACACCTGCGGTCAACACTGCGTGTATTATTTAAGCCAACGTGGATGGGGGCTCACCTATCGTGAAGTGATGACTCACACTCTTGATCCTCTCCATAACGACGCCATGGTTAGCGAGTTTGTCAAAAAATGTCGAAGGCCGGACCGGATGTGCGACGGAGAAATATCATGTTCATTGCATAAATTTAAAAAATGGCATTGTCTAAAACCGTGTTAATGTTTTACAAAAATCTCTTTTATTCAATAAACATTGTTAAAGAGAGTTACAGAGTCATGCGGGTTTTTTTTCCAGTAACAACAATAGAGTATCTAACGTTGTTGGATTCTGTCCACAATTTAGGGAGCGCCTTATCTGCGCCTCACGGCAAAAGCCTTTGCCAATCACCTGTTATTCAATTTACTCACTGCGTGCTCGTTTGATTTCTTCAGATTTAGGAAAATACAAAGACACTGAAGCAGAAATTAGACTTAGACAGCTTGGTTGAGTTCAATCACAATTCTTGTTCAAAAAGCTCTGTTTTCAGGAAAGTGCAATACAGCGCTGGGCCCTTCAAGAGCGGAAAGTCTCCATTCAGAAAAGGCAAAGTCCAAGGTTGTTAGATCAGTTTTATATTCAGTAGCACATTGTGGGCTGGGATTGATGGGCGATGAGTCTTCGGGGTGGGGCAAGTTCGAAGGAGAGTCTGCTTCCATGGGAGTGGTGCTGGTTATGGGCGATTCGGTGTGTTGGTGGGGGGCTGTTGGTGTGTGTGTGTGGAGGGGGCTGTTGTCTTCCATCCCGTCTCTCGGCCTTGGCGATCATCTTTGGCCGAGTTCTCGGGTGGCTCCTTCTGGCACCCACTGGTTTTATCTCCACGTGACCTTCCTGTGAACATTCTTCTCCAATCTTGGACATACACTGTCGTACCGCATTCAACCGTATCTTTGCTTTGTTAGGCAAACTATTTCCCTCTGTGCAGAGCGTTCAGTAGTAATCAAAAACTGGCGTCTAGCATTAGTCAAAACATAAGATACAATCAAGTACTGAACGGTCAAGACGACTCTGGCCGTGTCCATGATTCAGAGAAAAAACATCAGGCATGCATTCCACAGTTCCTTAAGGGTCATTAAGGTATTTAGGCAATATATCAAAAGTCATTTGTTATTTCAAAGTCCTCAGAAATATATATATCAGATCATAAAGTTATAAAAACCTTTCTCATCACCACTTATCAAAAATGTCTAGTTACGTCTTCTTTATTGATTTGGTGTGTAGGTATAATTATATGCTTCAAATGTTTCTTTTATTTATTTAATATGTGAATATACTTGTCTGCTTATGTACTTTATTCAATGAGGTTTGAGCATATCTGTTTTTGTAGCGAGGCAGGACTTTTTGTATTTCGACCTCATTCCTTCACTGTCTAATAACTAACCCATTTTACTACCGGCGATGTCTTCTTTCTTTTTCTTTTATTTATCACGCTCACATCTTTTGCATAAGAAACATCCTCATCTTCATCCCTGGCGTATTTTAAACGTTAAAAATCTGCACGAGCCAAGGGGTTGGAGATGCTTGTTTCCGGTAGGTTGAGCTGTGCTAGTGTACGGAGAAATTCGGTCCAACCTACCGGTTGGACGGTTAATTTAGTCCTACTCACACATAGATGTCTCAACAAATCGCTCATATGGGAGCCTTTGACAGTTTTTCCTCTAAAAATAAATTCACTTAACGGCGTCCAGCTTACATCTTCTGCCGATAATCTTTTCAACAGATAGGTGGCGTTGCGACGGAAACGGGGGCCAATGGCGTCCCAAATATCTCCCCAATGTTCAACTGTCATCTTATCCGTCGGGTTTCTTTCACCCCCCTCATTGGCTTCGTTGCGAATAGCAATTGGAATTTGTCTTTTTGTTTGACCAACCCTATGTAACGTTGCATCAGGGCTTGATAAATTTTGATTTTTTCATATTGATTTAAATTTTTATTATCCAAAACCTGTTTCATCTCTTCATCCAAAGAATACTCGGCTGTATCGCGAATGGTCGGGGCAGGCTGGTTCAGCCTCTCGAGCTGATAAGGGGAGACCAGGTACATTTTCTGAGCCGTTTTCAAACTCATTTTATGATTTGTTCATAAAACCACCAACGACGCTCCCTAGAACAGGTGCGAAAGCGGCCAGTAACGGCAATATAAAACCACCTTTCTGAACTAACACAGCTCTTTTCTTCTTCAAAGTATTTTTCTTATCAGCCAAAAAGCGGATATTTTTCTTTTGCTTTTTAAGTCTCTTGTAAAGTTTTGATTTTAGAGGGACATGTCCTTTAAGAAGATTAAGAGCAATCTCCACAATGCTTTCACTAAACTAGTAGGACCTCTGAGGAGTAAATGCTTACGTTTGGCCGGTTTGGATGTAAACAAAGATTTGAGTAACGGAGCATTTGTTTTTAAAAGCTTCGTCATTGTTTTATTTTTTGGGAATATAAACTACAGGCCACTGGTTATGTAGTACACCTGTACGTAGTCTATATTGTTCTGAGCATGAAGGTTTCAAATCTATCACTAAATACCCGTGCGGCTGCCTTGTAGCATCCTCAAAACATTCCAGGAAAAACCTCCGGTTGTTGGGAGAAATTTGATTCACCAAAACATTCACTTGCATTTTATCGCGGGGGTTTTTGAACAAAATCAAATAATTACTGTTTAAACTAATAGTACGGCTGAATTTGCCTTGATGGAATACATTCTGTGTTAGCATTATAACGCTTAAATTTTTATGATGTCTATATTGGGTGAATATTCGAACCACTTCCGGATTATCCGAAGCTTGGAAGATGATGTCATCCAAAATCAATAGATGCTGCTGCTGTGGTGGGAACAGTTTCTCGTCATCAAAAGAACCAGGCAGCCCCTTGATAAAAAGAATGTCTTTATTCAGGTTTTTGAGCTCATCGTACATTGGTTGATATGAATTATAAACCCAGACAATATTATCAGGTTTTTTTCTCATAACATGTTCAGGATTTTCCAATATTTTTTTTACAAAGAAAGTCTTGCACAACCTGAAGGCCCTGCTACTAGAGATGAAAAAGGAAGTTTAGGGTCAAATTCAATCTGGTTAAAAGCCATTTCCACACACGCGTGTACGGATGGATAGAAAGAAATATCAATAGCCAAACGGTTCAGTGGTGCCTCGCTCTAGCAGCCTTCTTTTGTCATATACCACATGAAGCCGCTTGGAAAATGACATGTTTCTGAGTTGAAACCCTCTCTTATCATGAACAATATTATGTTGAGGAGCGTACAGCACATCTGAGGTTGCACCTGTTGTGTCGATATACCCCTGAACCAAATCGAGCTATCGAGATTGATGCTCTGACCGCTTTCGTGAGTCTGTGTGATTCCCTTCACCTTCATGACTGTGTGACCTGTCTCCCGCGTCCTGTAAGCGTATGTTTTTGGCCCTGCTGAGACAAATTATAAAATGCTGTCATTCGAAAGCTCATCTGTCAAATCTCCCAGATAATCCTCGAGAGGGAGAACACTTTCGCCCGGTTTCACCGTGTACACGAGGCTGTCTGTATCAGTGTAAAGGACTCACCTCTGCAAAATTTCTAAATAGCTGTACATTTTTAGACGTGCATAGGCTGTTGTGAAACACGCTGCAGCCACGTTTGATGTTTTTGAGGCGAGTATCTCATTGTTTATGTTGAAACAATACTGTATAATCGAAAGCTTTTCGCTCA
This sequence comes from Syngnathus floridae, assembly GCF_059516105.1. Taxonomy (NCBI): domain Eukaryota; kingdom Metazoa; phylum Chordata; class Actinopteri; order Syngnathiformes; family Syngnathidae; genus Syngnathus; species Syngnathus floridae. Next base: position 6,794,149 of record NC_142434.1, read on the forward strand.
TAAAGTGGAAGAATTTCACATCGTACAGACCTGAAAACAGAAGCTCAAAAAAATCCTCAGATTTTGTCACAATTTTTGTGTTTGTCATGTTCTCCCGCTGTGCGTGTTTTCCCCATAGATTGTTAAGACAGAGTTTTGACACTTGTCTTTTTCCCTGGTTTACAGCAATTTTGGAAGGGTCTAGTTGGATACCCTGATGAATGGCGTACCCTTCTATGTATCTTTCTCGATCAGAGTGGTTGACCACGTGAGCCGGATAACCTGAAGATTCCTGTTTACCTTTTAGAAATGTTCGCATGTAATCACGGAAAATTGTGTCGCTCGCCCTTGTGTAATGCCATACTTCGGTAATATCTGCAACCGTGTAGCCGAGATCAAGTGCCTTAACAAATTCAGGGGTTGTCCAAACACCTGTTAACGATCTTTGCTCATCATTATGTGTACACGCCGTCTGCTGGTTGTTGCGCTCAGCGCATGTACGACACAATGTGAAGACGAGTTTACCTTTAGCTGTTTTGAAGGGTAAAACAGGAAAATACAAACCACGGGGTGGGTTGACTGTGGCGCTGATGAAACCGAAATACGACCTGGGGTCTTTAAAATCACCGTGGATAATTGTTGGCTGACCGGTGGGGTAGGTGCCTGTACTATTGATGAAAGGGTATAATGACGTCACATCAACATACAACACACGCTTGTTAGGTTCTGCCGTGTATCTTAAAACGAATGCGTTTGTTCGACCCCCGAAAAGGGCCTGCCTCGGCTTGAGCGGTGTAGGAAATTTGGCTTTTTTCAGGAATTCCCTCACCTTGTTAGGCTACGGATTTTAGTTATTGATCTGACTCCAAATTGCGATCAACACTTAACACATGAGTTGCTATGTCCCAATCCACACACTGGCACACCTAACAATTTTGCGAGTTCGTTCTGTCAAAGAGAAGACCAGTAGCTCAATCAGACCAAATTTACCAATTGTTTATTCCTGACAAAGCGCACTAATACAGGCCTGGGTCCCGGGTCCCTCACACTAAAACTCGTGCGTTTTTGTGACCACCAAAAGACGACACATTCTTCCGGGTTGCCCAGTTTTGAAGAAATGTATGAACTGAAAAAAGAATGAATTGTTCACTCTCGTTCACTGAAAAGATTCGCTCTTTTGGAGGAATCGTTCACTCACGAGCCAACACGAGATAAGATCACCAAATGATTCCCGAGCACGGCACCGCTGCTGCTCCCTGCTACCCTCTCCCCCAGGGGATGGATCAAAATCACATGGGGATGGGTTAAATGCAGAGGACAAATTTCACCACACCCAGATGTGTGTGTGACGATGATCATTGGGACTTTGGGACTTGATATAGTATCTTCCAAGATAGTTCCCCATGCCAAGGACTCTCTTCAGCGCCTGTCCATTTTCAGGTGGTGCTAGTTGGCAGATGGCTTCCACTTTTTCCGGGTCGGGCCTACCTCCTCTCTTGTCAATGAGATGTCCCAGAAAGCGTAGCTGGCTCTGTCCGAACGAGCATTTGTCTCTGTTGAGTTTCAGGCCTGCCGCCTTGACACGCCTATGGACCTTTTCCAAACTTAACTTTTAACTTTACTATCTTTCAGAAAGTAATAGTTTGTGTCACATCTACAGGTTCATAACATCAACAGTATTAACATGGCCACTTCTTCCCTGTGTGGAGTTTGCATGTTCTCCCCGGGCCCACGTGGGTTTTCTCCGGACACTCCGGTTTTCTCTCACATCCCAAAAGCATGCTTGGTAGGCCGATTGAGCACTCCAAATTGTCTCTAAGTGTGAGTGCGAGTGCAAATGGTTGTTTGTCTCTGTGTGCCCTGCGATTGGCTGGCAACCGGTTCAGGGTGTCCCCCGCCTACTGTCCGATGACGGCTGGGATAGGCTCCAGCAGACCCGCAACCTCCGTGGGGACTAAGCGGTTCAGAAAATGGATGGATGGATGGATAATATTTACTTTTGATTTAATTTTAACTCACAGCCCCACATGAAGAATCACTGTTGTGATGCCAGTTCAGCTTGGAGCTGCTTCACTTTATCAGCGCGGTCACTCCGTTAGCTTGTCGTATGTGTTAGCATGTTTAGTCTGATAGTGTCTCTTTAGGTTGAAATCCTTAAATAATTAGACAAACACAATTGCCTTGATTTTCAGTGAAGAAGTATTGTAATCCCCATTTCTCTTGAAAGCGACTGCCCTCAATATCAACTTTCCTCGTTTTCTTTGCAGTCGCCATGGCAGAAATGAGCGGTGAGGGGTGGTGCTGCCACCTTTTGGTAATAGGAAGAATTACAGTTTCAAGTTTCATGATTTTTATTTTTTTTATTCAGTTTGACAGTGCAGGCGAGCCATAAATAATACATTATAAGACCGAAGCTGCAGCCCGTATGAAATCTCCGGATTTGGCCCGCGGGCCGGACTTTGGACATGCTGATGTAGAGGCTTCAGAACAAACAAGCGAGTTGGGGGTCAACCTGCAGCTGTTAGGCAAAGCGATGAGGTCAAGAGTCACCTGGTACTATATAGCACGGGGACCGGAAGACTCAGGGCCGTCATTCAACAATTTTTCTTTGGGGGTAATGTCGCACGCATGGACGCGAATCAATCCACACATGCGGTTAAAATAATAAATTTACTGAAACACAAACAACAGCGGCAGTTACAGTCAAGACCCGGCGAAACTCCCGCTCTGTCAACTACTTCCGGGTACTGAGAATCAGAGATGGGGACTCGAGTCACTGTGACTTGGACTCGAGTCGACTCAAGTCGCTGTTTTGATGACGTGACTTGACTTGACAAAAAAAAAAACAACAACTTGAGACTCGACTTGGACTTGGAAGTTAAAGACTCGGGACTTGACTTGAGACACGATGACTTGAATGACTTCAGTCTTATTTAGTTTATGTTTTCAGTTTGAATATAAAATTAATAATACATTTAAAAAAATAATATCGATAACACGGTAGGAGCGCAGGCTGAGAATAGTTTTTTCATGATTGGATCACTACCCTGTCAATCAATCAGTCGTGCCCTCTCTATGTACCTAACGTGTTTATTGGAGAATCACGCCCCTTTATATCAGACATGCACAAACATGTCAGCGGGAGGGGTACCGCGAGTCATCCATCACCTTCAGCTATCGTAATTACCTTTATGACGGCAAAAGACGGACAGCACAGTGCAAGATATGCAACAGAAACATTTCAGACAGCCGGACGACAACTTCAAACTTTGTCCGTTTGAAGTTTATAGAGCTCTGGTGTCTCCAGATGTTACAGATGAAACATAAAATGTTTCTAATGCTCTTTAATGTGTTTCTTCTTTCAGATTTTTTTCAGATTTTTTTTTCATATTTGCAACTCAAATGTGTCAGACACTGTCGGCAGACGTTCATTTTTTTTAGATTGAGCTGTCAATAAATCATTGTATGAGGTAATTTCTTTTTTGTTTGATTCCATGGTGTATTGTACTGAATATCAGTAATTACAGTGCTAATCCAAATTATTGTCATATTTTTAAACAGGTTAGACACATTGGAAAATGATGGTTACTTAAAGTTACTGATATCTTGTCTTTTCACGTTACTAAAATCAGATTCTGCGGGTAAAATTGCAATAATAAGGTGACTTGACTTGGACTTGACTTGACTTTAAAGTGTACCATTGGTCATTCGCCATATTAACATTTTTCTATTCTACGAATATGGCTTAATCAAATCCCTGATGTTTATTTAAAAAAAAAAAGCAACTCATGTAGGAAATAAATGGCTTTTAGTAAGTGTAACATGGAAATATGGGAGCATCCATGTTGCTTAGTTTGTGGCCCGGATCAGGCAACTGCGTGACTTGGCTGGCTCCAATCTCGTCCCCAGCGTTGGTGCAGTGCCAACAATTTTTGCCCATAAACAGAGGAAAAGTCAAATCAGCTTTATTGTCAATTTCTTCACATGCCAAAGACACACAAAGAAACCGAAATTTCGTTCCCCGCTATCCCACGGTGACAAGACATGGCACACAATAGACAATCAAGTAAACAACAGCGTGCTGAATAAATAATGAATAAATAACACAACAAATAAATAAGAGGAGCAAAAAGGAGCAAGTGAGCGTACAGACGACATTCCACAAAATAGCGCAAAAGTGCAGCACGCTACGCAGAAGGGGGTAGCGAGTTCAGGGTCCTAACAGCCTGGAGAATGAAGCTGTTGGCGAGTCTGGTGGTGCGGGAGCGCAGGCTCCTGTACCTCTTCCCAGAGGGCAGAAGGTCAAACAAAGAGTGAGCTGGGTGACTCACATCACTCACAATCGCGGTTGCCTTGCGGGTGAGATGGGAGGTGTAAATGTCCTTCAGGGAGGGGAGCAAAGCACCAATAATCTTACCAGCCGTATTTACTATGCGCTGCAGGGCCTTCAAGTTCTGGTCAGTGCAGCTACCACCCCAGACAGCGATGCAACTGGAGAGGAGGCTCTCACTAGTGCCACGGTAGAATGTAGACAGGACTGCCCGAGGGGCACATGAGGGGCACGCCTGAGTTTCCGCAGGAAGTACAGGCGGCGCTGAGCTTTCTTTGCCAGTGACGCGGTGTTTGCTGACCAGGAGAGGTCCTCACTGATGTGCACCCCCAGGAACTTGGCGCTGCTCACCCTCTCCACCACAGCACCGTCGATGATCAGCGGCTGGTGTTTTGCTTGACCCTGCAGGAAGTCAACAACGATTTCTTTGGTCTTGGTGACGTTCAGCAGGAGGTTGTTGTCCCTGCACCACGTGGTCATAAGGTCAACCTCCGACCTGTACCGAGTCTCGTCGCCCCCTGTGATGAGACCCACCAGAGTCGTGTCGTCAGCAAACTTCACTATGCGGTTGTCGCTGTAGGTCGCAGTGCAGTCATGCGTTAGCAGGGTGAAGAGCAGTGGACTGAGCACGCAGCCCTAGGGGGCCCCCGTGCTCAGCGTGATGCTGGCGGAGATTTTGTCGCCAACACGCACCACCTGAGGCCTCTGACAGAGGAAGTCCAGTAGCCAGTTGCAGAGGGAGGTACTGAGGCCCAGCTCGTTGAGTTTGCAGATGAGTCGCTGCGGCACAATGGTGTTGAAGGCAGAGCTGAAGTCCACAAACAGCAACCTCACATATGAGTCCTTTCTCTCCAGGTGGGTGAGGGCCGAGTGGAGGGCAGAGCAGATGGCATCCTCAGAGGACCGTTTGGCACGGTACGCAAACTGGAAAGGGTCAATGGTGGGGGGGAGAATGGATTTGATGTGCTCCATGACAAGCCGCTCAAAGCACTTCATGATGATGGGCGTCAGGGCCACGGGGCGGTAGTCATTGAAGCAGGACGGTGCAGGTTTCTTCGGCACACGAACGATGGTGGCAGCCTTGAAACATGAAGGGACGATGGCCTGCTGCAGGGAAACGTTAAAGATGGCCGTGAAGACACTTGACAGTTCGCCAGCGCAGTCCTTCAGCGCACAACCCGGGATGTTGTCCGGCCCCGCCGCCTTACGGGTGTCAATAGCGGCAAGCGCCCTCCTCACTCCGTCGGCAGAGAAGCACAGGGGCTGCTCGTGTGGGGAGGGAGTGGTCTTCAGCGGGCAAGTGCTGTTCTGGGCGTCGAAGCGAGCAAAGAAGCGGTTAAGATCATTCAGCAGACGGACGTCGCCCTCACAGCTCCGCGGCGCGGACTTGTAGTCCGTGATGGTCTGAATGCCCTGCCAAAGGCTCCGTGCGTCCTTGAAGTGGGTGGAGACGTGATGAAAAGAGATCCCAGGGACAAAACATTGCCGTTCTGAGACAGGTATGTATCTGTGATAAGCAGTTTTTGTCCCCGATTTTGATAAATTACTGCGCGATTATTGTGGTTTGTTTACTTTGGTTTCCCGTCATGGCGGGCAAGCGCATTTTGCCAAGGAAGTCAGTTTCCTGTTAAGTGATTTTAATAACGGCTATGATCAATTGTTTTTTTAAGTAAATGTTTGGAAGCTGATTTGTATAATACAGGCATGAGAATGGCATATGTGAAAAAGCACGGGAAAGTAGCGAGGGGGAATACCCGTGAGAGTTGCTGAGGCTAACGTTGCCCGGCCAGCTAGCCGGCCGCTCCCCCCCATATATAAAAAAAAAAAAAATTCTCAACGGATTTACACGATTCACGAAAATACTTTCGACAGAAAAAAACACAAAGATCCGCGGAAAATTCTCATCCCTGTATACTAGAATACTTGTCCCTGCCTCGAGCTCGCTAGGCAGCCGGATAGCTTTGCCAGTGCGAAAGGGGGGGCACAAGCTTTTCTACAGAACATCCAATCGTTGTATTCATTTATTACTACATCATTACTCACATTACCCTTAATTTTCAACATAATCGATTTCTTATAAAGATAGTATATAGGTCTGGTTGGGGTGCCCCAAAACGGAATCAACTAGGTGACGTGATATCCGGGGCGCCATTTTTCTTCCCCAGGCAGCAGAAGTGCCGGCAATGTTTCAGGCTATATATCTCTTGTCCCTAAGAGGTGTTGTGTTATTTCTTTTTTGATATTGTACATTTACTTTATACTAAATCAGTGCATGCGTTCTACAGTTTGACCAATGGTACCCTTTAAGGACTTGACTTGACATAATTTGTGACTTGACTTGACTTGCCCAAGAAAAAAATGACTTGGGACTTACTTGAGACTTTAAGGTTAAGACTTGAGAGTTACTTGAGACTTGCACATGTGTGACTTAGTCCCATCTCTGTGAATATGTTTCTGAACACGTTATAAGCCGTTATATGCAAATAGTACTGTATGGTATCAGTGGCGAATATTTGGGGATTTCAATAAGGCACCTGAGACAACTACGGGGGTCCTCAGTACCCGGAAGTAGTTGACAGAGAGCGGGAGTTTTGCCAGGTCTTGACTGTAACTGCCGCTGTTGTGTGTGTTTCAGGTGAGTAAAGCTGTTGAAAAGATGATGATCAGAACTTGCAATACTGCAAGTAGTCTGAGCTAATTATTGATTGAGAATAGGATACGTACGGTTACAGTTGTACAATGTATTATTTTGCGTATAACACAGACAGTGTGATGTTTATAACGTATTCTCAGCAGAGATGGGACCAAGTCACACATGTGCAAGTCTCAAGTAAGTCTCAAGTCTTAACCTTCAAGTCTCAACTAAGTCCCAAGTCATTTTTTTCTTGGGCAAGTCAAGTCAAGTCCTTAAATAGGTGAAGTCAAGTCCAAGTCAAGTCCTTAAATAGGTCAAGTCAAGTCCAAGTCAAGTCACCTTATTATTGCAATTTTACCTGCAGAATCTGATCTTAGTAACGTGAAAAGACAAGATAAGTAACTTTAAGAAACCATCATTGTCCAATGTGTCTAACCTGTTAAAATATATGACAATAATTTGGATTTGCACTGTAATTACTGATATTCAGTAAAATACACCATGGAGTCAAACAAAAAAGAAATTACCTCGTACAATGATTTATTCATTATTTATTCAGCACGCTGTTGTTTACTTGATTGTCTATTGTGTGCCATGTCTTGTCACCGTGGGATAGTGGGGAACGAAATTTCGGTTTCTTTGTGTGTCTTTGGCATGTGAAGAAATTGACAATAAAGCTGATTTTGATTTTGACTTTTCCTCTGTTTATGGGCAAAAATTGTTGGCACTGCACCAACGCTGGGGACGAGATTGGAGCCAGCCAAGATGCTAACAACTTGCTGACGTCACGCAGTTGCCTGATCCGGGCCACAAACTAAGCAACATGGATGCTCCCATATTTCCATGTTACACTTACTAAAAGCCATTTATTTCCTACATGAGTTGCTTTTTTTTTTTTAAATAAACATCAGGGATTTGATTAAGCCATATTCGTAGAATAGAAAAATGTTAATATGGCGAATGACCAATGGTACACTTTAAATAGGTCAAGTCAAGTCCAAGTCAAGTCACCTTATTATTGCAATTTTACCCGCAGAATCTGATTTTAGTAACGTGAAAAGACAAGATATCAGTAACTTTAAGTAACCATCATTGTCCAATGTGTCTAACCTGTTTAAAAATATGACAATAATTTGGATTTGCACTGATACTGATATTCAGTACAATACACCATGGAATCAAACAAAAAAGAAATTACCTCATACAATGATTAATTGACAGCTCAATCTGAAAAAATGAACGTCTGCCGACAGTGTCTGACACATTTGAGTTGCAAATATGAAAAAAGAATCTGAAAAAAATCTGAAAGAAGAAACACATTAAAGAGCATTAGAAACATTTTATGTTTCATCTGTAACATCTGGAGACGCCAGAGCTCTATAAATTTCAAACGGACAAAGTTGGAAGTTGTCGTCTGGCTGTCTGAAATGTTTCTGTTGCATATCTTGCACTGTGCTGTCCGTCTTTTGCCATCATAAAGGTAATTACGATAGCCGAAGGCGATGACTCGCGGTACCGCTCCCGCTGACATGTTTGTGCATGTCTGATATAAAGGGCCGTGATTCTCCAATAAACACGTTAGGTAGGTAGAGAGGGCACGACCGATTGATTGGCAGGGTAGCGGTCCAATCATGACAACGCCATTCTCAGCCTTATATTTTATATTCAAACTGAAAACATAAACTAAATAACACTGAAGTTATTCAAGTCATCGTGTCTCAAGTCAAGTCAAGTCCCGAGTCTTTAACTTCCAAGTCCAAGTCGAGTCTCAAGTTTTTTTTATTTTTGTCAAGTCAAGTCACAAGTCATCAAAACAGCGACTCGAGTCCAAGTCACAGTGACTCGAGTCCCCATCTCTGGTAGGTCAGTTTCTCGATACGTTGTCAGTTGGTTACTTTGAAGTTTGGGGTCGGTCAGTTACTTCTTTAAGAAACGTAACGACAAGGAAGACAATCCAGCAGCAAAGTCGTTGTCAAGCAGCCTTGAGGACCAGGAAGGAGTCATAAAAAGAGCAGACTTTGGCCTCCGCTGGCATCTTATCAGAATTCGGGTGATCTTCTGTGTTTGGATGTGGAATGCAATTGTAGCCGTCACGCTGTATGTTGTGTGAGAAAATCAAGGTTATCCCTTTGCTTTCAGGTTTCCTCTTGATCAAAAGTGAACTCACAGACGAGAGCACTCAATCAAGGAGGTAAGAACAAAGAGCCCGTCCACGCCGTGACGCTTCCTGCTAAATCTGCGTCACTCCAGCCAAATTACTTTACGAGCCAGAGTTCCAGTAAGGCCATAAAAGAAGTCGTAAAACAGCGACGCACGCACGCACGACCGGGCAGCTGCTTACAGACGGAGAAGTGAGCGGATTCTCGATGCTAGAAAGATGGCGCTAGATACCGAGAGCGAGGAGCTGCTGTGGAGAACGCTGAATGAGCTGGATCAGGAAGACTTCAAGGCCTTCAAGTTCCATATGCACCTGCCCGGGAGCATCTCCCCAAATGCAGACCGGATGGACATCGTCAAACAGCTAGCGAAGAGGCACGGCAAGAAGGCTGTAGAGGAGACCATCAAGATTCTGGAGAAGATCAACAACTACAACCTCACCCAGAAGCTGCACAGCGACTTGGCGCAAATCAAAGGTAAGGTGAAGCCGCCGCACGCCAACTGTGGGGGTGTTCCAGAAAGCAGCTGACCTGAAAACTCTCCGGTGATGCACATAACAGCTGAAACCAACTCGGAGCCACTCAACAGCTCTGGCTTAGCTTCTGTGTGAGGAACCTTCTTTCTGGAATACCCTGAGGAGCCCGTCCCGATCTTCAAGCAAGCCCTTCACCTGAACGTGTTTGCAGATGGTGGCCACGAGCGTGGAAGGAGCAACGCTACTACTGGTCAATGATCCACGCATCGTATGATGTTTTGTCTTTTTATTCTTCTTACAGTTTAAAACATACAGTCAATGAACACTGTAAAAACTAAAGGAATGAAATAAAACATAAATTAACATTTGGCATCAACCAACATTCAGATACAACACAATGTGACTTCTCCAATACGTTTCGGGTACACATTGATATTGCACAGTAGGCGCTACGTTCACAACTTTAGTCAAACAACACAAAAGCAAATCTCTTTAAACACAGTGAGTTGTATATAATGTGTCCACCCTTGACTAGTTGTCACCCAAAAATTAAACAATTTCTTTTTTCAATTGTCGTGTTCCTCTCCGCTCTGTCTGTCTGTCTCGCTAGCAATCTTCGCCGTGTAATATCCAATCAACAATAACGGCAAATTAGGGGGGGAAATAAACAAACCAAATTATTTTTTCCCAACAAAATTATGCAATCGGGCGGCTCGGTGGCGCACTGGGTGTTAGAGTGGTGCTCATTCTAACTTATTTTGCAAGAACCAAACGGGAAACAGTATGCCCTTTAAGCACTTGCAAGTGGAGAATTTGCTCGTTACTGTAGGTACAGCAATGTTCGAACAAAGTCTGCCTTTGGTCTCTTGCAAGAGCATATTTATTGAGAACAGGTAGGGTGGGGGTGACATTGGACATGTTTGGTGGTCACCTCAGCAACTGGTTAATCAGTGCGGAGGGTCCCAGCTCATTGTTTTACAAGGTCGTGGAAACAGAAACTGGTGGAGCATTTTAGATGACTAAGCAAGAATGTTTTCACACCATTTGGAAAGTTTCAACAACTGAATGGTTAAACTTTTCAGAGTCAAGGAAAGGTAAAAGGTTTAAACAAAGTTAATAATTCTAGTCTACATTCCAACATAATCATACGATCACGATAATCTGTAAACCCTAACACTGGGCAGCACGTCTGCCTCACAGTTAGGAGGGTGCGGGTTCGATTCCACCTCCGGCCCTCCCTGTGTGGAGTTTGCATGTTCTCCCCGTGTCTGCGTGGGTTTTCTCCGGGCACTCCAGTTTCCTCCCACATCCCAAAAACATGCTTGGTAGGCCGATTGAAGACTCTAAATTGTCCCTAGGTATGAGTGCGAGTGCGGATGGTTGTTCGTCTCTGTGTGCCCTGTGATTGGCAGGCGACCGGTTCAGGGTGTCCCCTGCCTACTGCCCGATGACAGCTGGGATAGGCTCCAGCACGCCCGCGACCCCCGTGGGGACAAAGCGGTTCAGAAAATGGATGGATAGATGGAATTATGCAATCATTTACATCGTGCGCTTTTGAAACACTTTGGGTGACAATTGTTCGATGGCTGAGGCACGCCTGCACATGCGCCTACGACACGCGCACGACACGCACGCACACACACCACTGCTCAGCTACATTTATTGTGTGACATTATCATGTCACGCACCAACATGATAATGACAGAAATTGACTCCTACAGTACTACTGTAAGACCACAGACCACATTTTCAACAATTAACATTGTGTGCATTGTCTCACACAGACAAACTCTCAGTTCAACAAAGTCCACAAACAAAAACATAATAATTTACAATAGCGCTATTTCACTTACTATGTGTGGCGGGACAGACCATTCGTTTTAGTTTGGCGTTTTCAGGAGACAAGATTTCAAAAACGTCACTGAGGCATTTTTTAATGAACTCCCCTTCATTATATGACTTTTTAGCCCGTGCAATGTTCCAAGCCAGTTGAAACAATACAAGCGTGACAGTCTCTGAGTGGTTCGTAACTTTTTAAAAAAAAATGTAACCTGTTTTTCTGTCTGACTTTTCAAAGTGTCCAACTTGCGCTTGCGAAATTCAGTCCCCTTTGGAATGTCCTTATCGGCATCAGCATGAAGTGAGCTGAAGTGGCGCTGAAGATTTGAAGCTTTTAAATGCGCTAATGACGTCCGACATATCAAGCAGAATGGCTTGCCATTGCGTTCAACAAAAAAGTATAAAGTTTCCCACTCTGTTAAAGACGTCCTGTGTTCATCTTAATATATTCGTTTAGCTGTGCATTTTTTCCTTGCCATTTTGAGGGCGAAATTGACACTCCTCGTATGGGTGTGTCCCTCCTCCTTTGCGGGGTTTCACCTCATGCGCATGCGCGTTTGACCAAAAAACCATATAGAACTCAAGCGAAGCGAACCCGCACGAAAAATAAACACAAATGTTGATATGTACGTGAAAGAGCCGCATGCGAGCCGCGGGATGGCCTCCCCTGGCTGAGGGCGACAGTTGGGGGGGGGGGGCTGCAACCACAAAATGTATATATTTATTTAATTATTATTTTCTTTCGAAGTTGTTCTAACTTATATAAATGCATATTTTGCTACAATTCATAAAAGGCGCCCTCCATTTTGCAGGGTTTAACAATTCTATGTTTGGGGCATCACAACAAACACCCTCCAGCTGACTTGTCTTTTGGCACACCACGGCCAGGGGAGGGGGCTCCAGGGAAAATCTTGCCTCGGGCACCAAATTGCTCAGGGCCACCACTGTTTACAATGGCAAACTATCAACTGACCGAACCTATGGAGGGCTGTTCTTTGTTCAACTATTTCCTTGGCGGCTATAATGAATGATGACTAACATTGACAATGACAAACTATCACCTACGGAGGGTTGGGGTGCTCTCTGGTGGGGATATCGTGTACTGCACCCACTTATTTCACTTCTTTCCGCGAGGACGATGTCTTTTGACCTCAACGTTTAAACCCAATGGCCGAGAAAAGACAATTTTGCCAATAAAGAACTTACTCGACATCTTTGTTTGATGCAACATTGGCACGAAGAACTAACTGCGCGTCGAGGTGGCTCCGTACGTGTTGGATGTGACCTCGTCAAATGGACGGGTCAGCTTTGCCTTCGTCCTCTGATGCAAAGTGGCAGTGGCGTGCGGGCCGAATCACAAAGCGACACTAGGAAACCTGCAGCTGCACCTGGCTCCACGCCCACTGCTGCGGCGCGTGATGGCTCCTGCCGCTACGCACAGCCACGCCTTCTGAAATGCCGCCGATCACGGTACGGACTTTCAGAGTTGCCGCCGATCGCGGTACAGACTTCCGGAGTCGCCGCCAATTGCCGTACGGACTCCCAGAGTTGCCGCCGATGGCGGCACAGACTTCCAGAGTCGCCGCCAATTGCTGTACGGACTTCCAGAGTCGCCATCCGAGTGCATTTTATGTTTGGGTTGCCGCCCGAGTGCGGTTCTGTCCCCAAAGTTGCCGCCCGAGTGCGGTTCGGTTCCCCAAGTCGCCGCCCGAGTGCGGTTCGGTTCCCCAAGTCACCGCCCGAGTGCGGTTCTGTCTCCCAAGTCGCCGCCCGAGTGCGGTTCGGTTCCCCTAGTCGCCGCCCGAGTGCGGTTCGGTTCCCCAAGTCGCCGCCCGAGTGTGGTTCGGTTCCCCAAGTCGCCGCCCGAGTGCGGTTCGGTTCCCCTAGTTTTTTTTTTTTGGGACGTCGGGAGCCGTCCCTTGTGGGGGGGGTTCTGTCACGTCTCGTCCCCAACTGCTCCACTATGTGTCTGTTGTCTTGGTTTCTGTCTGTGTGCTCGCCCCTCCCCTCCTGTGTGCGCATGATCAGTGTGATTATTCCCACCTGCCTCTCGTTACCTGTCATGTGTATATAAGTCCTGTCTGCCCCTCACTCCCTGTCGGATCATTGTTATGTGTCAACGTCATGATGTCTTTTTGGTTCCAGTTGCTGTCATTGGTAATGTCACCCGGTCATTTTGTTTCACGTCTTTTTCGGTCAGTCTTGTTGTTAGGTTTTGCTAATGAGCCATGTCGGTTGCCGAGTCTGTTAGTTTGCCTGTTTGAGTTCACCAATAAACCCTGGTCCAAGCTGCACTTGGTCGTCCTGCTCCATGCTCCACCCGACCGTGACAAATACAATTTAAAGAATATTTAGTATTTATTTCTATTAAATTATTCGACTCTCCATACATATATAGGAATAGGACTGTACGTGTTTTGTTGTAATATAACTGATTTTAATATAGGAGCTTAACAGTTTTTTGTTGGCGGTGTGCCGCAAGATTTTTTCCAATGAAAAGGTGTGCCGTGATTGAAAAAAGGTTGGGAAACACTGCATTATAAGACCAAAGCTGCGGGCCGTATGAAATCTGACCGGGGGCCGGATTTGGCCGGCGGGCTAGACTTTGGACACGGTTGGCTTACCTGGTAAAACATTGAAAAAAAAAAAATACACCCATAGGAAATAGTGCAAATCAAAATAATCCAGTCAAATTTAATAATTTCACATTAAAAATGTTGCCCTCAATTAATATTCATTAACTGAACTTGCAAAATTTAATATTGGAAAATATTTACTTAGCGTAGACGTATAAAAGTAGGTTAACCAAACTTCCCAATATTAAAGTTTGAATCAATTGTAAGGATAAAAAATAACATGTAATGCAAATTAAGTACCGTATTTGCCGGTGTATTGGTCGACCTTTTTCGATCCAAAATCGACCGAAAAAAATCGACCTCGACTTATACACCGAGTCATAAAATTTAACTTCGTATTCATCGCTTCAAATGTGATGGTAACCAAGGCCGTTTCTCGTGCATCTCATTGTGCGTGGGTGTGCGTCCGTCAGGCTCATCAAACAGCGAGAAACTGAATCATTATAAAGCATTCGTCGCATTAACACGCATCCTCAGCAACAATTTCAAATATTCTCACCTCAATCACGGACATCGAAAGCCAGACAGCGACGATGACTGCTAGGGGGAAGTACTGGGTATTGAGCGACTGTGCGAGTCATCGCGCGTCAAGCAACGACCATAACTACCGGTACGTAAACATTCAATCGCCATGTCTAAATGAATGTCGTTGGCACTTAGAAAATATTCGCCAAACTTGGCCAGACTTCCAGGGGAAGAGGCCGAATTTTCACTTGTTCTGGCCGACCGGAGGAACCAGCCGAGGCGGACACTTTACGGCGGTTGAGTCGTTGGCACTTAGAAAATATTCGCCAAACTTGGCCGGACTTCCAGGGGAAGAGGCCGAATTTTCACTTGTTATGGCCGACATGGGGAACCAGCCGAGGCGGACACTTTACGGCGGTTGAGTCGTTCGCACTTTGAAAATATTTGCCAAACTTGGCCAGACTTCCAGGGGAAGAGGCCGAATTTTCACTTGTGGTGGCCGACATGGGGAACCAGCCGAGGCGGACACATTACGGCGGTTGAGTCGTTGGCACTTACAAAATATTCGCCAAACTTGGCCAGACTTCCAGGGGAAGAGGCCGAATTTTCACTTGTTCTGGCCGACATGGGGAACCAGCCGAGGCGGACTCTTTATGGCGCAAGAGCCGTGCGCGAGTGTGCGGCCCACTGGAAGTCGAATGAGGCTCCGCGATTTCATCCGCGGTGCTTATAAAGTGCCGATCCGCTCGGCGGGAGCTATTTTTGGCCACTTGGTGTGTGCGCACGGCCTCCCGGATGTGCCGGGCGGCGTGCGCGAGCTCGCCGGCCGCTGGATGTCGAATGAGGCTCCGCGATCTCCTCCGCTGTGCTTATAAACAGCTGATCCGCTCGGCGGGAGCTATTTTCGGCCACTTGGCGCGTGCGCACGGCCTCCTGGATGTGCCGGGCGGTGTGCGCGAGCTCGCCGGCCGCTGGAAGTCGAATGAGGCTCCGCGATTTCATCCGCGGTGCTTATAAAGTGCCGATCCGCTCGGCGGGAGCTATTTTCGGCCACTTGGCGCGTGCGCACGGCCTCCCGGATGTGCCGGGCGGCGTGCGCGAGCTCGCCGGCCACTGGAAGTCGAATGAGGCCCCGCGATCTCCTCCGCGGTGCTTTTAAAGAGCCGATCCGCTCGGCGGGAGCTATTTCCGGCCACTTGGCGCGTGCGCACGGCCTCCCGGTGGTGCCATGTGGCGTGCGCGAGTGCGCTGGCCGCTGGAAGTCGAATGAGGCTCCGCGATCTCCTCCGCGGTGCTTATAAAGTGCCGATCCGCTCGGCTTGGAGCTATTTCCGGCCTCCCGGTGGTGCCGGGCGGCGTGCGCGAGCTCGCCGGCCGCTGGAAGTCGAATGAGGCTCCGCGATCTCCTCCGCGGTGCTTATAAACAGCCGATCCGCTCGGCTGGAGCTATTTCCGGCCACTGCGCATGCGCACGGCCTCCCGGAATTTGAACACATTTCGTCAATAAATTTCGCATATTTCTGATTGAATTTTGAAGTTTAATATAATGCAACAATTGAGCTCGACTTATACAAAGGATATATCATAAAATCGTAAATTTCCGTCGAATTTTAGGGGGTCGACTTATACACCGAGTCGACTTATACACCGGCAAATACGGTAAGTGTAACTTTGAACACCTTAAGTTTTCAACTTGTAAATGCTTGTATAATGTGAATTCACTTAGATTATTTTTCTTGTGTCAAAACAATTGAATTGAATTATATGTTAATATTGATTGTATTTTTGATTAGGTTTAATCATTCGAGATGTCCATGAGATGTCCATCTTTTAATTAATAACAGCAAATAAAAAATGAAAACATAAAAACTGTCACACAGCAAAATGTGACTTTTTTTGCATTTGGAGAAATTGTATAAAGAAAGGATAACAGAGAGGTGCTATTTAAAAATTCCATTGATGGAAAATAAAAAAAGCACATACTGTACACATTGTAAGCAGTTGTCTGTATTGTGAAAAGAAAAATTCAACTATCTTTGGACGTATACATTAGTGAAAGCAATCAAGGCCATACAAAATATTTCAGAATAATAGGCATCATCAGTGTAGCAACAGCAATATAGCCGAAAGTGCAAGTGTGAAAAATGAAAATAAGCAGACAAATAAATTCAACAGAAGATATGTTACAAATTATGAAATATGTAAATAACATTAAAAGGTGTCTGACGTTGGCTTCATCAATCATTGAATGCCACGAATATACGTTTAAAATTTTCCATACGTCAGATGGTTAAAGCTAACATTAGCTCTGGTGTCTATGTGCGTTACAATATGCTAATGCTAATACATAACATAATTGCTTTGGAGATGAGTTTTTGCTGTACAATTTGCACACAACCACCCGCTTCTCGACATTTCCATCTCTTTTTTTTTAGGATAAACTTTCATGTCACCATCTTGTGCATGACTGGCTGTCATTGTGAAGGAAATTGATTCACTTGTATAGCTTGTCCTCTTTAGTTTATTCAGTCCAGCAAAATTAATAAATACTGCAGTGAAAAAGCATGTCAGTGTTGGAAGTGATAAATACACTTAGATTAAACACAAAACCAGAAAAATCTAAACATACAAACTTAACAAAAATCTGAATAAAAGTCTAAACACTAATCATCAAATTTCCTCATCGAGTGGCTGTAGATTTTTTTTATTTATTTAACTGCAAATTTGATTGAGCGTATATGGGGGGCGGGATGGGGGCTTTCTTTTTGACACTTTTAGAAATATTTTTACACATTTCTCACTAAGAATAAAATCATCTTGGTTAACACATAGACAACTGAAAGGATTTCCACATTCAAGTGTGTTGACTGGATTAACCAACTTCGTCACAGACACTTCAGTCCTTTACTTCAAAGTGTAAAAACACTTGCAGATGACCATTTGCGGATACAGAATGTGCGTTTCAATATAGTTTCATACAGAGTGGATAGCACACCGATAAAGGCTATGTCCAGTGAATATCAGAATTTTTTGTTTGTTTTTAACAAATCTTGCATGTGAGTTGTCTACTGAAAATGTTAAAAAAGTCTGTTAATGTCCCCGTTTAGACTAATGAGCCGTCACAGAAAGAAATGGAAGGCAGGGCCACTTGTGCTCCTGATATCAACTCCCTGAGAGATGTCACAAAATATTCCAAATCCATTGGCCAAAGTGTAGGCACAGGAAAATAGAAAACGAGAAAAGGGACGCCACATGTTTTCCTCCTCTCTGTGAACTCACACAACTCAGGTAACAGAAAAAGAGAACTTAAGCAAGTTTTAGTTTCAACAAGGAGGAACAAAAATGTAGGGTCAGTGTCTGGGTCGGTAGGAACTGTAATATCTGGGGTAGAGAGGAGTATAGTGGCTAGAGTGACTGTATGATGTCGTGCCGGAAGGGCTGTAGTAGGTGGGTGAATAACTGTGGGAGGAAGACGGAGAGTGGGAAGAAGAGTAATGAGAGGACGATGAGGGAATGTGATGCACCGAGGTACCCGTCAGCCTGGACAACGGACGAGTCCGGGGTAATGGGGTCCACAAAGAGCGTTTGAGGCCCAATAATGGGGATCGGTAGGGAGACGAAGGGGCGGAGCCTGCTTGGTTATGTCTGCTTGTTGTCATGGTAGTGGTTTGAGTATCTGGGGTGACATGTCTTGAAGGAGTCGCGCTACAGGAGAAAGGAGATGTAATTCGGAAACTATGGGAATCAACGACAAGCGTTCGCATTCCAAGGGTCCACCGTGACTGAGTAAGCCTTTCAGGGGTTGAGGACGGGGTTGACACCTCCAGTGATGGGGGACTTTCTACCATCAGAGTTTCGACTGTCGAGGCGATCGCTGCTGACGATGGACTGCGGCAGGCTATGTGTGATATAGGGGATGTCAGAGTTAAGGAAGAGTCTGTAGCAGTAGAGACAAGTGATGTTGGACTATTAAGGCAGGAAGGGGAGGAGCAACTGGGGACCAAGTTCGAACCAGAGCCCTGCACCAAATCCGAGGCTGAAGCTGAGGTTGCGAGACTTACTTTGGGGGTGCTGTTCTTCCTGCGGGTCACCCTACTCCCACGGTTATGGTGTGTTTGCTCTTGATCGAATGCCAAGTCCTCAAGACGCTGGGTGAGGGCCAATTTTTGTTGAATGGCCATTCGCAGGAGATAGTTCAATGTCTTCTTTTCATCCTCAGCTGCGGCCAGCTGTCTTTGCATCTCATCCAGTTGGGTCATATACTCATCGCACCTAAGGGATAAAAAGATTAGGCTCAAACCATGTAATTAACAAAAAGCAAGAGGATATGATATGAGGTGGATACAACAACAAAATTCTCATGAAGCTGGTTAATCACTGCCAACATGTTAAATAATTGTGTCCTCTAACTATTAGACCTGGAGCGTAGGTTTCTAGCCAATACAGTAAGAAGCCTGTTTGACCCCTTTAGGCCACTATACCTCTGTGAGTTAGCAAAAATATTGTCAATTTCTTTATGTATACAAGTCAAAATGGGCGTGTGGCCAATATGAGTGAGCTCCATCGCAAGGTTGAATGTAACTTTTGAGACACTTTGCAAGTTTCACGTGGAGAATTTGACTGTTCGCCTTGGGGAATTAATCGAGAATTGATTCCCAATGAGAGCTCCAGCAAAAGACTCAAGGCTGACAGAATATATTCTCAGGCTCTTCCTCAAAATATTATTTTGGACCCCTATCTGCTGGATTTTGATGCTGCCGGACATTGGATTATCATGTGGTTTGTGTCACTGTTCAGGTCTGTATAGCAACTCGACAATGTGGTTTGGCGTCTGAATTTTTTTCTTTGCTTGCATCTGCTCACTGACCGGGTGGCAAACATTGCTCGTACAGAGGAGAAAGTGGCCGCATCCTCTTTTAAGGCCTTCAACTCGTTCCTTAGCTTTGTCATTGTGTCGGTCACCATTGACTTCTCTGCCTCGTACTTGCTCTTCAGGTTAGTAAGAGCCCCCTCTGCTGTCTGTGAAAAACACACAGATACACATCACCCGAAACATCAGCAAATTTTAAAAATAATTGCTTAGGGTCGTGATCAGAAAAGGCTACTTGCTAAAAGAAGGGAAATGTAACATCTGGTTTGAATCCTTGCAGTTTGTCCCATGTCGTCTTTGTCTCATGTTCCCACTTATTGTGCTAACCCTAACCCCCACCTGTTTGTTAGCTTTGAGGACCAGCCGGAGAGTGGCTATCTGCTCTCTCTTGGTGCTGAGCAGAGACTTCAGCTTCAGGATCTCCTCCAAACAGCTTTCTTTGTCCTTGTCAAGCAAAGGAGCCAGTTCCCTTGCTGCAGATCTCTGCCTGGACAGTTGAAGAGCCCGATCTACTGCTCTCTGCAGGTGCTTTACCTGAGAATCAAGTTTGAAATGTTTTAGAAATAAATCGAATCCGGTGAAGGAAACAAGTACAGAGTAGTAGAAATGAAAATAAAGATATGTAAAGTCAACTTTACCTGGTCTCGGATGATGGCGTTGAGGTTGTAGATGTTCAAGGGCTCTCTGCGTAGCTCACCAGCTGGCTCCAAGGCGGGCGATGAGGACGATGAGGACGATGATGAGGCACTGATGCTAGGTGACCGGGTCGGAGGACTGTAGGAAGTCAGGCTTTGCTCCGATTGACCCCGAATAAGCTCCTTGTCCCCCTCTTTACTGTCTTTTCCTCTATCCCCACCGGATAGCGGTTCTTTGGACGGAGACTCGGAGGGACTTCGGGACTCCCCGGAAGTTGAGGTTGTAGAAGTAGCGGTGGCCAGTCTCCTGGCAAGGCGTGGCGTGAGGAGAACTTTACTGTTGTCAGCAGACATGGCTTTGAGAGTGGCGGAAAGGCCCCTGAGCCCCCTGCCCTGTCTAGAAGAGAAAATAAAGATGCTCAGAAGTTTCAAGTCGAGTTAAAGGTCGTTTTTACGCCAGAGCTTTATCATTTGCCAGAATGGCTGATAGTGTAAATACATGCGCCTAAAACCAGCGTAAGACCTGTAGTAGTCCAGCATGACACGGTTGGGTGTGTCGTCGTTGCACAGACAGACATGATGGTAGAGCTGGGCAAGCTCCTCACTCAGCATCACCAGTTCATCCTGAGCAGCATTCAAAGCCCCTTGGCTCTCACTGGCTGCCACCTGAGCCGCCTGCAACTCAGCCTCCAATCTAGAAATCTGACATGGGACATCTCAGTCATTCCAGAATAACCCAAGAGCACTTTAGCTTGAGGGTACAAACTAATGGACAAATGTTTTCCTGTATGGTTTTCTGATACACAGCTGAATTTATTGTTCCGTTAATCACAGCAAGTCATCCAGGTCCTCGACAGCAGAGCAGCACCAAACCACGACAGTGTTTGATTGTTGCCAGAATGTTGTTGAATGTTGTTGTTACAATGGATGTGTCCACTAGAGGGTTTTTTTTTTTGTTGGTCAAATTACACGACGATTTGAGACACAAGATCTATTAGCTGTCAAGTGTAAATATATTTGTGGATTTATGGTAATACAAAAAGACAGAGAATATAAGCTTACCTTCTCTTTCCCCTCGTGGCAGCTCTTTTCTAATGCTGTTACCTTCCTCTCCAGTCTCTGTTGCAGAGCATTTCCTCTTGGCTTCTCATGTGCTTCCCCACACTGAGCCAACCTGTCCCGCAGGGCTTTCACTTCAGACTTGAGCTCAACCACCTCAGTCACAGTCACCTGGTATTTGCATTGCAAGATCTCCAAACCTGGTGACTGGTTTGGAAATACTGGACTTTTACACACTGTGCCATGCTCATCCTCATTTTCGTCGCCATTTTCGGTTTTCTCATGGTCAAGTCCCTTAAGGTCTTCGGGGTTGAGCAGAGAATCAAAGCTGGTCTGGGCCCCTTGCTGTCCACGGCATAGGGCGGTGACCTTTTGGCTAAGGCGGAGGGTCTTCTCGTGTTGTTCTGACAGAGCACCCTGGGTGTTTTTGAGCTGCATCTGGGATTCATGCAAACTGTCTATGAGTGCTACTTTCTCACGTTCCACCTAGAAGAAGCAGAAGTTACCATATTTTTAAGATGCAAAACCTGAAGGGTGATTTGGAATGAAAGTCTATCAGCCTGGGGAATGAGCAATAAAAGCAAACACTCTGCTTGACTGTAGTCGATGGCACACTTGGATGGGAAATAAATAAGACTTTATCTGGTACACGGTGGTTTGAAACGTACGGTATACTAATATGGGGAATTATATGTTGGAATAAAAGAGGACAATGAATATCTGTGGCTCAGAGACTGAAGTGTGCACAGTGGGAATGTTGTCCGTCAGCATCATTTTACACTAAATTATTCTCGAGGGTTTGGCTTCAAATAGGATTCAAACGTTCTGTTATGAATTTAACAGATGTTGAAATAATCTCATGCGTCATTATAACACTCACAGTAAAGAGGATGACGAGTCGGTTCTACAAAAAGAAACTTTAAAGGATCTCACAATTAACAGCTGTTGCTTGAGCTTCTGAACCTCTGTCAGGTTCATCTCGCTGAAGAGGTCTGACGTCGCCACACCTTCGGTTTTACGACTACGACATTCTCTGTTAGCACCAGCCACCGTCGCTGAAGCTGTTGCCATTTGTGTTGCAGCTTGGACATGTCCATTACATCTGTAGGTTCAGAATAAAACTCTGTTGGTAAGGCTCTTGACATGCATCATATAGTGGTTGGACTTTTCAGATGTTCTGTTATACTAATACCTTAACGGATCTTCTGCAGTTGGCGAGAGCAAAGTTGTAGGAGTAGCTGTGCCGCTGGGTGGTGCCGACGTGAACGTCAGGTGTGCGCTGCCAGTGTACGCCACATCACACATGCTCAGATGATGAACCAGCTCTCTGCGCATGTGATTCTTCTGCTCACGCTCGCTCTTCAGCGACTCCAGTGCTTCCTCCAGATGGGAGTCAGAGATGTCCTTCAAACGCATCGCATCCTGCAACTGGCTGTCAAGAACATCTGTCTCTTCTTCCAAAACCTTGATTTCATGTTTTAAACCTTCGTATTCCACCTGAATCATAAATCGAGGTAAAATCAATTAGTTTGATTTGCTACAAATAAATGAGTCACAGTTAGATTATCAAAATTCCAAATCTCTGCATGTTCTCCTTGTCCTTGTGTCGGTTTATTCACAAATCCTAAAGCATGTTTCTTAGGTAATTTGAAAACTATACATTTCTGAATGTTATGGATAACATTTGCTCCAAGTCCAAGCTACACTCCACTACACCCAAAAAGGGGGAGGGGGGAGGTGACAGAACATCTGAGTAGGTGAGTAGTTATTTAAAAATCACCCCATGGGATTTTTAACTTTCCAAATCATTTGTTGTTGTGTTGCAGTCATGATCCACGTACAAATCTGTACCTGATTCTGTTTGAGGGTTGAAACCAGTTTCTGCAGAGAAATGTTTTCCTCTTCTAGCTCTGTGTAGTCCTGAATCAACCTTGCCTCTCGAAACTTGTACTCCCCGATCTCTTCTCGCACGCGGCTACGCTGTATCTCCAACATTTCATTACTCTGCTGAGACAAAGCAAGAAGAAAGAAAGGCCGCTTTTGTATTACAGTCTTCTGATTCAATTTATTTGTGTGCTTAGAACTACAGCTTTTGGCTTGAGTATCCAATTGGATTTAAATCCATGTGTTTTCTTGTTCTGAGTCACTCCATATGCATGATTCTGCACTTTACCTCTCGCAACTCCTGTAGCAGGCAGCTCAGATGGTCATTGTCGGCTTGTGCATTGGCCGCAGTGGCCTGGCTGTGCTTGACCTCCGCCTGAAGCTCCAAGAGCCGGCCCATGTAGTAAGCTTCCTTGGTAGCAGACTCCTGCAGCAGTGTCTCCTCGTTGGTCTCGCCATCCTCGGCCACCTTACGCTGGGTGGAGTAGGCCTGACCAAATGCCTGGGTGGAGCGAGAGAGTATAAAGCACAAGTTGTTCGGATCAATCAATCAATCAATCAATCAATCAATCAATCAATCAATCAATCAATCAATCAATCAATCGGCGT
Source organism: Syngnathus floridae (assembly GCF_059516105.1). Taxonomy (NCBI): domain Eukaryota; kingdom Metazoa; phylum Chordata; class Actinopteri; order Syngnathiformes; family Syngnathidae; genus Syngnathus; species Syngnathus floridae. The sequence continues at coordinate 6,817,722 of NC_142434.1, forward strand.
TTGGGTCTGCCAGGTCGGACCGGCATCTTCCGCCACCATCGGATCCAACCCACCACCAGGTGGTGATCAGTTGACAGCTCCACCCCTCTCTTTGCCCGAGTGTCCAAAACATGCGGCCGCAAATCCGATGACACGCTTACAAAGTCGATCATCGAACTGCGGCCTAGGGTGTCCTGGTGCCAAGTGCACACATGGACACCCTTATGTTTGAACATGGTGTTCATTATAGAAAATCCGTGTCAAGCACAGAAGTCCAATAATAGAACACCGCTCGGGTTCAGATCGGCAGGGCCGTTCCTCCCAATCACGCCCTTCCAGGTCTCACTGTCATTGCCCCCGTGAGCATTGAAGTCACCCAATAGAACGATGGAGGCCCCAGAAGGAGTGCTCTCCAGCACTTCCTCCAGGGACGCCAAAAAGGGTGGGTACTCTGAGCTGCCGTTTGGTGCATAGACACAAACAACAGTCAGGACCCGTGGTGGGGGCGGGGCAATGACATACCAGCTCTGCCGAACCCCTGAAGCCGACTCACCGAACGTTCGAGCGAACCCAGGTTAAGAACCACATTACACCCATTCACAATGCTAGATAGCGCCATATATCTTTAAAGCGAATGCTGAACTTAACTCGCCAGGCCAAAGCGAACCCCTGTCACGAAGAATAAAAATAAAAATAGCGGTAGCACGAAGAAGGAAAATAAAAAAATAATGGTAAGAAAGAAAAGAGAAGAAAATAAGAGAAGAGATAACAAAAAATGGAAAAACCAGAAGCCATTCATTTACAAATGTGATTGCACTTTAGTTTACATATTTAAATGTTCAGATATTCAGGTAAGATGTGATATAGACATTTTTTGCATGATTTGAATGAGGCATTAATAACATGCTTTTTCTCTTAAATATATTGTTATAATCATTTGCTTCAAATGTACTGTAATTATTTTCTGTATAAAAATTAAATTTGGTGTTCAAAAAGTCTTTTTTCAAACTTGAGTCTTGAAAAAGGGGATCGTCATATAATCAGGGTCGTCTTATATTCGGGTCAACACGGTATATGTGGAGAGTGGTGGTATAATAGTGTAGCATAAATGAATGGATTGCCAATTAACTTATCCACTCCCATAGATGGCTATTGACGTTAAAGATCCATTTTAACTGGGCTGGCAGTGATTGAGTTAATAGCAACTCAAGTTTAACGACTGCATTAACCTCTAGCGCCTCTAGGGACACCACATCTGTTTTTTGATTATTTTATAAAGATAACAGATGAAAAATATTTTTTAAATTTGATGGTTATTTACAATTAAACAACCATATGTTTTCATTTCCTTTTGTTTTGTGCTTCTTGTATTCTTGCTTCTTGGTCATTATAGAGTTGCTAGAACAACAAATCTAGTGGTAATTTGAGATTTTTTCACAGTACTGTGCCCAACCTTTGCCCAGTGCGCCAAATGAGGATTTAGAGCATAATCAATAATGAGTCTGTCTGGTATAAATCAATACTGTAATGTAATGAGTGTTGTTTTCTTTCTCCAGATCTTTAGCCTCGATCTTGTTCAAATGAATCTTAAAGGTGTTCCAATAGGTGTTGTGTGTGATGTATTTGAGGTGAGTGAAGTGTTGATGAAAAATGCACCACGCAGTAGCATCAGTGTTAAAAGGTGAAGGAGTACTTGCTTCGTTACTTTTCTGTTACGTCACTGTCAATGACACGCCTCTCTGCTTGGTATTGGGGACTCTCGGTCAGATTTCTAGCAAGGTTTTAGGACAATATAGGCTTACCGTATTTGCCGGTGTATAGGTCGACTCGGTGTATAAGTCGACCCCCTAAAATTCGACGGAAATTTACGATTTTATGATATATCCTTTGTATAAGTCGAGCTCAATTGTTGCATTATATTAAACTTCAAAATTCAATATGCGAAATTTATTGACGAAATGTGTTCAAATTCCGGGAGGCCGTGCGCATGCGGCTGTTTATAAGCATCGCGGAGGAGATCGCGGAGCCTCATTCGACTTCCAGCGGCCGGCGAGCTCGCGCACGCCGCCCGGCACCAACGGGAGGCCGGAAATAGCTCCAAGCCGAGCGGATCGGCACTTTATAAGCACCGCGGAGGAGATCGCGGAGCCTCATTCGACTTCCAGCGGCCGGCGAGCTCGCGCACCCGCCCGGCACATCCGGGAGGCCGTGCGCACGCGCCAAGTGGCCGAAAATAGCCCCCCCCGAGCGGATCGGCTGTTTATAAGCACCGCGGAGGAGATCGCGGAGCCTCATTCGACTTCCAGCGGCCGGCGAGCTCGCGCACCCGCCCGGCACATCCGGGAGGCCGTGCGCACGCGCCAAGTGGCCGAAAATAGCCCCCGCCGAGCGGATCGGCTGTTTATAAGCACCGCGGAGGAGATCGCGGAGCCTCATTCGACTTCCAGCGGCTGGCGAGCTCGCGCACCCGCCCGGCACATCCGGGAGGCCGTGCGCACGTGCCAAGTGGCCGAAAATAGCCCCCGCCGAGCGGATCGGCTGTTTATAAGCACCGGGGAGGAAATCGCGGAGCCTCATTCGACTTCCAGCGGCCGGCGAGCTCGCGCACCCGCTCGGCACATCCGGGAGGCCGTGCGCACGCGCCAAGTGGCCGAAAATAGCCCCCGCCGAGCGGATCGGCTGTTTATAAGCACCGCGGAGGAGATCGCGGAGCCTCATTCGAATTCCAGCGGGCCGCGCACTCGCGCACGCCGCCCGGTTCAAATTTTCTAAGTGCAACGCACAATGAGATGCATGAGAAACGGCCTTGGTTACCATCACATTTGAAGCGTTGAATACGAAGTTAAATTTTATGACTCGGTGTATAAGTCGAGGTCGATTTTTTTCGGTCGATTTTGGATCGAAAAAGGTCGACCAATACACCGGCAAATACGGTAATTTTGGTATTCTCAGTCAAATTCAAGTGCTATGGCCATTTGACTTGTCTTTATGAATGTTTTTGAGCTGGAACTTCCAGGTCTCTAGCTCTTTTGGTTATGAATAACACAGAGCCACAGAGCAGAAGCACTCAAGAGCAGACTAACTGCCTGAAAAATGCATGTGTGGAAATGCGCCTGCCCCGGCACACACTCATAATAGCATACGCACGTGTGGAAGCGTCGTCATGAATTATTTATAACGATGAGGTCATAATAATTTCATCAGGGATTTTGAATGTTCAATGTCGTTGTTTATATAATGTGGATTTTATATCAAACTTCAGATTTCTGTTAAACTATAGACAATTTTAATGAAACATCTTCTGATGTTGCTGAACTGAAATCTGAATCTGAAATGAAAACGTGTAATAAGTTTACGTCAGTCCTAGTAGTCTTGCTCTATGACTTCTATAGCAGATCGGTTAGATCTCAGGTTACCACATGATCTCATGGAGTTATTAAATTAATGCCATGTTGAAACACAAAAAAGCAATTTGGCCCAAATTTTATCTAGTTCTGTCTGGGTGTATTCTGGAGGCACTGTAACTGCAACTACAAAAATTTGACATTTTCATATGATTTGAAATCTAATAGTTGCTCCTGGCTCTACTCTACTGTAGGGCTGTCAAAATGAATTGATTAATAAAAATTAAAACCTCTTGTGTGATATTGTTTGAATGTTATTTAGTTATTTTGTATCACTTAACAATACCAAATAAAGAACAGTAAATGGGAAAAAATGGTTTTGAAATTCACTTTCGTGCAAATAAAATGTTATCCAATTATTTGATCAATTAATCGATAGAATAATTGATTCTAAAAATATTCGATAGTGATAGCCCTACTCCACAATGATCTATTCAAAACATAGATTCTTATAAAATTTGTATTCAGACATGATTCCTGATGACCCCGGACTTCCACGTATCTCCGCCACTGATGTGGATTAGCTGCTTAGCTGTCTCTATTGTAAATGAATTAAAGGTCCGCACGCTCAAAATTGTGGGATGGTCTCTTAGGGGAAAAACGGAAGAAGAAAAATCATTTGATAGCACCGCACCCTGCCCCAAAGGTGGCGACCCACTGGGCATCTGCCCTGCATGCCAGATGACCAATCCAGTCTAGTACACATGTCTCTGCATCATCAATTTCCTGACATGCCATTTTTGTATTGTATCAAAACAAAATACAGGTGAATAAAATTATGAGGAATTTCATACATCAAAGGAAGCTCCAATATTTTTCCTTAATGAGGTTTGAATTGATGGATGAAAACAACATTGTTGTCTTGCTCATGTCAGGAGTAGTGTTGAGAACAATGGAGCAATGACAGGATGAGGACAGTGAAACAAAAGGCCGGTGCCAAGGGAGTGGAATGAAGTATTTTTAAATCTGATTATCCCTCCTCTCTTCATCCATTTATTTTCCATTCCTCTGCCATAGTATGTCCCTTAGCACCAGTGCACACTTTATTTCTTTTTTAATACGTTGATAGAAAGGGAATAAAGGCAGAATTTGTCAGATGTGCTCTTTTGGGAAGAGGAATTAACAAATTACTGACTGAATCGCTTAAGGCTCAGATATAAAACCAATTTTGAAGATGTAATCTAAATAATCCCCTCTGCAATATAAAAAAAAAGTTGAATTTTGCAGGTGTTTAGAAAGCAAGATTTTAATCTTAATGGTCATTCAACACTTAACTTGAACTCCCATTGACGTCAAACATTTTTTTGTGGCCTGGAAATGAATGAGTGAGGAGAAGTTCAGGCACTCACTTAAATCTTATGTTTGGCTAACTTTACTCACACTTGAACACAAAATGCAAAATTAGACAGGAAGTAAATCTGAGCTGTGGCATATGGCAGCTCTTGCGCAATTGTGCTCATTGTGTTTTACTCTTCTTCTAATTAATAAAGATTTGAAAAGTGCATTTGTGACCGTGGCTTTTCTTTGTCACATGTGAGGGCATTACAGTAAGTATACTGTAAAAGTCCCACAAGACAAATGGATGCATGCATTCTACATAGAAAACGTATTTGAACCATGTACAGTAATTTTTAGTTAATTTAAACCATTTGATTCTCCACCATTACAAATATACTGTATCCATCAAAATCGTTTTGAGGTCATTAGGCTTGATATCCTTGTCTTATTAGAAGTTTGTAGCAACCCCGTTGTGAGGTCGGCAGACTATTTTCGTGGAGCCCAGAATTCAAAGCAAATATGGTGTATCAGCTGTTATGCTGGAAAAAGATGCCAACAAATGTAATTGCCTTGATGGCTGCTCGACTCAAGTCTTGTAATTATATAGTTTTTTTCTTATAAGTTTTCCCTCGGCTTTATCACTTAGTACACTCTTGGATACACTCTGTCGGTTAATTCGCCGTGGTTCAAAAACGAATTAATAATAAATCGCAATTTTCAATCTGTTATCCAGGAGTAATATTTGAAGCTGATGAAGCAAATTGCCAGTCAGTGATGAGTTGACCTACATGACTCAAAGATATTTCATGAAAGTATGTAGAAACTTAAAATTATTCTCCTTTGTCCTATACCAATTCTTGACTTTTTCCAAGTAACAAAACCGTACCCCTGCTGAGCCCACCTCCTGCAGCTGTTCCAACTCCAGCCTCAGAGCCTCCTGATCGGCCTCGAGCTCGGCACACTGCTGCTTCAAGCTCTGGTTCTCCTCCAGAACGGCCAGCCCGCACTCCGCCGCCCGGATCTTCTCGCGGTTGGCCTCCGCCAGCTCCCGAGTCAGACGCTCCACCTCGGCCCGACACTGCTCCACCGTGTCTCCGCATCCTCCCGCTGCTCCACCGGCGGCCATCGCCCCTCTCCTCCCTCCCTGCGTCGGATGAGCGGAACTGCGCGTCCGCAGGAGGGAGACACAGCAGACTAGAAATCCACACCGCCACCCTTTGAGGATTAAGATGCTTCAAATCGATCGTAGAAAACAACCAAAAATCCACAAAGTGCTCTCATCCTCAACGCCAGATTGAGTCACCATGACGCTTCAAGTGATGCAGCCCTCATGATCCGCATCCGCGTCCACTCCCTCTGTTTTCTGCTTATTCACCAGGTTCCAGGCGCCATCTGTTCCCGCAGCCGAGAAGCAGGACATTCCCTTTGTTTGATGCAGCTGCAGATACAGGTTACAGGACTCGTTAGGACAACACGCTGCCTATAATAACACCACACGCCCGTTTACATGGCATGAACGGCTGTAATAGATTTCAGAACAAATATGAAAGACTACTCACAGAATAAAAACAACTCACAAAAATACATTTAGAATGAGATTACTATTAATTGAAATAAAAGAATACAATTTGTAACAAAACAGCCCATATGTGAGGAAAATACATCAGAAGTAATCATATTACTAGCAGCAGCAGCAAATAGTGTTGAAGGAAAAATGATCCCTCCCCAAAAAATTAGGTTAAAAATTGGGTCAGTTAAAAAAAATAGTCGTATTAAATTGTTGCAGCTGTTCATAAATTCAAATTTAATGTAACGTGTTTCGTGAGCATCATAGTATCCAGCAGGGGGCGAAATACATCAACTCAAAAGCACTGGGAGAGGCCGCCTCAAAATCAAACTCATCCCGTTGGTGTCGTTAAAAAATACAAATAAAAAAAAATGTGACGTTTGATTCAAATATTTTAGAATTACTACAAAATACATGCACAAATCATTAAATTGTGAACCTATGGCAAATATTATTTAATTTGTAAAAGCCAAATAAAATTTATAAAATTTATCAATTTGCATAAAGGTTCACTTCTGAGAGGGTCTAGTAACTGAATCGGCTGGGTCGTAAGTGATTTTGTGGGCATGACTCGCCATTTACAATGTGTCAAGTCATACTATACACATAAACAAATATTTTATTTTGAAACCGCACCCTCGGAAGTGTAACCCCGCTGTGGCAAGCGGAATACCGGGTTATATTAACCCCGTATTCGTTCCACCGCATTGCACGTTGCTAGTTAGTTGCTATGTTGTAGCTATTAGCACGATAGCCATTCCTTTGCTGGGAAGGGAAACCCGCCGTTCAAGTTTGGCTAAAGAATACGCTAAATTTTCTCCTTTTTGTACCTTTAAAACAGTCACAAGCTGGCACTTCAATACAACGCATATCGCCTAGTAAACTTAGAGCGTGTTTCCCTTCCCCTGTTAGCTTCACCAGCTAGCTCGCAGATAAAGTGCCACCCGGATCTTGCCCCCTTAGTGCGAACCGTCATCTACCCAATTGAAGGACCATGGCGATGAGACAGACACCGCTCACTTGTTCCGGTCACACTAGGCCTGTGGTGGATTTGGCCTTCAGTGGAATCACTCCTTATGGCTACTTTCTCATCAGCGCCTGCAAAGGTGAGACCAGATTTTCTTTTTAATTTGTATTACAGGAACTCATCCATCATTATTTCTCCTAATTTCTAATCGGCTTTGGCCATTGTCAACTGCAGTATGTATTCTGGTGTAGCCCTTTAACAAATTTAACATGCAGTGCTGCAACCTATGCTCAGGAAACCTGGTCTTGATCAAGATGATTTGTCAAAAATTTGACCTATTTCCAAGCTGCCTTTCAATTTGAAAATTCTAAAAAATAGAAATGTGGTACACTCAGTTAAAATCCCTCTTAGATGACAACCTGATACTGGAGACTACAGCCAGGTTTACATGGAGACTTTTCTCTTTTATCATTCTAATTGAAATCACTCTGAATTAGGATCTGTGGTCACTTTTTTCATGTGATTTCATCTAGTCTGATTTGTCGTTTACATGCCTTGGTTGCTCTGAGTCCCGCTCTTCCCCATTGTCATATGGTGTTCCAAAGAGTTAAAGTTGGGGGCGCCTCTGGTGTTTTTATTTTATTTTCTGACCTTGGGTTCCACTTTAAGAAATTTTATTCCACTGTCAGATGTGCGTATGTCCCGTTCAACAAAAAGGACGCTTTCTCATCGAGTTTGTGTTTGTTCTGTCTGGAGTAAGTCAACATTCCAGAAACATTTCACTTTATTTTTCCTGTTTGTTTAGATGGCAAGCCCATGATGCGCCAGGGAGACACAGGAGACTGGATTGGAACGTTTCTGGGTCACAAAGGTGCTGTTTGGGGAGCCACTCTGAACACTGACGCCACCAAGGCAGCCACTGCTGCGGCCGACTTCTCAGCGTGAGTGGAATGTTATCAAAATACCCTCACACAATTATTTTAAACCTTCTAAAACGTCCTGTTTTGAGGAGGCAGTAATAACACCCCACCCGTTCTATTGCGACACCAATGATGTGTGACTTTTGTTACCATGTCTACCGGGGAGCAACAAATCGTTTGTAAAAAAAAAAAATCACCTAAACCAGACAAACTTGAATTAGAATAATAAACAATCTTCTGTTTGCTGTGGTTCAGCAATGCTGTGGCAAAACAGCACCCAAAACGTCAAAATGGGATCCACAGATCCTAAAAGGATTGGAGTTGTTTAGTTTATGATGTCTAGCGATTCTTCTACTGGATTTCAAATATTAATTGGTTAAACATCACAAGGATAACCTATATTTAGTTCTGTACTTAATATGCTTTCCAGGAAAGTGTGGGATGCAGTCAGTGGTGATGAAGTCCTAACGTTGGCTCACAAACATATTGTCAAGACCGTTACCTTTACTCAGGTGAGTGTGGAACTATTTTGTCAAACAGTTGTAGTAGAAATTCATGTAACTCTGTCAAGCGTTTTCATTTTAGGATAGTAACTGTCTATTGACTGGAGGAAATGATAAGCTCCTGCGGATCTATGATCTCAGTAGCCCAGAAGCAGGTGCGTAAAGAAGTGAAATTCAGTTTTTATTTACATTCACGGGGACATATGTTGTGTCTCCAGCACCACAGGAAATCGCCGGTCATACCTCACCAATCAAGAAGGCCCTGTGGTGTAATGACGACAAACAAATTCTGTCAGCAGCAGAGGATAAAACCATACGGTCAGTGGAATGAAACTTTACATTTAGTTGACATGGAATCATTCTCCAGTTAGTTATCAAACGTTTTTTGAACATTACCAGATTGTGGGACAGGACCTCAATGGAGGTGGTAAAGACGCTGACGTTTGATACGTCGGTGAGCAGCATGGAGTATGTGGTCGACGGTGAAATTCTCGTGATCACATACGGAAAGACGATCGCTTTCTACAACGCTCTCAGGTAGGTCACAGTGAAGCCTTGCCGCAAACAGATCGTTCAATAATAATAATATATAGATGATAATAATACAATAATCAATTCTAAAAAATATTACACTATAATATAAAATATATAGTGACAGCTCTCTGGAGCTAAATCTCACATTCACAATTTGCAATAAAGGTTGACTCTGATTTCATTCAATTTTTTACAATACAAATGTCATATTGTAACAATAAGATGCCATTTAATTATTCAGCCTTGACCTGATCAAGTCTGTAGATGCCCCAGCTACCATCAACTCTGCGTCCCTCCACCCCGACAAGGACTTTTTTGTTGCCGGTGGAGAGGACTTCAAGCTTTATAAATTTGACTACAGCACCAAGGAAGAGCTGGGTAAGAGCTTTACTGTTTGGCAATTGGTCAAAAATGAAGCAAATGTCACTTCATTCGTCTCATAAAAGCGAGCACATCACTGAGCATATTTTATCTGCATCCAACACTATTATATTTTTTTTCTTCCATCCGCAGAATCTTATAAAGGTCATTTTGGTCCTGTGCACTGTGTCCGCTTCAGTCCGGACGGCGAGCTGTACGCCAGCGGCTCTGAAGATGGCACACTTCGTCTGTGGCAAACAGCAGTGGGGAAAACCTATGGCCTCTGGAAATGTGTTCTTCCTGGTAATACTTCCCTTTATGGCCTTTGGAATTATAATTCGATTTATTATTTCAGAAAGGTAGATTAGCTAATTAGTCCGTGAGGATAAATGGAGGCAACTGTACGCTATTGTTTGTTGTAGACTCTTCACCATTAGTCCGAAAGTCTTCGGTTCTGTGAATATCTTTGTATCAAGACTATTTATTACATTTGTTATGTAGATCCTGAAGTCAATCCCAAATAATGTCAATTTTCTTTCAGAGGAACTTGTGGCAGAGAACTCAGAGCAGATATACACTTCACCGCCTGAAATTAAAGCCTAAAGAGAAGTGCGCTGCTGATTCGGGGGCGAAAAACAAGACACAAGGAAGACGCAACTGACATGGTGGTCCCGGTTCGAGTTCTATCAGGCCCCAGCAAGGAGAAGAAGAGTCCAGGGCATCTCCATCGATAAGGAACCATTGTTGGAAAATACGGCCGACTCGTCTGTCATAAAACACACCCACACACACACACCTACACACACACGCTGACACACCCACACGGTTTTATGCAGGCATGTATACAATAAGGGCTACAGAGACAAGCAGTAGAGCTATACGTGTGTCGCTCATTCATAGCTGCCTGCTTTCTCTCTGATCAGCCATGTTTTGCGTGTTTAGTGTAACATTCATACATGTGAACATTGCTCAGTTCAATTTTGGTTAGATTTTAGTATTTGAGCTGGACCCAGGCTTTTTTCCCCAGTTCAATCACAATGCAGGAGGCCTGTTTTGCTACTTTAAAGAGCTTTTCTTTAATTGATTTAAAGATTCACCGATGCAAAAAGACAATTGTAAATGTCAATGGATGTTTTGTGACAAAATGGAAAGGGAAGAAATGTCACCATTTTCTTTTTTGGTTGATTATTAACCAGTGGTTGAATAAAGTGTCGCTGTTTTATTTCAATGTAATGCAAACAAAGCCAGACAATACTCTAATTATTTCTTGAGAATGAAAGTGAAAAATCTTAAGTATTGCATAGATTTCATTACCCCCAAAAATGGAACCTTAAAAATTGGGTTTGATATGATGAACCAAATCTAATCGTTGTGTAGCCCGCTCTCAACAGAATTGCAAATACATTGAATGGTTTGGTAGTTGGAGTTGCATAAGACCCATTTTTCATTCTTCCATTGTTTGCTTTTATGCGCAACGGTCAAACATCAATACTCTGTGGGACACTATTGACATCACTGACTCATTTTCTATTGGCCTTCCTTCCCTGCACCCTACAATATTTTGAAAAATTGTGCCGTTGGTGAAGCTGGAATTGCTTACAGCAGCGTTTTTAATTCAGAAATATTTACAGCATACTACATCCAGTCAATGAACACGATGAATGGATCGGTAGCCTCCATTCATTCGCGCTCTTGGCACCCGCCCACCCCGTTCATCAAATTGTTGTGACCTATTGCTACAAGCATGAAGAAGAGGGGAGCCACTGGGAGTCTTTGCCGTCTTGAGGATATAAATACGAGGAGGAGGAAGAGCAGCTTAAGTCCTTCAGGATCTTTTCACCTGTATCCGCTTGGCTTCTGGACACCAAATTTGTGAGATATTGTTCACCATGAAAGTAAGTATTAAGATTCACTCAAATAACACTATGGAAGATTGAATTTGTAACAATGTTGCGTTTTGATTGATTGTTCAAGACTGTTATAGTGGCTGGAGTTTTCAGCTGTTTTTAATATTTTGAATGTCTCGTAGCCAAATCACATAATATGCAAACGGTGTTATAATCCAAAAATTATGTTATGACATTGTATATTAAATGATTTTGCCTTTCTACAGGGTTTGAAGAATGTCACTTTAATTTATATTTTCACTCTCTTACTGGTTGCATTTGTCACGCAAAGCCAGAGTGCACCGAAGGTAAGGTTTGGTTTCCTTACGTTTTTCTTAAATTACCAGAAATATGAACAATGCCCAATCCATCTTCTGTAGTTTTTTCAAAACGTGTTATTTAAACATATGTTTGTGTGTATAATTTAAATTTTTTAATCTGTTTTTCCCCCCCTAACTTTAAGGGCTCTTTTCAAAGGAGAAACTGGACACCGCAGGCTATGTTGTACCTTAAAGGCACTCGTACGTAGCTCAATTCACATTTTAGTTACTTCAAAAGTTTTATTCTGCAAATTTCATGCTTTACTCTGCAATTTCTCAGAAGGACGCAGGTTCATCTCAGAGGACCGGAAAGAGGGAGACGTGTATGACACTTTACATTTAGGTACCAGTGTAAATTACTACATAAGTAAAAGTGAATTGTACAATATTTCTGTCACTGCTAAACAGCTGGAAACAGTTGACATTAAAAAAAAAAAACAAAAAAAAACCATCACTATTACGGGTCCCAAAATCTTGGACTCCCGGATAACAAAAGTATTTTGGTTAGGTGTCTAGACGTCTAAAAAAAAAACCGCAACAGGTGATGTGTAGAAGTGAAAATACGAACTCGTTGCTTTCCATCCCAAATTTCCTCTATTTAATACAATCAATGATCAAATCGCTTCACAAGTACATTATGACAATTTATAATCAACAAAAATAAGTTTTTGTTATAAGTTTTTTCAATATTTAACCATGCATCGGTATTTTTGCTGGCTTCTGAAATATACAGAGTCGAATCATTTATACTGTGATTTCAGATCAAATAACGAGCAATGTTACTAAAAAGCTGTTAAGAGGACTTACTTTTAAATAAAACACTGGGAAGGCTTTTCTAAAGCTACCGAACATTTATAGTGGATTTAAAATAACCAAACCACAGCATTTTGACATTCTACAATAGAATCAACATTATCCTAAGCGCAATACAAATTACGTTGGGAGCTTCAGTGCAGCCAACAGCGCTACCTCGTGGTAGTCCAATCACGTTTCCGCTAGCAAAGCATTAACAAGCCTCGTACGCCGTGCGTACCCGCCGACAACCCCAACGATAACACCAACCCACTTCGCAAAGATACTTATTCCACATTTATCACGTAAACGTCACAAAACGTTTCAACTATTCCATTAGAAGTACTTTCTAAACATAACTGACCTGACACATTTGTAATGTGGAAAAGGCGTGAAGACACAGACAGACACATTTGGCACTTGAGCGCAACAACGCTCAAACACAATGGTTCCGTTCTTTTTTCCCCCCTGCATTTATCAAAAATAATTTGAAAACTATATTTTCATTAACATTTGTTAAGAGAATATATTCCAAGTACAGCATATGCTCGTTTCAGCAAAAATATTTGTGACCACATGTTTTTGAGAGTCATCAATATGGTATAAGAAACCATAATCAAAGTTAATTAAAACAACCAGTAATTAAATATTCTTTGTTTGGAACAAATTTAAACCATCGAAAATAATATTTGTTTCTCAACAGAGACCCGCAGTCAGAACACGGAGAAGCTGAGCGTGGACCAAGCTGCCACCATTTTGCTCAACTTTTTGCAGCAGGCCAGTGACGAAGGTAAAAACAGAGTGAAATATGTTTTTTATTCTCATTTATTTATTTATTTATTTATTTATTTATTTATTTATTTATTTATTTATTTATTGTCTATTCAGACCAAGAAACAACAGATTCCATCATTAGTTCCGATTTTTTAGTTATGATTGTTACAGAAATTATTTTTTTACAGTAATTATCTCAAATAAATTGTAGGCAAGGGTTTCATCTTTTTATTATTTTTACAGTTTTAAGTACAATGTCATTGTAGCAACATTTAGCATCCAGAGATAAGTGCATATTAAAACAAATCAGACAATTTGAATGAACTGATGCACTGTTCCCACTAAAATCTAATCGTCTTGTCTTTTTATTTTTTGCATAGCTGTTGAAAACCCAGAGGAGGTGTACTTTCAGGAGATTCCAGTGTGGAAGAGAGAATACTTCTGAAAGCGCTCCACTTCCTAGTTTGAAAGATGTCGTTATTCATTTTTGCGTGGAGGAGAAGAAAAGGTCTTTTGTATATTCTATCAGCAAATCTGAAAACTGTATATTTGAAATGTGGTGTTTTAATAAACAGAATTTAAACTGATAACATGATTTCTGTGAGAATATCTGAAGTTGCATTCATGATTTGAACTTACAGCATTTCTATCCATACGTGCTTCGAAATAGATAGGCCAGACATTTTCCCAAAATTCCCACCACCCTGATTACAACTTTTTTGTAACGTTAGAAGGTTTTTGTCTGTTTTTCCCCCTCTTCATCAAGGGATCACGGGGTCGGCGCAAATATTCTTTTTTTTTTTTTCCTTTTTTTTTTTTTTTTACATACCCCAAGAATTCTCCAGAAAACAGAAAGGGAGATTCTTTATATGTTCGCTAGAAGAGATAGGGTGAAAATGTTGAAAAAATATCCCGGAAAAATCGTAAAATAAACATCAATTATCTGTCCTGGCACCTGCATATTTTCAATTTACCTTCTTTTGGAATCCTGGAAATCAGTTAAATCTCAGTTTCCAGATTCCCCTGGTTGTTTCTTCTTGCCCTCTGGCGCAGCATCCAGGACGAAGGGACCCTTTATGTTCAATCGGTCCTTTTCGGCCTCCTCGTCTTCATCGTAGGGTTCATCATCATCGTCATCCTCTACGTCGCTGTGGTGGGGTGTGGAGTGGACAGACACGGACGGAGAGGGGGGCACTGAGTAAGGCCGGGGGTAGCGGAAACCTTCCGTCTGTGGAGAGAAAAAATGTCTGATGGGTAATTCTAAAATCAAAAGATACCTTCTAAAATCAAAAGACTTTGTAATAAAGCAACTAAAAAAGAAGACGACTCTTTTTGTGACATTATTCAAATGTACAATTCTGTGTATCAAATGTATATATGCTCAATATATCCCTAAAATCTGAGCAAAAGGAAGTCTTGGTATTCATAGCCGGAGTGTCAATGCACGCCAAAGTGATGGCTTGTCAATCTTCCAAATGCTAAACTGCCAATTAAGGCCTAACAAATGTGGGTCAGATGCAACCACCTGCACCTGAACATGAGCGTGCCTCCAAAAATTCATGGATGGAAGGTAAGCAAACAAGTCTTTCTCTGGATTATTCCCAGTACATTATATTTTTACTCCATTCTTTGCTCACAAGATATATACAGCTCGACTAGTGTGAAGCAGCGTAACATTGCGTTGACATTTAAACAAAAATGTAGCAATAAATGTTTGATTTTTTTCAATACATTATTAATTTGGAGCGTTAGATTTGACCTTCAAAGGTGCCACAGGGTCCACTTTAAACTTGTCAGGGAAAGCTCTGCTGAGTGCAAGGAGGCGTGCGTGAATGTAGAACTGTAAATGAGAAGTCAAAAAAAAAAATCGTCATTGATTTTATTAAAGAAATTCAAAACACACTTAGAATGTAATGCCTTTCAAAATATGGCAAACATATCCGTTTGTACTGTCCTAAAGAAGAAAACAATGTACACCAGACAGGTGGATCAAGGAAAAGAACAGCAGTTGATGACAAAAACATCAAGTGACCCAGAAAAATGCTTTTGGAATGTGTATGAGCCATTTTTGTCCTTTTGTGTTATTTTTGGATTGTTGTAATTTATCCTCCACGTCACTAGAGGGACTCTTGTGTCCATGGCACTGGGAAGCTATAAAACCCATGGTGGGGTTGACAGGAATTAAACCGTTTTCTACCGTGTCAATGCGTTGTAGCTATACGTGTTTACGGTGAGAACTATACGTGGTTATTTTGGTTACATTTACTATGTTATGAGTTATTTGCCGCTTTTTTTGATTTGGAAAATAAACCTGTACGTCTTTTATTTACCTACAACAACCAAACTCTCCATCTGCTTACTGCGTCAAGTACAAAGGCACACGTCCTAACTCCGATCGTCAGCGACTTTATACGGTTTAGTCAATTCATAGTGTATCAGCAACAACTTCGAGAAGTCTAACGTCCAGGTCCCCGCTTCCTGTACAAGATCAGATGGGATAGAAATTAATGGCTAAATGAGGTTTAGATCGAATGTACAGACTTAAACCCCACAGAGCAAGTATTTTTATCTGATTAAAAAAACTATCAAAAGAACCTGTAAGAAAAGCCGCCAAAAGTTGGACATCTTATCATTTGAAATGCCAAAGAGCAGATTTGGTCCCAATGATCCATAAAATTTAATCCTAATTGTTTTGCAATAACAAACCCGTCCTAGGTATCTCCAGTCCAACAGGTCAGACAACCTCTCTGCTCTGTTGCGCTGGATGATGCGCTGACGCCGTGACTGTTGGCAGAAATTGAACATGAACTGAGTCAGCTGGTTACAGGACTCTTCGGCAGAACGGAACCGCCGGTCCACGATGTAAATACCTGAGAAGAGAGTGAGGAAAAGATGTCAGTTTGTCTGGATTATTGGCAATTACGCTATGTAGGTGCGTATGTGTCTACACACCATAGGCAGCAGGATCTGTTACATGTTCCTCCATGAAGCACCCAAAACCAGAAAGATTAGTCGTCACACTGGGAATGCCCATTACAGTACATTCACCTGAAAAAACAGAAGAAACTTGAAAGATTCAGGAAATATGGTCACCACAATCGTCTTGATTATCTCTCTAGTCTCAATGATGTCTTGATCTCCGTTGGTGTGGTGTTGACTATTTCACTACTTTCCATTCCAACTCTTTTTGTTGGATCTGATCAGTTACAGTCCATCTCACCCCTTGTGCAAGTTGACTGTAACAATGTAAATTGTTGGTCTTGCAGTTTCTGGCTTGAAACTGCTAACAAACACAATGGGAATCGGTATACTTTTTCTCAACAACTGATCTTGATCTAACTGGTATACGCAAAAGGAACCACGTTTTGCCACATTTTCAAACCATACCCGGTGTGTATCCCCAAGGCTCATAGTAGGAGGGGAATACTCCAAGGTTGCAACCACGGACGAAGTCCTCATAATCCAGTGGTAGCAGAGGACTCGTAGAGGATAGAAATTCAGGATGGAAAATGACCTGTAAAGGAGAAACAGTTAACACAAGTTGACTGAAAACCAAATCAGATAACTCAACAAATGGGCAATAAGACAAGTACAATTCAATTCAGGGAAGAAATTGATATGCATTCTAGTACCTTGACACGGTCATTCCTGGAATTGAAGAGGCCGATTCGTCGTATGTTGGCTAGAATGGGATCTGATGAGTCATCAAGCATGTTGTGGGTTGTTACTGGAGGGAGGCTGTGTCTCTGTAATTCAAAGAGTAATTTTATTGATTGATTTATTGATTGATCAGTACACATTATCTAAACCATGAACGAATGAGATCTGATGAGTCACCCTGCAAAATGCACTGTGAAACTGGGGAAGGTCTACTTAAAGTTTCTAATCATTTTGTGATTTAACAGGTCTTCGTTTTACTTCCAGTCAACTGGTAATTATTCACAGTATCATTTTTGTCAGCACATAAAATTCCTGCTCATTTGTCTCATCGTTACGAATCGTCAGGGTTATTGTTATGGTATGCTGGGGTAATATAGTCTATACGCTAACAAACAATTTTACTGTTGGTCATTATGGTGGTACTCGGAGAGTAGTTTTGTGATTCCTGGCGTAAAATATTTGGGCCTCATACTGTTTGACCAAGCTTACTAATAACGTGTTACAAAAAATAGATTCTTAAATGTAATATCAGGGTTCATGTCATTCAACGGATCGCTTAAACTCCAAATTTTGCCCTGAAATCCTAACCCCGAGCCATTTTTTGCCTGAATACAATACCTGACCAGCACTGGTTTAATTGTGAAATGAAATAATAAACTGTACAACTGTTGCACAGTTAGCTGACATTTAAACCTGTATTGCCTGCCTGGACTGCAGCATGAAACATTCCTGACAGTAAATGGTTGTGAAACTTGTGAAATAAACAAGGCTGTTATTGAAAAGAGTGAGTGTGATTAAAAAAAATGGGAGAGACAGCAGATGAAGAACTACAAATCACAACACTTCATTTTAAAAGTACCAATGAGGACATTCAGTTTATCATCCCTACCAGACATTTTTAGTCAATCCCATTTGCATTCAATTTCATACCTCAGAAATATTGACATTAACATAAATCCATTTAATTGAGAAAGACCTTTTAATAGGCATTTGGATTTTAACTGTCTGTTGTAAAATACATCACAGTGACACAACCAGTCTATCAAACCACAGTCTGGGATAGGAGAAGGTAATTAAGGCTCTGAATTTCATTCATGCTTTACCACACATGAGGATCTACCCCATACAGCTTTCAATAATTCAGTAGCAGGGGGCACCATCACTTTCATTGATTGCTAGTAAGGAAATGCTTACTCCATTCAGAAAAATAGATAGAGACAACGCTTTTGAGGTATTTGAACTTTGAACACTTGGCATACAATATGTAGTTCGAATGACTGTCGCTTTAAACTGGCCTGCTGTTTGTTGCTAACATTAGCATACTGCGCCTATTTCATAAAAAAAAAAAAAAAAAATTATTGTAACATGCTAACAGTCAGTATGCTAACCTGAGTACAGACAGGTCGATGGCATAGCAATAACAATTTTACATTGTGCGCTGTCATTGTTCACAATTATAAATGAGAATCGATTAAATGCTAACGGGCAAACAGTTGCTATGCTAACATTGCAAGATAGCAACCTGAGCACATTTGACAACCTGACCTTCACCAGCTCAGTGGCCGAGTAGTAGAGTGTCCGCCCTGAGACTGGAAGGTTGTGGGTTCAAAGCCCGGCCGGGTCATACCAAAGACTATAAAAATGGGACCCATTGCCTCGCTGCTTGGCACTCAGCATTAAAGGGTTGGCACTGGTGGGTTAGATCATCAAATGATTCCCGAGCGCGGCACCGCTGCTGCTCACTGCTCCCCTCTCCCCCAGGGGATGGATCAAAATCGCATGGGGATGGGTTAAATGCAGAGGACAAATTTCACCACACCCAGATGTGTGTGTGATGATGGTCATTGGAACTTTGGGGGGACTTTTTTTTTTACAAAATATAGAGACGGAAACACTAACATGCCGTGAAGTTGGCATGATGAAATCTTAAGAGAATAAGTTCAGGGAGCACTATGGCAGATTGATATAGATTTTACATCATGCCCCATAGTTGTTTATTATTTCAAATGAGAATGGCTAAAATGCTGTCGATACAGCATAACATTTAAAAGAACAAGAAAAGCACTGACAGCACTTGCAGAAAACTCAAGAGATAGCACAAGAGCAAACTAGGACTGGTGCTGAAGTTGGACAGTACCTGAGTGGCGTAGATGGCTCTCTTCATGATAGTGAAGTCATCTCTGTCCAGAATGGAGTCCATATCAGGGATCTTACCTCTGATTACAACACCAGTTATTTATGTCTACAATTTTCAACAGAATTGAAAACGACATTTTACAAACAAGCTCTACTTACATTAACAGCGCATCATAGAGTCGTTTCCCAAACTTCTCTTTCACAGTGTGAGCAGTATCCCTGTGGAATGGAAAGAGTTATGTGTAAGTCACCATTTTGTCTGCTTATGTGGTTTTTGGTTTGCCCAATATGTTATATCCATCCAAATGCAATTTTCTCCTCAAATAAAGATGTAGTCGGGTCACTGTTAGATAAATTGTATATATATGTTATCATGCGTTCCCTAATGAGTACTTATTAATAAGATTATTGCACAGAATGCTTGCTGTTTCGACTTGCAGACGTCCACCAGTCAACAACAAGTCAAACGATGCTGTCTGGAGCTTCCTGACCTTCTACACCTCTGGGAAGCCAAGAAAGTTGTTGGTAGCTCACTCTATTTTGTTGATGTCTGCACATGGCATTTTGTCCTTGCATTCTTCTCTCATGGCGTCTTGTCTGTGACTTCTTGTTTCACATAGCATTTTGTCCTTGCACTCTCTTTAGTCTCTCATGACATCTTGTCTGTGACTTCTTGTTTCACATAGAATCTCGTTTCTTCTCTAATGAGACAAAGTCCACGCCTTCTCCCCACCTCCTTAGGGGCTAGTCTCACATTGTGGGTAGGGCATTCCAAATAAAAAGAGCGAAGAGTGCAAACAGATTTTTAGTGTAGTCAGATTGCTGTAAATCTGGATGCACTCCTCGCGAGAAAAAACTCAATATTCTGCCTCACTTGTTTTGTCTGCTGATCCTTTTCTTTTATACAGATATTCAGTCAGAGAAAATACCTGACAGTCACTCTGAACCAAAAAAAGTAGCACTACATGGAAGAGAAGTAGGAGGAGCTTCCTGAAGAATGGACTGGTTCAGCAAATATGATCAGAGAAGTAGGATATGGTCATATATTAGTTATAAGGAGCTTTAACACTGTCTTTTAATTCAACTACCAATGACAAAGCAACAGAAGCAAAGTTATGGGAAATCCACGCTCCAGTGACAGTTGACTATGTGACCCATCACAAAAAGGAGACGTCTCTGGGTAGGCTCGAACCACCAACCTTTCAGTTAACAGTCAAATGCACTAACCGATTGCACCTCAGAGACATATTGCTAGATGTTCTATTCTTATTTTAAAGTGTGAGTGTCAAACTCTGGCCCATAGGCCAAATTTGGCCCGCAGTGTAAATTCTGCATCGACTTTGTCAACGCTAAAATTGCAAATTGTTTTCACTAATAGATATATTGCTAGGAAGTTTTATTACCATCCATATTTTTAAAAAAATGAAGGTTTTACTAGTCTCTGATTTCAAAACTAGTTATTCATCAGTTTGTTGTGTAGACCAGCGGTCCCCAACCCCCAGGCCGCGGATCGGTACCGAACCATTACCAAAGCATTACCATTGTAAATTAACTTATGCTGTGCTGTCTGCAAATAGTTTGATATTGCAAATCAGAATCTATTTTCAATAGTATTACCAGGATAGTTGAAGATTAAAATAATAATAAATTAGATACAAATGAACGATTGTAGTGTAATGATTTTTTTATTGCATGTATTGAGGTTGTTTTATTATTAGATTAATAAGAAGGTTTATATTGGTGTTTCGACTACAATAAACACGCCAGATTGTATCATGGCAAATTAAATCATTCTCCGTTTTATCTTATTTATTTTAACTTCATACACAACAAAATACTTTATAATCACAAAATAATAATCCATAGTATATTTGGTGTTTGGAATCACTGTGAGTGGGCAGCGTGGATGCACAGTAGTGTTTGTAGAGTTAGTAGTAAGTAGACCGAGGTTTTACCAGTAGTCTGTGGGTTATTTTGCATTTCCCTGTGTAGCGTCACTGGCAGCATCTCTGATCTTAGTGTCGCTTTAGTCTTTGGTGTGCAGATACGTATTTGAATGAGAAAGTGTCTGTGTCACTGATGATATTGCAAATGGACACCTGTGTGTGCGTGAACTGGGAAGGGATAGGGAAGAACGCCGATCATGAGCGCTCGCTCATGTGTGCGTTCCCGTTTGTACGCATTTCATTTCTGTGGCTCACTCTGGGGTGCACAGGTCCCCGCGACAGTGCCAGCGGGTCACATATTATTGATTTTATGACACGATGCTTCGGGCTGGACTAATTTGAGACACGCCAGATTTGGCCCACGGGCCGGACTTTGGACATGTCTGGTCTACACCAAGCATAAAGTACTGCTTTGAGTAAGAGTAGCCATCTCTGGGTGGACTCAAACCACCAACCTGTCAATTAATAACCGAACGCGCTACCCAATTGTGCCACAGAGACAGCTTTCAAAGACTAGATGTCACATTGTCTGAAAGCTTTGACGTTGTACCGAAAAGCAATAGCTCATTGCATTTAATTGTCTAAATTACAGAGGCCAGTGATGCATTCTTCATGGGGCCTTATTCATTAGATAGTCCTGATGCGTTTCACTGGATGGTCTGCAATAACAACCTTTTGACGAACATCCGAACAAGTATGGCTATTAGTTTTGTTTCCATTCACAGGCAGAGTTGACTCTTGGACTCCATGATCCAAAGATCAATCACAGGAATCAGTAAACATTAGCATCCCTGAGTGAGCTTGAACCACCAACACTTCAGATAACAGTCAAATGTGCTATCTAGTTGCACCAGAGAGTTACCCTGCTGAGCGTTTGATTAACCTTTTAAAGATTTGTAATCTGACAATGGCCATGTTAACAGTCGAATGCGCAAACCAATTTCGTCACAGAGACATGCTGCAGGGATCTGATTTAACTCTTGAAGATTAGTCGTCTGTCAATGACAACGAACAAAGGGTTAGGTTAAAACATTAGACTCAACTAATTGTATACAACTGGCTGACTAACTGAGGCTTGTAAAGAAGAAGTTATGGAGCATGTCCCACTAAATCCAACGACCAAGCTCTAGCAACAAAACACAAAGACAGAGGCTCCAAAAATTAGACTAAACTCATGGAGCGTTTCCCACTAGATCCAACGACCAAGTCCTAACGACAAAACACAGAGACATAACTGGGTGGGCTCTCACCACCAACCTTTTGATTAGGAGCCAAAATGCGGACCAAGTTCGACCTGAGAGTATTGGAGCTGAGTTTAGGGCAGGCGTCAGGAACCTATGGCTCACGAGCCAATATGGGTCTTTTGGTGACGTTATTAAAAAAATACATTAGTACACTCAAAAAATCGTTGATCTTCATTAAAATACAGTGGAGCCTCGGGTTTCGAACGTCCCGGTTCTCGAACAAATTGGTATTTGAACAAAAAATTCGAGATTTTTTTGCTTCGGATGTCGGACGAAATTTCGGTTGTCGAACCTCGCGAGATGAGCCGAGAGGACCCGCATGCTAACTTACTCCGTTCGTTATTACATTCTCGTTACTCTGAGGATTGCATAAACTCTAATCATGCCTCCAAAGGAAGCATGTGGGAGCAGTAAAACCAGCCTAAAATACAAAGACGCTCTTAAAGCAATGTGACAGTGAGCGCCCGGCGCGCTGCGGTTGCTCGATCGGACTAAATTAAGCTCCCTGCGCACTGAGGTCCACTTACATTTTGGAAAGTACATCAGGACATTAAACATATTTTCTAAATTTCAGCGACGGCTCTGTCACGATTATGCGACCAGCGCGGTGTAGTTGCGCAGTCGGCGACGCGCTACGGTTGCGCGTTCGTTGGTGCGCTGCAGTTGCGCGATCGGACAAAATTAAGCTCCGTGCACACTGAGGTCCACTTATATTTTGGAAAGAAATCAGGACTTTTAAAATATTTTCTGAATTTCAGCGACGGCTCTGTCACAATAATGCGACCAGCGCGGTGCAGTTGCGCGGTCGGCGACGCGCTACGGTTGCGCGTTCGGCGGTGCGGTGCGCTGCAGTTGCGCGATCGGACAAAAATGCGCAAATGAAAAAATGCTTAAAAAAGGCAGGTTTTTGTTTTGTTTGTTTGTTTGTTTGTTTGTTTGTTTGTTTGTTTGTTTGTTTGTTTGTTTGTTTGTTTGTTTGAAACGGATTTTTTTCTTCCATTATTTGTAATTGTAAAACATGATTTGGAATTCGAACGATTCACTTCTCGAACAGCCTTCTGGAACGGATTGTGGTCGAAAACCGAGGCTCCACTGTACATACATTTTATTGTATCTAGCCCAGGGGTGGGCAGACTTATTGAGTGGCGGGCCAAATTTGGTTCTAAATTTTGACCGGGGGGCCGAACCAGGAGCAGATGGATGTAGTGTTTGTGTGAAGTAATAGAAATGACATGTACAGGGCATTGCATAAAAGGTTTGTACTTTTAGTAGGTAGCAAAGCATGGATATCAAAAAAGCTTTTTGAAATCAAATGCATTTATTAACAGCATTAAAAAAATATTCCACCAAAAAACTACTATCAGTGATTCTCATTAAATACGACAATGTTATTATGAATAATAGTTTCCATCACTTCAGCGCTTGCAGGTCAGATTTATGAAATATGTTTATCTAATGAGGCGAAATCACATCAAACGGCAAACAATCTGACCAAATACATCATCTCCTCCTGCTGAACGTCAATAAGACCAAGGAAATCATTGTTGACTTCCGGAAGGGTCACACAACACACCTGCCGCTGATCATCGACGGTGCTGTGGTGTATAGAGTAAGCTGCACTTAGTTCCTGGGGGTGCACATCAGTGAGGACCTCTCCTGGTCCGCAAACACCTCGTCACTAGCAAAGAAAGCTCAGCGCCGCCTGTACTTCCTGCGGAAGCTCAGGCGTGCATGTGCTCCTCAGGCAGTCCTGTCTACATTCTAACGTGGCACCATTGAGAGCGTCCTCACCAGTTGCATCGCTGTCTGGGGTGGTAACTGCACTGAACAGAACTTGAAGGCCCTGCAGCGCATAGTGAATACGGCTGGTAAGATGATTGGTGCTTCGCTCCCCTCCCTGAAGGACATTTACACCTCCCATCTCACCCGCAAGGCAACCTCGATTGCGAGAGATGTGAGTCACCCGGCTCACTCTTTGTTTGACCTTCTGCCCTCTGGGAAGAGGTATAGGAGCCTGCGCTCCCGCACCACCAGACTCGCCAACAGCTTCTTTCTCCAGGGTGTTAGGGCCCTGAACTCGCTACCCCCTTCTGCGTAGCGTGCGGCACTGTTGCGCTATTTTCTGGAATGTCTGCTGTACGCGCACTTGCTCCTTTTTTTTTTTTTGCTCCTCTTATTTATTTATTTATTTGTTGTTATTTATTCATTATTTATTCAGCACGCTTTTGTTATACTTGTTTACTTGTTTGTCTGTGGTGGGCCATGTCTTGTCACCGTGGGATAGGGGGGAACGAAATTTCGGTTTCTTTGTGTGTCTTTGGCATGTGGAGAAATTGACAATGAAGCTGACTTTGACTTTGACTTTGATCTTGAAGAATCAGTGAAAGAATACATCTAGTAAATAAAGTAATAAAGAAATCAATAGTATTGTTGGTCTCCGTTTTTTGCTAGTGCATCATGGTCTGGAGTATGATTTGGTGTGGTAATTCTTAGGATAGAGCCGAGGGGTCGGTCCGTTAACCGAGATCTGTGACGGGCTTTGTTGATGTTCATGTGGCTGAACGTCTGCTCACACACGTAGGTCAGGCCATATTGGCCACTCTTTTTTTTTTTAAACACTCAGCACTCAGTGTCCACCTTTCTTTTCCTCGGGCCACTCATTTTAATGGAAGGATTCCAGGGGAAGGTTTGTGGGTGGCATTCGCGTAAAACTGTATCTGAAAGCTCAGGGTGCAAATTATGAGAATGCTGACGTCACAGCCCACACTCGAAATTTGGCAATGATGGAAATTGAGCCCGGAGTGCACCGGGTCCGTACTACTTAGTACGTACACGCACTTGTGAGTGTGCACCGAGCTTTCTGACACGGCTTCCGGGCGTCCGGGCGCTTCCCCATCTATTGGGGAAACATAGTGATTGCAGGGAAAATGACCCAAAAAAAAGTTTAATAATACAATTTATTCAGGTTTGGCGGGCCGGATTAAACGGCCCCGTGGGCCGGATATGGCCCGCGGGCCGTAGTTTGCCCATAGCTGATCTAGCCAATCGTTTTTATTTTTAAATGATATGGCTCTCACGGGAAATTATTTGTAAAAAATAGGCACGTATGGCTCTGTCCGCCAAAAAGGTTCCCGACCACTGGTTTAGGGTGTCACTCTGAGATTCATTAAGCATGCCAATTTATGCAAAATTTAGGGGATTGATCAGAGTGCTGTGCATAAGAGAACCAGTTGGTAAATTAATTGTCTTCTCTTCAGCAACCATAGCGATTTGTATAGGTTCCATCTACAGTCAGATCTGACTTGTGAACCAAAAACAAACACATCAGAGGACAAACGCCCCTGGACAGGCTCGAACAACCAACCATTTCGGTTAATAGCCGAACGCGCTATCTGGTTGCGCCACTGAGACTTACATGTTAAGATTGATCCAGCTTTTAAAGGATAGTGATCTGGTGATATCTAATGGCAAACCGCATCATATTCAACTCATACATTTTCTGACTCACAGAATCTTGCGACGATCAATGCATTAACCTGCTCATTAGATCCAAAGCCAAAGTTCCGGTTTCAAAACAGGGAGATGTTACAGGATGGGCAATAACCACCAACCTTTCGATTAAGAGCCAAACATACAAACCAAGTGGGCCTCAGAGCGATGAATCTGAATTTTGGGTGTTACTCTAAAATTGCTTAAGAAGGCCAATTCACGCTCAACGTCCAAACGTGCTGACCCTTGCCCTCCAGTAAGGATAGCCATTTGTTTTGTTCCGATTCACAGGCAGTTGACTCTTGGAGTCCATGGTCCAAAGATCAATTGTTACGGTTGACAGATTATTTTGTGGTGTATTTTTATTTAGGTATCATACAATGTATATTTCACTTGTAAGTTTAGAAGTGACCAGATCATGCACGCATGAGATTTTATGGGGCCGGGGCCAGGAAAGCTGACGTCCTGGCACCAAGATACAGGAATCGACCATTTGGTTAGAATCAACAAAGCAAGCTGGCGGGGGAGAAGTTGACCAGCTGCCCTCGTGTGCGTGGACCCGGGTCAGGGGGGGTATAAGACCCAAGGCGGGAGAAGACAGGGGGACTTCTTTTTTTGGCTCGAGAGAGACACTTCAATTCTGACATCGGTTGAATAAAATCTTTCCCCGATCAGCCGCGTGTCCCTGAAGTTTTCCTTCCCTGAGCCAGCCACCTATCCACCGTATGATCTCGGAGACCAGCAGAACATCGAAGAGAATTCACCACAGATGATTATGTTGAAATGTAGACTATAATGATTAACCAAACCAGTGGCGGCTATGGCTGAGGCAGTAGAGTGGGTTGTTTAATAACCGGAGTGTTGGCGGTTCGATTCCCAGCTCTGTCACAGTCAAATATTGTTGTGTCCTTGGGCAAGACACTTCACACACCTTGCCTCCAGGTTGCCACTGTAAATGAGAATGTGTTCTCAATTGGCTTACCTGGTAAAACATTGAATAAAAATTGTCCTGTTCTCACAATGTAGTAAAACAAAGTGCTAAGTTCCCCTGCACTGGTTGACCAGCTGCAGAGGAAGCAATCAAAGTGGTTTTGTTTCCCCCAACATCGTAAAACACCCCCTGCTCTGATTTGACCAGAGGCCGGGGGTTCGCCAAACCAGTCCATGCTTACCCCCATCCTGTTTTCTCTCAATAAATACTCTCCAAAGGCAGACTGCGTTCAAACACCTCTGTATGCTACAGTGATGAACGTTTTCTCCACTTGCAAGTGCTAAAAGGGCAAACTGCCTCCAGGGTGGTTCTTGCAACTAAGAGTGAGCACCACTCAAATATCAATCACTGCCATCAGTAAATATAAGGATCCCTGGGTGGGCTTGAACCACCAACCTTTCAGTTAACAGCCGAATACGCTACCCAACTGCGCCACAGAGACATCCTGCAGGAGTCTGATTTAACTCTTAAAGATTAGTGATCCGTCAATGTCAACGAACAGGATTAGGGTTAGGTTTAGACATTACTAACAACTAATTGTATACAATTGGCTGACTAACTGAGGCTTGTAAAGAACAAGTTATGGAGCATGTTCCACTAGATCCAACGACCAAGTCCTAGCGACAAAATACAGAGACATAATTGGGTGGGCTCCAAAAACCCATTTTAATTCATGGAACGTTTTCCACTCGATCCAATGACCAAGTCCTAGCGGAAAAATACAGAGACATAACTGGGTGTGCTCCCACCACCAATCTTTTGAATAGGAGCCAAAATGCTAACCGAGTGGGCCTGAGAGTAATGGAGCTGAGTTTAGGGTGTCACTGTGAGATCCATTAAGCATGCCAATTCATGCTAAATTCAGGGGATTGATCTGAGTCTTGTGCACAAGATTACCAGTTGGTAGACGAATTGCCTTCTCTTCAGCAACCATATCAATTTGTATAGATTCAATTTACAGACAGATCAGAATTGTGAACCAAATGCAAAGTATTGCATTCAGAGAGAATAAACTTCCTTGGGTGGGTTCAAACCACCAATCTTTCGGTTAACAGCCGAAAGCGCTAACCGGTTGCGCCACAGAGACTTACTATGTAGAGTTTTATCAAGCTTTTAAAGGATAGTGGTCTGGCAATATCCAATGGCAAACCGCATGATATTCAACTCATATACATTTTTTGATTCACAGACGCTTGTAAAGAGCAATGCACAGCTCATTGGATCCAAAGCCAAAGTTCTGATGTCAAAACAGAGAGATGTTACAGGATGGGCAACAACCACCAACCTTTTGACTAAGAGCTAAACATGCAAATCAAGTGGGCCTCAGAGCGTTGAATCTGTATTTTGGGTGTTACTCTAAAATTGGTCATGGAGGCCAACTCACACTCAACATCCAAACCCCTGCTCTCCAGCAGGTACAGGACTGTCTCAGAAAAATAGAATATTGTGATAAAGTTCTTTATTTTCTGTAATGCAATTAAAAAACAAAAATGTCATACATTCTGGATTCATTACAAATCAACTGAAATATTGCAAGCCTTTTATTATTTCAATATTGCTGAGTATGGCTTACAGCTTAAGAAAACTCAAAAATCCTATCTCAAAAAATTAGAATATTTCCTCAGACCAAGTAAAAGAAAGATTTAAAACAGCAAAACAAAATCAAACGTTTGAAAATGTCCATTAATTCACTTAGTACTTGGTTGGGAATCCTTTTGTAGGGATTACTGCATCAATGCGGCGTGGCATAGAGGCAATCAGCCTGTGGCATTGCTGAGGTGTTATGGATGCCCAGGATGCTTCAATAGCAGCCTTTAGCTCATTTGCATAATTGGGTCTGGTGTCTTTTAGCTTCTTCTTCACAAATTCTCTGTGGGGTTCAGGTCAGGGGAATTGGCAGGCCAATCGAGGACAGTAATGCCATGGTCAGTACACCATTTACTGGTGGTTTTGGCACTGTGGGCAGGTGCCAGATCATGATGGAAAATGAAATAATCATCTCCATTGAGCTTTTCAGCAGACGGAAGCATGTAGTGCTCTAAAACCTCTCGGTACACAGCTGCGTTTACAGTGAAACACAGTGGACCAACATCAGCAGCTGACATGGCTCCCCAAACCATTGCTGACTGTGGGAACTTCACACTGGATTTCAAGCAACTTGGATTTTGCTCCTCTCCAGCCTTTCTCCAGACTCTGGCGCCTTGACTTCCAGATGAAATACAAAACTTGCTTTCGTCTGAAAAGAGGACTTTGGACGACTCTGGAACTGTCCAGTGCTTCTTTTCCATAGCCCAAGTCAGACGCTTCTTCCATTGTCTTGAGTTCAGAAGTGGCTTGACCATGGGAATAAGGCTATTGTAGCCCATTTCCCGGACACGTCTGTGAACAGTGGCTTTTGATACCTGGACTCCAGCTTCAGGCCACTGTCTTTGAAGCTCCCCCAAATTCTGGAAGCGACTCTTCTTCACAATGCTGTTAAGGCTGCGGTCATCTCTCTTGGTTGTGCAACGTTTCCTGCCACATTTCCCCTTCCAACAGACTTTTTGTAGATGTGCTTTGAAACTGCACTCTGTGAACCGCTTGCTCTTTGAGAAATTTCTTTTTGTGTCTTACCCTCCTGATGGAGAGTGTCAATGATGGTCCTCTGAACAGCAGTCAGATCAGCAGTCTTTTGATTTAGTTTACTGTACCAAGCTGAGTGTTTTTCAAGGCTCAAGAAACCCTTGCAGGTGTTTCGAGTTTATTAGACCATTCAAGTGATTAGTTGAATACCCTACTAGAATATCTTTTCATGATATTCTAATATCTTGAGATAGGATATTAGAGTTTTCTTAAGCTGTATGCTATAACCAGCAATATTAAAATAATAAAAGGCTTGCAATATTTCATTTGGGTTGTAATGAATCCAGAATGTATGACATTTCTGTTTTTTTAATAGCATTACAGCAAATAAAGAACTTTATTACAATCTTCTAATTTCCTGAGACAGTCCTGTATTGTCACTTGTTTCTTTCTGATTCAGAGCCAGAGTTCACTCTTGGACTACATGATCCCAAGATCAATCACTGCGTTTAGTAAACATATGCATCCCTGGGTGGGCTTGAACCACCAACCTCTCAGTTAACAGCCAAATGCGCTAACCAATTGCACCACAGAAGCATGCTACAGAAATCTGCTTATACTCTTGAAGATTAGTTATTCTGTCAATGTCTGCGGTTACTGCCTGATGATTGCTGGGATAGGCTCCAGCACCTCCGCGACCCCCGTGGGGACAAGCGGTATAGAAATGGATGGATGGATGGATGGATGGATGGATGGATGGATGGATGGATGGATGGATGGATGGATGGATGGATGGATGGATGGATGGATGGATGTCAAACTGCGGCTTCTAATGAACAAGTTATGGAGCATGTCCCACTAGATCCAACGACCAAGTCCGAAGTGACAAAACACAGAGATATAACCGGGTGGGCCCCAAAAACTAGACTCAACTCATGGAGCGTTTCCCAGTAGATCCAACGACCAAGTCCTAGCGACAAAACACAGAGACATAACTGGGTGGGCTCTCACCACCAACCTTTTGATTAGGGGCCAAAATGCTAACCAAGTTCGGCCTGAGAGTATTGGAGCTGAGTTTAGTCGCAGCTGCAGTCTGTTCAAACTACTCCCTTCTGGACGGCGTTACGGAGCACTGCACGCCAAAACCAGCAGGCACAGAGACAGCTTCTTCCCCCAGACTGTCGCTCTGATGAACTCACACCACTCTGAGAGTCTCGGAGACATTGCTGTGCAATAACATCCTGCTCTCGATGCTTTATTTTGAATTTTCTTGTTGGAGCCTAGTTAATTTCTTATATTGATTGTATTAATATCATTATTATTTGTGGTCTGACCTATGAATTATTTCTGTTCTATATGTGAAGCCAGATAAGATCACTAAAATCATTACTAGATTATGTTTTATTGTTTTATTTTTCTTGTATGAAAGTCAACCCGGAGATTTATGTTTAATGTAAATAAATACCTTCTATGGATTGACGAACTATCTCCGCGAGTGCTTTTTGGTTTAGTGGGTTTAAGACCTCCTCCTTACAAGCTACTCTTTTATTTTTGTGGTGGCAATTTTTGGAATACAAGAGTAGCCATAACAAATTGAAAAAACTTCACTGACGACTACAAGGAAATTAATTCGGAGAGTTCGTGGACCCAAGCGATCACCCGCTGTCAGATGAGGAAGCCGTGTGTAAAAACAGCTGATCAGCTTTATGAATGAAAGCGCTGCTGCGCTACAAGGAAACAATTGGGACTGTGGAATGCAAAATTGCGTATTGTGGATGTGGACTGCAACAAAACGGAATGATGGAATAATGTTTAAGGATGAACTAAGCGGAAATTGAAGGAATTTGCGTGGTAACCTGAGAGGATGTCGGACAGACAATTGAGCCCGCAGCTGGGGAAGACGTGTGGAAGTCGTGCTCTGCCTCACGCAGAGCCAGATTGGGGGCATGCACGAGAAAATTAAATGAAATTAAGGCTTTGATGACTGATGTTGGAAATGTTGATAAAGTCAGTGACGCATTTGAAGTTTTTAAAGGAACTGGATGAATTTACAAACGCGCACGAGTTTGCGAAAGAACTCTTAACGCAGGAGGAAAATGATTATTATGACTGGTATGAACCCAGGATAACTAACCTGAATTATTTCATTAAAGAAGTGGAAACACGGAAAAGAGAAATTGCACAAAGATTGGACCACAAGACAGCATGTCAAATATATCACGCAGATCAAATGTATCATGCAGATCAAAGTCTAGCGCTGTCTCGTCAGTCTCCTCAGCATTAAAGAAGGCCAAGGTAGATCAGGCTGCTGCACTGGCACGAGCTGCTGCATTGAAAGAAAAACAAACTTTGCAGTTGGAGGAATTATAATTGAAATCAAAGATGGAAAAAATTTAGTTGGATACAGACCTTGCTGCATCAGCTGCTAAAATAAAAATACTCCAAAGTGATGATGAGGGGAGCCAGGAGGCCCCAGATGATGCCATGAATGAGTATTATGATTCTCACCATTAACCAGAAACAATGGAAAGCAATGTGGAATTTGTGCAATTAGGTGCCATACCCAAAACCCCACTCCAGCAAACCATCTCAAATCTCAACAGGCCTCCACCTCCCCGCTCACCAGAAATAAAACTTCAAATTAAGAATGCAATTCAAACTTACAAGACCAAAACTAAAAGTCACCATGACACATACTACACCAGTTAACTCAAGCAAGGGTGTTAATGCTACCCCTGGTAATTTGGATGTACTTAGTTATTCAAAGACAAAATTTTATAGCAGAACCCATTGTCTCACAGCAAACTTTACCTAAATTACCTGTGAAAGAAATTCATGTTTTTGATGGTAATCTATTGGCATATCAGTCGTTTATTCGTGCATTTGAACACTTAATTGAAGATAAAACTAAAAATAATCAAGACAGACTATACTATCTAGAACAGTTCACTTCTGGTTTGCCTAGAGATCTGGTTCGCAGCTGTTTGCACATGGGAGGAGGCAGGGGCTATAAGGAAGCAAGAGACCTGTTAAAACAGAACTTTGGGAATTAAATAAAGATTTCTGCTGCTTACCTGGAGAAAGCTTTGAGTTGGAGAGCGATTTAAGATGACGATGGGAAAACGATGCATGCATATGCAATGTATTTAAAAGGATGCTGTAATGTAATGCAAGACTTGTAGTATTTAGAGGAACTTGAGATCCCATCAAATCTAAGATTAATCACATCCAAACTGCCCTACAAGCTCAGGGTAAAATGGCGGGCCACAGCCTATGAGACACAGCAGAGAACTGGAAGTAGAATCAGACTCCATCACCTTGTGGATTTTGTGGAAAAACATGCTAAGATGCTTTTGGATCCCTTATTTGTAGACATTCAAGACCAAAACCCCACAAAAAGGCCCATTTCGAGATTTCAACCAAAATCAATCAAAGGTAAAACCAGCAGTTTTGCTACCTCGGTGGCAGTGAACACACAAACAGGACACACTGTAAGGCAATCAGCTGTTCCACCAGCAACCCTTCAAGCCTCACCCAATTCTAACATCTCTTCCTGTGGATTCTGCCAAGGGAGACATGCTCTGATTGATTGCTCACTTTTCAAAGCAGAGGCACATGACGACATGGTTGAATTCCTAAGAAGTCATGGACATCGTTTTGGTTGCCTGTTGAAAGGTCATTTAAGCAAAAATTTTAAAAGGAGATTAATGTGCCATGTCTGTCAAATGAAGCATCCTACTGTACTCCATATTAACAATGCAATAATTCCCAAACAGACAAATCAAACGACAAAGGCCATTGCTGAGACAGAAAAGACCTCCATAAGCAGCGCTCTTGTTTCAGCAGGCAATGCAACTGGGGCCGGGAGAGAGCCAGCACTGGCAATTCTTCCTGTCAGGGTTAAGGTGGCAAAAGGGAACAGGTATATTCAAACCTATGCCTTCCTTGATCCCGGCAGCACGGCAACGATTTGCACAGAAAAATTAATGAGCCAGCTAAATGCAAAAGGACGCAAAACAGAAATACTTTTACAAACAATGGGGCAGGAAAGGCCGGCAGGGATCTATGAGGTCAAAGGACTGGAGGTGGGGGACTTGGAGGGCTGCACGTATCGAGACCTGCCAAAGTAAAATCCCTGTCTCAAAGGAAAACATTATCACACAAGCTGACCTGAAGAGATGGCCATATCTCAGTGGCATCCAGTTAAAGGAGATTGAGGCAGATATTGACCTCCTCATTGGAATTGATATTCCTCGAGCAATGGAGCCGTGGAACATAATAAATTCATGACAACGGACCCTATGCAGTCCAGACCTTACTAGGATGGGTGGTAACTGGACCACTCAATGTTAACCGTGTTGCAGAATCTGGGCCCATTGCAGTGTCAAGTAATAGAATATCTGTTGTTGAGTTGAATGATTTACTCATCAGACAATATAATCAGGATTTCTCTAAAAACATGTATGAGGAAAAAAATGAGATGTCAGTTGAGGATAAACGTTTCATGGAGATTGCATCCAGCTCAGCATTCCTTAAAGATGGCCATTATCATTTACCACAGCCCTTCAGAGATAAAGCCAAGGTCATGCCTGATAACTACCATGTGGTAAAAGATCGCACACTGCACCTTGTGAAAAGGTTCAAGAAGAATAGAACATATGCAGAAGAATACACCTCCTTTATGGAGGACATTCTCAAAAAAGGTTATGCAGAAAAAGTTCCACCTCAGCAGCTTCACAGAAAGGATGGGCATGTGTGGTACACCCCACATCATGGTGTTTACCACAAACGAAACTCAAGCTGAGGGTGGTGTTTGACTGTACATCCTCCTTTCGAGGAAAATCTCTGAATAAGGAGCTTCTCCAAGGTCCAGACTTAACAAACACCCTCATTGGAGTGCTGTTAAGATTTCAACAAGAACAAATAGCAGTTATGGCAGACATTGAGGCAATGTTTTATCAAGTGCATGTTGAAGAAAAGGACAGAGACTTCCTTAGGTTTTTATGGTGGCCAGAGGGTGATATCAGCAAACCACTTTGTGTTTACAGGATGAAAGTTCATCTCTTTGGCACTGTATCATCCCCTAGCATTGCCTATTTTGCCCTGCATCAAACTGCTGATGACAATCAGAACCACTACTCTGATGAAGTGATGAAAACAATCAAAACTAACTTTTATGTAGATGGTTGTCTTCGATCTGTGGCCACAACTGACCAAGCCATCAAGGTTGTCAAAGATCTAACTGAAGCCTGCAGCCAGGGAGGTTTCACATTGACAAAATGGGTCAGCAATAACAATGAGGTGTTAACAAGCATTCCTGTTGTGAGACTCTCAACGGGATCACCAATATTTGAGTGATGTTCCATCTTTCTGTGTGTTCACGATTGTCATGGTGATCTTTCTGGCGATTTCTTAACGATACTGAATGTATTTTTTTGTTAACGTTGATTTCTCTGACTGCGCATAAAGGCACCACCGCGATCAGTTAGTGTGTTTGAAAAGAGGAAAGTGACGTACGTACGTACATGTGGAAAAGGCGGCTCTGTATGGGAGAGAAGTTGAAGAGGAATAAAAACACCCTTGAAAACCAAAACTTGCCCCTTGTCGTGACTTGGAGCCACAACACTGTACACCACAGAGCAAAAGCAGTCAAGGAACTGGACCTTGATAGAAAAAAACTGACAGAACAAATCTCAATTGAACCAGCACTTCGAATACACTGGAACACCCACAATGACACCTTAAGCTTTAAAGTTACTGTAAATAGCCGGCCTGCTACCAGAAGAGGGATACTCTCCACTGTATTCCATTTATGACCCTTTAGGTTTTCTCTCTTCTTTCATTTTGAAAGCCAAACAACTCCTCCAGGAACTCTGCAAATCAAAGTATGGATGGGATCGAGTTATTCCACAGGACTTTGCAAGACCCTGGCAGAGATGGGTCAGGGAGTTAGACCAATTACGGGTGTTTAAAGTATCTAGATCAGCTGTGGGCAAACTACGGCCCGCAGGCCCGTTTAATCCGGCCCGCCAAACCTGAATAAATTGTATTATTAAACTTTTTTTTTTTGTGGTCATTTTCCCTGCAATCACTATGCTTCCCCAATAGATGGGGAATCGCCCGCCCGCGCATTTACTCCCGGAAGCAGTGTCAGAAAGCTCGGTGCACACTCGCATGTGTGTGTGTGTACTAAGTAGTACGGACCCGGTGCACTCCGCGCTCAATATCCATCATTGCCGAATTTTCGTGTGGGCTGTGACGTCAGCATTCTCGTAATTCGCGCGCTGAGGTTTCAGATACAGTTTTACGCTAATGCCACCCACAAACCTTCCCCTGGAATCCTTCCATTAAAATGAGTGGCCCGAGAAAAAGAAAGGTGGACACTGAGTGATAAGAGTGGACAATTTGGCTCGACCTACGTGTGTGAGCAGATGCTTGGCCACATGAACGTCAACAAAGCCCGTCACAGATCTAGGTTAACGGACCGACACCTCGGCTCTATTGAAGGAATGGGGTCGAAATACAAAAAGTCCTACCTAGCTACAAAAACAGATATGCTCAAACCTCATTGAATAAAGTACATAAGCAGAAAAGTATATTCACATATTAAATCAATAAAAGAAAAACTTTAAGCTTATAATTATACCTACACACCAAATCAATAAAGAAGACATAACTAGACATTTTTGATAAAGGGTAATGAGAAAGGTTTTTATAACTTTATGATCTGATATATATTTCTGAGCACTTTGAAATAACAAATGACTTTTGATATATTGCCTAAATAGCTTAATGACCCTTAAGGAACTGTGTAATGCATGCCTGATGTTTTTTCTCTAAATCATGGACACGGCCAGAGTCGTCTTGACCGTTCAGTACTTGATTATATCTTATGTTTTGACTAATGCTAGACGCCAGTTTTTGATTACTACTGAACGCTCTGCACAGAGGGAAATATTTTGCCTAACAAAGAAAAGATACGGTTGGAAGCATGATTAAACTAAGAATAAGCAAAGACATGAAGTATCAAAAGAACAGCAATAGATTAATGATGTCACAGCCAAAAGCTAACATAATTTCGTACAAAATGACAAAATTGAAAGAATGAGGTACGACAGTGTATGTCCAAGATTGGAGAAGAATGGTCACAGGAAGGTAACGTGGAGATAAAACCAGCAGGTGCCAGAGGGAGCCAGCCAAGGACTCGGCCAAAGATGATCGCCAAGGCCGGAAGACGGGATGGAAGACAACAGCCCCCACACACACCGAATCGCCCATAACCAGCACCCACTCCCATGTCAAACTTGCCCCACCGCAAAGACTCATCACCCATCAATCTCGGCCCACAATGCGCAACTTAATATAAGCTGATCAAAGAACCTTGAACATTGCCTTTTCTGAATGGAGACCTTCTGCTCTTGAAGGGCCCAGCGCTGTATTGTACTTCCCTGAAAACAGAGCTTTTTGAACAAGAATTGTGATTGAACTCAACCAACCTGTGTAAGTCTAATTTCTGCTTCAGTGTCTTAGCATTTTCCTAAATCTGAAGAAATCAAACGAGTACGCAGTGAGTAAATTGGGTAACAGGTGATTGCCAATGGCTTTTGCCGTGAGGCGCAGATAGCGCGCTCCCTAAATTGTGGACAAAATCCAACAAATGGTGACCATCCGACGTGATTTCTTCAGCAGGGAAAGTGCATGCTCCACAAAGGATTCTTCCTTCTCCGCTCTTGCTCAACAATATTGCAGTCCGATCGGCACAAAAGGTAAGGGGGAACCTTTTTTCTCTCTCCCAGTTCAGCAATATTGTGGAGTGAAAGCGGAATACAAAAATTAATAATTTCAGCTCTGTGTTCAGGAATGGTGGTTGTATAGAAGTGTGTGTTTGAGTGGAACTCGGTAAAAGTGATTTGTGAAAAAAAAAAATTAAAAATACAAAAACAGGTGAAGGCGTCGCTGATATAGGAGGACGGATGCCGAGCGACTCCAATAGTGTGACCTTAGAACATTATAGGGCTGTCTAAGGCGAGGGACATCTGGGATGTCCGAGTCGTGGTGAATTAAGAGAAAGGGGGTGAGGACTTTGTCTGATCAGCAAAGGGCGCTCACACCGCTGGAACTTGTGGGATGCCAGTGACTAGCATATGGGCACCTGAGTGGCCTCAATAGTAGACACTTACACTGTTGCCTAAGGTTGGGGTCGATTGGATCGGCCAGGCCACCAATACGAGTCAGGGATTCGTGGGAAAAAAAAAAAGGTGAAGGCATCGCTGATATAGCAGGACGGATGCCTGGCGACCTCAATAGTGCGACCTTAGAGACTTATAATGTTGTCTAGGGCAAAGGGTAACTGGGTTAACCAGGTCGCTACATAACTGTTGAAGTGTGTCTATGATGATATTGTGTGGAAAGCAGGCTTGGCTGTTAGATGGGACAGCGGCGCAGCTGAAGAAGTGAGTGATTAGTTGTGGTGCTGTTCGTGGGATGGAAGTGATGATTTGTGGTTCATGAAGAACAATAAGTTGATTTGTATAAAATTGTTGATTTTATTTTTCTTTTGCATGAGACTTGGAGTCAGAGAAATGGCTTGACAAGAATTTGATAAAGAATGTATATTTAATTAGCATGAAGGTTATATCCCATTGTGTGGTGGGGTTAAACTGTAACCATTTTTGTTTTCAAAAGGGTGCGGCTCTAAAGTTTGGGCCAAATGGTCAGGTGGGCACAAATGCATATTTTGGACAGAGGTGGGGGGTTACATTGTGCGACGTGGTGGTGGAGAGGCTCTCCACACTTCACACAAATACATAGATATGGACAGTGAAAATGCACTGACAAATTATACGACAGCGTGATCAGAAACTTTGTAAAGTGGACATTGATCAATAGAAATTAAATCATTTGAATCATAAATTTTTATATGTAACTTAGCATTTCGAAGACATAATTAATCTAATTGAAATAATGAAATTTTATAATTGGACCAGTGAAAATTTGGATTCGGGCAACAGAAGGCTGAATTGCTAAACTTAATTGTCCTTTATCAAAACGACAGAATTTAATTACACATCAACTGCGACTGATTTATAGGATGCATATTTGAGCTTGAAGAGGTGAGGGGCCATAAGAAAGTTGGAATTCTGGATAGTCAGCAAAATAGTAATACAGGGCACTACTTAATTAAAAAGAATACAGTAGGGCTTTAAATAACAAATACATTGACATGACCCTTGCGACAATTGATTTAAATGGCAATTTATGATAGGCACTTGGGGTTAGGATTAACAATCCATCCATTCATCCATTACTGGTGCGGCTTGTCCTTACGAGGGCCACGGATGATAAACAATAATAACTAGAAATATTCATTTCTGTAGAAATTGCATGTGAAGTCGAAGAGGCTGAATAAAAATTCGGGGAAAGCTGCAAGATTATGTTTAAATTTGGAACGTGTTGAATTGGCCAGAAAATTGATAAAAATATAGAAAGAATTTTGTAAAATTGAGCGCGAATTCTAAAGTTGAAAATTTGAAATTTTCCACAAGTGGGAAGTTTTGGAATAGGTAGGCATAAGATGAACAGTTAAAAAATTGAAATGGGTTGAGTCAGTGGGAAAAAAGAAGAAGAAAAAAGGAAAACTAGAAGAAATTAGAAGGGAAAAAATAAAATTTTGCAAAATTTTACCGCAATGTTAGAAGTGAGGATGTGAAATTTGAATTTGAATCTAGGAGGTTAAAAGTTTAATGGAATAAATCAGATGAATTATGTGGAAGTAGTTAAGATAAAAATAAAATAAAAGGAAGAAGAATGCAGAAGAAGTTGAATAATAATAAAGTCAAGGCAATTCAAATTTATTTATATAGCCCACAAGCAAGTCTCAAAGGGCTTCAAATGTACAAAATTGCCAATTTAAAATACAAGAACAATAAGTGTGAGGGCCACAATGATGATCATGACAGCAAAATATTTCTAATTGGTTTTGATAGGTACAAAGGGGGAACATGGAAGAAGGTTTTCAAAATTTGTGATATAGCGTGACTCCATTAGCAAGAGTAAGTATTTCTTTTTAATTCTAAGAATTGGCATCAACAAAAATGAGAATGATAATCCAAGGTGATAGTGTAAATGGCAGGAGGAGGCTGTGTATATTTTTTAAACATTATTTTCAGTATCATTATTTCTTAGGAGGGTCAGTAATGCTTGTGAGAAGATGAATGAAGGAACAAGGTAACAGTAAAAGGGAGTGCTCTAAAAATGTTTGGTTCTTTGCCAGAGGTAGTTATTTGGAGGGATGAATTTAAACTGAAAGCAAAATGGAACTGTTTAGTGGAAGAAATATGGGAAGGTGGAAATATTGAAGTTACAGCTCAACACAAAGTGTGAAATAGTACAAGTGTGAGATGTGAGCAAACTAAATGGGGAGTTAAATCATGTTCCAGTATTATGCATATTGGCAAACGATGTGAGGACAGGAGACCAGACAATTAGATATTAATTTTGGATTTAAAATAAAAAAGGGAAATTTTAATTGAGGAGAAAATTTTGCATAGGGAGGGTTCTTTTTACAATTTAATATTGTATGTTTTATGTGTGTGTTGTGGGATGACAGTTTGTCTGTAATGCTGTATGAATGTCAAGTCTGTACTTGGGATGTGGTGTTTGTGTATTGTGAATGGTTAACATGATTCAAGGTTGGGGTGACGTGATCACAGCAGAGGATAACATTCCTCTCACCTGAAAAATATAAAGATACTACAGATTTGAAAAAGCAAGATTGATCAGGGCTAATTTTGGACTAAATATGGGTTTAGGATTACTCTGGGGGACCATTGAAAACAAAAGACTTCAATGGAGAAGGCCCATTTCAAGATTATGACCAGAAGTGACTATACCAGCATTGACAATCAAGACTCTGAGCCAAGAC
This sequence comes from Syngnathus floridae, assembly GCF_059516105.1. Taxonomy (NCBI): domain Eukaryota; kingdom Metazoa; phylum Chordata; class Actinopteri; order Syngnathiformes; family Syngnathidae; genus Syngnathus; species Syngnathus floridae. Next base: position 6,857,958 of record NC_142434.1, read on the forward strand.
AGTGTATGACAACAACTCTGAACACTCGTCAGTGTGACGAAATGTATGTGACGGAATTTGTGATGACTTGCTTTGTTTTGATGTTTTACCTAATTGTATTGCAGCCTCTAACAGCAACCCAGGGAGCAGATTGTGCTTTATTTGTTAAACTTGCGTTTACTTTGCAGGTTGTCAACTGCAGTCTTGGAGAATTTTGTGTCATGTCTGTGAACATGCATTAACAACTAACCCCTTACTTTTCATAATGAGTTTGTAAATGTGATCGTTTTCATGACAGGCTCCAATTTTCAATTTCATACGTTTGACATGCGCCCGTGTGTGGATTATTTTTATCATTATGAATTTTATTTTTTGGTATTATGGATGTTTATTGTACGCAGAGCTGCATGCACAGCTACAGGTGGGTGGTGGCTTTTGTTCATACAGCCATGTGAGATGCTGCCAGTCGAGTTTCAGGGACTGAGAATTGGTGATTCCAGGCATCTGGAGGTACACCGAAGTCCAGCTGGCGATGGGTATGTAACCATGGACATTGTTATTTTTACTCTTTAACCATTGTGACATATTTTTTTAGAATGTGTCAAAAGGGGGAGGAAAAAAAAAGGGGGGGAATTGTGAGATTTTAAGGGGGGAATTGTGAGATTTTAAGTGTTTTCAGAATTGATGGTTTTTAAGTCTTCAACATGCTGGACGGAGGAGAAGAAGCAGCTCGGCAGAAATGAAGTGAATGGGAGACAACATCATGAGATGGAGCCAAAGCCTGGTAACAAGTGTGAAGAGTTTCAAAATAGCTTATAATAAACTGTAGACCTTCACAAGATAGGATCAAATAGGTGGGAGAGTATTAAATGTAAAAAATTAGAACAATAACATACAGACTCCAAACAAATTGGGAACAGGTGGATTATGAACGTTAAAGTTTGAATAACACATTATTCACGTGATTCATTTGCAGGATAAACAATGGAAGGGATTGATAAACTGAACAAATTTAAGATGATTGCGGTAGTATTATGTCGAAAACAAATAGATTCAACAATTTTTTTCACTATAAAATGGTGCTGTTTGGGTTTGAAGTACATAGTCGCTTCAAAGGAGGAAAAGCATGATTTAAGATACGTGCTTGATCAATGAGAAGGCTATCCCTTGTACCAGGGGGGTCAAACTCATTTGTTCACGGGCCGCAGTGTAGTCATAGCTTCTTTTCGGAGGACCTGTATGACTGTCATACCCAAATAAACGTGTGAGCACCTCATATTATATAGAGTAAAAGCTACAAAACAAACTGACAAGTAACTCGCTTTCAAATCAGACAAATAAAAACTGGTCTAATATTTAAAAATAAAATATTATTAAAAGTGAAGACAATTTACAATTCGAGTAATGACACATGAATAAAAAGCACAATTTGTCTTCGCGGGCCACATAAAATCATGTGGCGGGCTGCATCTGGCCCCCGGGCCTTGAGTTTGACACCTGTGCCTTATACAAAGGTAAAGTAGGATTAGAATTTGGTAAAACAGATATGGACATCCACATATTCCATTAGAATTTAAATTGCTTGCAATACAATTACAAATTAGTTAACACCTGTGTGATTGATTGATTGATTGATTGATTGATTGATTGATTGATTGATTGATTGATTGATTGATTGATTGATTGATTGATTGATTGATTGATTGATTGATTGATTCATTGATTCATTGATTCATTGAGTGACTGACTGAAGGGCTGAGTGACCGAATGGGCAATCGTTCGATGTCTGTCTGTCTATATGTATGTACCATATATGTATGTATGTATTTCGTTATTTGTTTATGTATTTTTCTTTCACATTTTCTTTCTCATCTTCAACTTCTTTCGGCTGCTCCTGTTAGGGGCCGCGACTGCAGAGTAATCGTTTCCATATCTTTCTGTGCGGTCACACCAACCATCTGCATGTCCTGCAACATCTTCATCTCTGCCACACTCTCCATTATTTTGGCCAGTAGAGATCTCCAAGCCTCGCTTCTAACATTCTTTCCGATAACTTCATGCTTTGCTTAATCATCATAACAACACCTCTGTAGCTACTACAGTTCTGCGCATCGCCGTGGTCTGAAATAAAAAATAGAAGTCAACACCTTTCTGAGAATCTTCTCGCTTTTTAAGAATCTCCCCTGCCATCTCTCCTGGATAGTTCCATGCTGTCACGGGAATGTCGTCTAGGCCAATTGCCTTTCCACTCTCCATCTTTTACAAATGTCTGGGTATGAATTTTATCTATATTTATATTTCTCACTCATTGGCGGCCCCACAGAGGGACTTGAAGCGGCTCCACAGAGGGACGTGGTGTGCCAACAGAGGGACCCTGGTGGCATCAACGATTTTGGTGACTTCAGTTAAACTGAGGTCAACAGAGGGAGTGAAGGAATGGGGTCGAAATACAAAAGGTCCTACCTAGCTACAAAAACAGATATGCTCAAACCTCATTGAATAAAGTACATAAGCAGAAAAGTATATTCACATATTAAATCAATAAAAGAAACACTTTAAGCTTATAATTATACCTACACACCAAATCAATAAAGAAGACATAACTAGACATTTTTGATAAATGGTAATGAGAAAGTTTTTTATAACTTTATGATCTGATATATATTTCTGAGCACTTTGAAATAACAAATGACTTTTGATATATTGCCTAAATAGCTTAATGACCCTTAAGGAACTGTGTAATGCATGCCTGATGTTTTTTCTCTAAATCATGGACACGGCCAGAGTCGTCTTGACCGTTCAGTACTTGATTATATCTTATGTTTTGACTAATGCTAGACGCCAGTTTTTGATTACTACTGAACACTCTGCACAGAGGGAAATATTTTGCCTAACAAAGAAAAGATACGGTTGGAAGCATGATTAAACTAAGAATAAGCAAAGACATGAAGTATCAAAAGAACAGCAATAGATTAATGATGTCACAGCCAAAAGCTAACATAATTTCGTACAAAATGACAAAATTGAAAGAATGAGGTACGACAGTGTATGTCCAAGATTGGAGAAGAATGGTCACAGGAAGGTCACGTGGAGATAAAACCAGCAGGTGCCAGAGGGAGCCAGCCAAGGACTCGGCCAAAGATGATCGCCAAGGCCGAAAGACGGAATCGCCCATAACCAGCACCCACTCCCATGGCGAACTTACCCCACCCCAAAGACTCATCACCCATCAATCTTGGCCCACAATGCGCAACTTAATATAAGTTGATCAAAGAACCTTGAACATTGCCTTTTCTGAATGGAGACCTTCTGCTCTTGAAGGGCCCAGCGCCGTATTGCACTTTCCTGAAAACAGAGCTTTTTGAACAAGAATTGTGATTGAACTCAACCAACCTGTGTAAGTCTAATTTCTGCTTCAGTGTCTTAGCATTTTCCTAAATCTGAAGAAATCAAACGAGCACGCAGTGAGTAAATTGGATAAGAGGTGATTGGCAATGGCTTTTGCCGTGAGGCGCAGATAACGCGCTCCCTAAATTGTGGACAAAATCCAACACTATCCTAAGCATTACCACGACAAATTTTACGCCAGACCATGATGCCCTAGCAAAAAAGGGAGACCAACAATACTATTGATTTCTTTATTACTTTATTTAGATGTATTCTTTCACTGATTCTTCAAGATGATGTATTTGGTCAGAATGTTTGCCGTTCGATGTGATTTCGCCTCATTAGATAAACATATTTCATAAATCTGACCTGCAAGAGCTAAAGTGATGGAAACTATTATTCATAATAACAGTGTCGTATTTAATGAGAATCAGTGATAGTAGTTTTTTGGTGAATTTTTTTTTTAATGCTGTTAATAAATGCATTTGTTTTCAAAAAGCTTTTTTTGAATATCCACGCTTTACTGCCTGCTAAAAGTACAAACCTTTTATGCAATGACCTTTACATGTTATTTCTATTACTTCACATAAACACTACATCCATCTGCTCCTGGTTCGGCCCCCCGGTCAAATTTTAGAACCAAATTCGGCCCGCCACTCAAAACGTTTGCCCACCCCTGGGTTAGTGGTTTGAGCCCATCCAGGGATGCCTCCATTTTGTGTTGGGAAGACTTAAAGGCCTAGAGACATCCCTTTTTTTTTTTTCAATTAGAACGGAATTTGATAGAATGTATAAAGTGAACACATTTGCCGCATTGGAAATTAAAAATGGACACCAATTACTAAGAATAAAGCTAAAATGAAATGCCAGTTTATCGATCGGGTCCCGCACGAAGCCACACCGGCGGCGCCATTACTGTGACGTCACAAGTTGTACATCTGGACGTCAACAAACCCAAACAACATGGCAGATGATAGCGACAGCTCCGTTTCTAGCGGCAATATGAGCATCATTTTATCCGATTCAGAAACCTCTTTTGACGCAGAATATGATGAATGTAGCAGTTCACTTGGGCTGAGCTGAGCACATTTTCTGAATTGTGCCCCTCCCGTCACTCTGGTTAGGTTGGCATAGTAAAAAGTGCTCTTGGGGTCTTTAGAGTGCCGAGTTGATCTCGGCACATGAAGACATGACCACCTGCAACGTTTGGTTTAGGTTTTATAAGAATTTTTAATTTTATTGCTTAAATCGCATTTTCTCGACGAGCTGAGCACGTTTTCTGAATTGTGCCTCTCCCGTCACTGTGGTTAGGTTGGTATAGTAAAAAGTTCTCAGGGGGCTTTAGAGTGCCGAGTTGACCACTGCGCATGGAGAAATGAACATCTGCAGCGTTTGGTTTAGGTTTTAGGCGCATTTTTAATTTTATTGCTTAAATCGCATTTTTTCGACGAGCTGAGCACGTTTTCTGAATTGTGCCCCTCCCGTCACGCTTCGACATACTTTTCAAAGTTAAAGTCTCCTTTATTGTCAATTCCTCCGCATGTCAAGACACACAAAGAGATCGAAATTACGTTTCTCACTATCCCAGGGTGACAAGACAGAGTTCACAACGCACATACAAGTAAACAACACAGGAAAATTAAAACAAGAAGATGAACAATAAGAGTGATAGCACGCTAGCCGCTCCCGATGCACAGCAGAGTCCGGAAAGATGACAGTCAACCAGGCCACTGTGAACATGAGCACACAGCAGGCACGCACTGTCCGGTTCGTGGATCCTATCAGGCGAACGCAACCCATCTTGTCGTCCCGCGCACGAACGTACGCCAGGAGAATGGAAGGCACGGCTAGGCGAGCTGGGTTGGCTGCAAACCTGGCCCGACGTCTCCGCGCTGGCCCCTCTTCTCTCTTTGTTTACATTCACTGAAGCTAAACGCGTACAACTTGAGACGTCATGAGACGTCACTTCCGGCTGGCGGCTCGGTGCAGTCAAACTCGTCTGCGCGGCAAATTTAAATTATATTTTTTCAGAGCAACAGCTTCCTTTTCGTTGTTTCGATCGTCAATTTATATTTATAAGCCCATAAGCTAACTAAAACCGATTTATACATATACCGGTGTCTCTAGGCCTTTAATCTTTGAATCTGGGTCACAGAGTCAACTATCCATGTGGATGGAAACTATACAAATAGTGTGGTTGCTGAAGCGCATGCAATAAACCTTCCAAATTATACCCTTATGTGATACGTTGATTTTAATTTCATAATTTGAGCATAAATTGGCCTTCTTAACCAATTTTAGAGTAATGCCCAAAATTCAGATTCATCGCTCTGAGGCCCACTTGGTTTGCATGTTTGGCTGTTAATCGAAAGGTTGGTGGTTGTTCCCCATCATTTAACATCTCTCTGTTTTGAAATCAGAACTTTGGCTTTGAATCTAATGAGCAGGTAACCGTGCATTGTTCTTTACAAGCTTCTGTGACTCAGGACATTTATGAGTTGACTATCATGCGGTTTGCCATTGAATATTGCCAGATCACTATCCTTTAAAAGCTGAAGCAAACTCACAGCAGAAAGTCTCTGTGGCGGGATCGGTTAGCGCATTCGGCTGTTAACCGAAAGGTTGGTGGTTCGAGTCCACCCAGTGACGGTTATCCTCTTTGAAAGCCATACTTTGTATTTGGTTCAGAACTGACTCTACATTAAACCTATACAAATTAATATAGTTGTTGAAGAGAAGGTAATTCATTTACCAACTTGTACTGTTATGCACAGCACTCAGATCAATTGCATAAATTTAGCATGAATTGGCATGCTTAATAAATCTCAGAGTGACATCCTAAACTCAGCTCCAATACTCTCAGGCCGAACTTGGTAGCATTTTGGCCCCTAATCAAAAGTTGGTGGTGAGAGCCCACCTAGCTGTGTCTCTGTGTTTTGTCGCTAGAACTTGGTCGTTGGATCTACTGGGAAACACTCCATGAGTTGAGTCTAGTTTTTGGAGCCCACCCAGTTATATCTCTCTGTTTTTTCGCTTCGGACTTGGTCGTTGGATCTAGTGGGACATGCTCCATAACTTGTTCATTACAAGCCGCAGTTTGACATCCATCCATCCATCCATCCATCCATCCATCCATCTCTATACCGCTTTTCCCTACGGGGGTTGCGGATGTGCTGGAGCCTATCCCAACAGTCATCAGGCAGTAACTGCTCATTAACATTGAGTGCTGTTTAATCTTCAAGAGTTTAAGCAGATTCCTGTAGCATGTCTCTGTGGCGCAATTGGTTAGCGCATTCGGCTGTTAACCGAAAGGTTGGTGGTTTGAGCCCACCCAGGGAAGTTCGTCCTCTCTGAATGCAATACTTTGCATTTGGTTCACAATTCTGATCCGTCTGCAAATTGAATCTGTACAAATCGATATGGTTGAAGAGAAGGCAATTCATTTACCAACTGGTAATCTTATGCACAGCACTCAGAATTTAGTATGAATTGGCATGCTTAATGGATCTCACAGTGACACTCTAAACTCAGCTCCGTTACTCTCAGGCCCACTTGGTTAACATTTTGGCTCCTAATCAAAAGGTTGGTGGTGGGAGCCCACCCAGTTATGTCTCTGTATTTTTCCGCTAGGACTTGGTCGTTGGATCGAGTGGAAAACGTTCCATGAATTGAAATGAGTTTTTGGAACCCACCCAATTATGTCTCTGTATTTTGTCGCAAGGACTTGGTCGTTGGATCTTAGTGGTACATGCTCCATAACTTGTTCTTTACAAGCCTCAATTAGTCAGCCAATTGTATACAATTAGTTGTTAGTAATGTCTAAACCTAACCCTAATCCTGTTCGTTGGCATTGACGGATCACTAATCTTTAAGAGTTAAATCAGGCTCCTGCAGGATGTCTCTGTGGCGCAGTTGGTTAGTGTATTTGGCTGTTAACTGAAAGGTTGGTGGTTAGGGACCACCCAGAGGCATTGAAGTTGTCTATGGCACTGATTTTTGTTTTGATCAAAGTCACAGTTTTCATTGTGAATGAAACTATATAAATAGGTGTGGTTGATGATGAGCATCTTTTACTTCCCAAATGCAAGGCATTGATCTCAAGCTAATTGGTTTAACATCAAGTGGCCTTCTATACAAATCTTATAGTGACAGCCTCAATCAGGGGTGGGCAAACATTTTGAATTGCGGGCCGAATTGGGTTCTACATTTTGACCGGGTGGCCGAACCAGGAGCAGATGGATGAAGTGTTTGTGTGAAGTAATATAAATGACATGTAAAGGTCATTCCATAAAAGGTTTTTACTTTTAGTAGGTACTAAAGCATGGATATTAAAATAACTTTTTGAAAACAAATGCATTTATTAACAGCATTAAAAAAATATTTCACTAAAAAACTACTATCAATGATTCTTATTAAATACGACACTTTGATGAATAACATTTTTCATCACTTCAGCGCCTGCAGGTCAGATTTATGAAATATGTTATGTATATCTAAGGAGGCGAAATCACATCCAACGGCAAACATTCTGACCAAATACATAATCTTGAAGAATCAGTGAAAGAATACATCTAAATAAAGTAATAAAGAAATCAATAGTATTGTTGGTTTCGCTTTTTTGCTAGTGCATCATAGTCTGGAGTAAAAATTTTTGTGATAATTCTTAGGATAGAGCCGAGGTGTTGGTCCGTTAACCTAGATCTGTGACGGGTTTTGTTGACGTTCATGTGGCTGAACGTCTGCTCACACAAGTAGGTCGAGCCAAATTGTCCACTCTTTTTTTTTTTTTTAAACACTCGGCACTTTGTGTCCACCTTTCTTTTCCTCGGGCCACTCATTTTAATGGAAGGATTCCAGGGGAAGGTTTGTGGGTGGCATTAGCGTAAAACTGTATCTGGAATTATGAGAATGCTGACGTCACAGCCCACGCTCGAAATTCGGCAATGATGGAAATTGAGCGCGGAGTGCGCCGGGTCCGTACTACTTAGTACGTACACGCACTTGTTCGTACGCACCGAGCTTTCTGACACGGCTTCCGGGAGTAAATGCGCGAGCGGGCGCTTCCCCATTGGGGAAACAGTGATTGCAGGGAAAATGACCAAAAAAAAAAGTTTAATAATACATTGTATTGAGGTTTGGCGAGCTGGATTAAACGGGCCCGTGGGCTGGATGTGGCCTGCGGGCCGTAGTTTGCCCATAGCTGCACAAACCTCAATTTACAGCCAATTCACTAACCGATTGTACCACAGAGACTAAGCAGTGTCGTTCAGCTTTGCAAGACTAGTGACAAATGAGTGCTTTGCTAAATGAGATTCAACTCTTTGCATATAAATGACTAAATTATGGAGGCCTGTGAAGCATTCATCATCGAAGCTTTGTTCATTAGATCCAAAAATAAAGTCCTGTGGTAAAAAAAAAAAAAAAAGACATTACTGGGTGGACTGCAGTCACAATCATTTGATGAACAACCAAACGCGCTGACTCCCGCTCTCCAGCAAGTATAGCTATTTATTTTGTTCCAATTTACTGGCAGAGTTGGTTCTTGGACTCCCTGATCCAAAGATCTATCATTGTCATCAATAATCATAAGCTTCCCTGGGCGGGATTGAACCACCAACCTTTCAGTTAACAGCCGAATGCCCTAACCATTTGCACCACAGAGACATACTGTCAGGTGTTTTAATCTGATTTAAAGGCTTGTGATTTAATATTTTTTAATAGGAACAAAAGCAACATGAGTCAACTCATGGCAGAAATTGTCTGTAAATGAATTGCCTAAGAGAGATGAATTGAGAACCAGTGGGTAATTTAATTGCGTTCTCTTCAGCAACCACAACGATTTGTGTAGCTTCCATCTACAGTCAGATCTGAGTTGTGACTCAAAAACAAATTTTTGCATCAGAGGACAGCCGTCCCTGGGTGGGCTCGAACTACCAACCTTTCAGTTAACAGCCGAATGCGCTAACCGGTTGCACCACAGAGACTTGCTGGTCGGTGTTTGTTTCGGCTTTTATCTGGCACTATCCAATTGCATACCATGCCATTCAACAATAGTTTCTATCCACAGGGATAGTTGACTCTGTGACCAAGATTCAAAGATAGTAAGTCTTCCCAACACAAAAGACAGGCATTCCTGGATGTGCTCAAACCACCAACCTTTCAGTTTACAGCCAAATGCGCTAACGGATTGCGCCACAGAGACTGAGAAGTATTATTCAGTTTTTCAAGACAAGTTACACTGTTCAAACGAGTGCTTTGCAAAATGAGAGTCAACTTTTTGCATGTAATTGACTAAATTATAGAGGTCTGAGAAGTCTTCTTCCTGGGGGCCTCTTTCATTAGATTCAAAGATAAAGTCCTGTGGTCAAAACACAGAGACATCACTGGCTGGACTGCAGTCACAACCATTTGATGACCATCCAAACGTGCTGTCCCCTGCTCTCCAGCAAGTAAAGCTGTTTTGTTCCAATTCATAGGCAGAGCTGACTCATGATCCAAAGATCAATCACTGCCATCAGTAAACATAGGCGTTCCTGTGTGGGGTTGACCCCCCCAACTTTTGACTTAACAGTCAAATGTACTATCTGGTTGGACCACAGAGTTACCCTGCTGAGAGTTTGATTAACTTTTTAAAGACTTATAATCTGACAATGGCCAATTGGAGTGACTGTGCCAGGGATCAAACAGAAAAAAATGCGAGATTAAACATTGCATATATTTGCCAGATTCAACGAGGCTTGTAAAATAATGTTATATATTAGATTCACAGCCCAAGTCGAGATGTCAAAACAGACATAAATAATTAACATTTCGGTTAACAGCCAAACGCACTAACCAGTTGCTCAAGTGCACATCAACTTTGGGGGTAACTAAAAAAAAAACTCTCAATCAACCACTTCATATAACTTTTTTATAGCCTCTGTTCATAGTAAAGATGCAATGATTAATTGACAACTAATCGGACTGAACCAATAATTGAATCATAATTCATATTTTTTCTGCACTGCTAATTTAAAATAATGTCCTGTTTTCGAAAAAAGGGAATGGAATTATTATTTTTTTATATGTATGATTTATGGATTTAGAAGTTACAGTATTGCACGACATGTACGACAATACACATATTTACATGAATAAAGGGGATGGAGGGACAAGAGTGAGGGTGGAGGAATTTTAAACACTGACGGTCAACATTGTAGCTCAGTAGTGAGATTGGTCAGAAGTTAATGCATCTCCATCCACTATGCATGACAGTTTACAAATTAAAAGTCTTGAACATGAAATTAGACAACTGCATTGCATACCAGAGCTGTTTGCGTATAGCTTGCCCCTTCAGGGATTCCACGTTGAAGTTGTTGGTTTTTGCTGGCATAATAAAGAAAACGACCACTGTGACATCATTTCTGTGGAGCTGTGAAGGGGGTTTGACCAAAAAGAAACGATTTACACAGTGGGCAGACTGGTCTAAACAGAGGAATTGCTCTCAGATTGAAGACTCACTCGAAGCAGGTAGTTGAGCCTGGATAGTGACTCGAGGAACATGTCTGCTCCCTTGTTGGAGAACTCATAGCGGCCAGCAATGAAAAAGAATAGTGTTTTATCTAGGTTGAAGTCCAGATGTCTGTTAAAATAAATGATTTTGTTTAGTATACCAATTATAATATGACAATTTATACAATGTATTTGTTGTTACCTCCCTGAAGCAATAAGAATAAAAAATGTTGCAATGTATCTTTTATTGAGGAAAAAAAGCACATTCTCATTCGCTTTAAAAAAAACTAACTAGTATTAAATATTGAAATACAACTGATCACCTTCTCTCAGCTCAGCGGTACAGCAATAATACTGGTTGTTTACAAAAGGATAAAAAATACATGATGGTGAATATATATATATATATATATATATATATATATATAGTCGTTTTATATATTGATGTTGACTCCATTTCTTAAAGGGTTCGAGCACTTTAACATCACTACTAATTGCCATTAGCATTGAGTTGGCCAAATGAATGTTTGCTTTAAATATTAAAGGTGTGATCCACTTTGTATTAGGTTTAATTTGACAGTAAACTACTTTGATTTAATTGTTCTAAGCCTCTTTTAGTGTGGCGCGTAGTACAAAGTTTGTTGAGTTTAGTACAATACAGTACTCTTATTTCAAGTCTGCGCTTGCAGGTCAAAGCAAAACATGGTCGAATGACCACTCGTGTCTTAAAAAAACCCGTCGCCAGTCATATCTACTTTGAAATCTTTGCAATTGCTTGAAAATTAACAATAAATATTGTACCTCCAGTATAGTAGCTAGCCTTGTTGACTCAATAATGAATATAAAGACCCTTGGGAAGTTATTTTTTTGTTTTCCTGTTATTGGTGACTTGACTTAACTGTATTGTTCAAGCTGCGTGGGCACAGACAAGCGCAATAGCTTTGTCACTATGCTAGCTGCGGTGACGCAGAATGTTCCATACATGATTTGTGATTGTCATCAAATTGTACTGTTACATCAAAATCAAAACACAACAAAAGTAATGAAAAGACCAAAGACAATTAGTCTTAGTAGTGTTTTTGATATTCAATCAGCAAGAGTCACCTACCCATAGAAGTGTCCTCTCACAAACTCCTGAATGCGAGCCTTGTTGATGGAGTGTAGGTTCTGAAATTCATGCATGGCTGAGAACTTTTTGACATTTAGTCCATTAGGAGTCACCACATCTGGTCCAGAAACACATAATCATCTATGAAATTCACATACATTATGGTAAAGTTAAACTAATGTCTACCTGGATTCCGATGTAAGATATGATTGGCCTCCACAGCAGTGATCTGCGAGACTGTTGTAAAGACATGAGAACAATGGACAGCAGCTCTCTCCAAGCAGTAGCGATGATAGATCTGACGTTCACCAGCCTCCTTGTCGATGTTGAACTACATACACACACATTAAAAAAAAAAGTGAAAGTTAAAATGAGTTGATGCTGAACTGCAGCGTTGACTGGAGGAGTAAAGACTTTTGATGCTATTTCAACCTAATACTAGCGCCATAACCACACTCCATTGGTCCGAAAATTAATATCAATCTATCTATGCCAGTGATGTCAAAGTCAAAGTCAAAGTCAGCTTTATTGTCAATTTCTTCACATGCCAAAGACACACAAAGAAACCAAAATTTCGTTCCCCGCTATCCCACGGTGACAAGACATGGCCCACAATAGACAATCAAGTAAACAACAGCGTGCTGAATAAATAATGAATAAATAACACAACAAATAAATAAGAGGAGCAAAAAGGAGCAAGTGAGCGTACAGCAGACATTCCAGAAAATGTCGCAAAACTGCAGCACGCTACGCAGAAGGGGGTAGCGAGTTCAGGGTCCTAACAGCCTGGAGAATGAAGCTGTTGGCGAGTCTGGTGGTGCGGGAGCGCAGGCTCCTGTACCTCTTCCCAGAGGGCAGAAGGTCAAACAACGAGTGAGCTGGGTGACTCACATCACTCACAATCGCGGTTGCCTTGCGGGTGAGATGAGAGGTGTAAATGTCCTTCAGGGAGGGGAGCGAAGCACCAATCATCTTACCAGCCGTATTCACTATGCGCTGCAGGGCCTTCAAGTTCTGGTCAGTGCAGCTACCACCCCAGACAGCGATGCAACTGGAGAGGACGCTCTCAATAGTGCCACGGTAGAATGTAGACAGGACTGCCTGAGGAGCACAAGCACGCCTGAGTTTCCGCAGGAAGTACAGGCGGCGCTGAGCTTTCTTTGCCAGTGACGCGGTGTTTGCCGACCAGGAGAGGTCCTCACTGATGTGCACCCCTAGGAACTTGGTGCTGCTCACCCTCTCCACCACAGCACCGTCGATGATCAGCGGCTTGTGTTTTGCTTGACCCTTCCGGAAGTCAACAACGATTTCCTTGGTCTTGTTGACGTTCAGCAGGAGGTTGTTGTCCCTGCACCACGTGGTCAGAAGGTCAACCTCCGACCTCTTCCGAGTCTCGTCGCCCCCCGTGATGAGACCCACCAGAGTCGTGTCGTCAGCAAACTTCACTATGCGGTTGTCGCTGTAGGTCGCAGTGCAGTCATGCGTCAGCAGGGTGAAGAGCAGTGGACTGAGCACACAGCCCTGGGGGGCCCCCGTGCTCAGCGTGATGCTGGCGGAGATTTTGTCGCCAACACGCACCACCTGAGGCCTCTGACAGAGGAAGTCAAGTAGCCAGTTGCAGAGGGAGGTACTGAGGCCCAGCTCGTCGAGTTTGCAGATGAGTCGCTGCGGCACAATGGTGTTGAAGGCAGAGCTGAAGTCCACAAACAGCAACCTCACATATGAGTCCTTTCTCTCCAGGTGGGTGAGCGCCGAGTGGAGGGCAGAGCAGATGGCATCCTCAGAGGACCGTTTAGCACGGTACGCAAACTGGAACGGGTCAATGGTGGGGGGGAGAACGGATTTGATGTGCTCCATGACAAGCCGCTCAAAGCACTTCATGATGATGGGCGTCAGGGCCACGGGGCGGTAGTCCCGGTATGTATTGTGACAATCGTGACAATCTGCCTTAAGCATCATTTGTCACAAAATACCTAAAGACTTTTTGAAGCAGACTGTATTAACAATAAAGTGGAAAATGGATAATATACGGCAAATGATTCCATCCATAAAACTGATGAAGAAAATGTGCATTCACTTTTCAGGTCGAAGAGTATAAGTTTGTTGTCAATTATCCACTCAGCCGGTGTGGCCTTTAGCTCCATGTTGACCTTTCCAATGGGCCAATTACAAAACCCCACTCCAACTCATTTACACACATTTCAAAATATTTAACAATACTCTGCTTGCAAAGGTCCACAGTCTGTGGTCAGTTTACATGAAATAACACTACAAGGAACATTGAACTATAATAATAACAACAATAATGTGAATGACAATGGAAAAGTTCATTATGCAATTTTTTGGGAGATGTCGTAACGGTGACTTAAACTATACCTTATCTAAGTTGTTGTAGAAGTCAACATTCCCGGCGCAGAGGTATCGTCCCAGCAGAGTTGCGTGAGTTGTGAAGACGGTCGCCATGGGGATCTTTCGAGAACGACAGAGAATGAGACCTGGACCTGCCTGCCACTCATGGAAATGCGCGATGACATTGGGTTTGTCTCCAAGCTGATCTGTTAACTGGGAACAAAAGTGCAAAATCATTTTTCTACTTTTTTCTAGCTTTTTGCTTATTTTGCAATATATATATATATTTTTTTCATTTTCTCATGTAAGTTCAATCAGACTTGAGTGTTGAGAAAATGAAAATGAACTCAACTTTCCAAAAATAGAATTCGCCTCAGTTAATTGATACATACAGTATAAACTATGTTGAGTTAAAGAATTATTAAAGGAAAAAATATGAGTGACCTCTTTGAAGAACCAGGCAATCAGTGAGCCTAGGATGAGAGAGTCATTTGCTTCCCGGTCTTGGTATGGTAGGCCAATGTTGCAGGTCTCCCACAGGTCTCCCTTCCAGCGGTCCAGGTTCCAAGCGGCAGAACCAATGTCGAAAAGGATCACATAGGGACTGCCCTCAATTAGCCAGCGGCCAAAATAAACCTTGTCACAAAGAACAACAAAAAGTCACTTGAACTTCAACATATACAAATCATGAATTTTGAATATTTTTTGTGGGTACTTCAAAGGTGAAAATGTAGAATGTTTGGTAAGAGAGAATTTTTAGCATTTTAAGAATAAACTCAGCAGTTTAAAGTTGGAATGGTTTGAATCAGTCAAACGATGTAGAAATGTGTAAGAATAATACATTTTGTTTTTGTGGGTATTTTAATTAAGAAAATGTTGCATTTTTGGTGAACGAATTATTGGCGTCGGTTGGGATAAACTGAATACTTTAAAGTTGTAACATTTTGAATTAGTCAAAAGATATAGAAATAATGGGAAGAAATGTTTTAAAATAATAATTTCGATTTTTTTGTGGGTATGTTGAGTTTGAAAATGTTTAATTTTTGTTGAGCGGGAAGTTTGGGTAAACTGAGAAAATTAAAGCTGGAAGGGTTTGAATCAGTCCAAATTGTAGAAATTAAGAAATGAAAATCAAATATAATTTTTTTGTGGCAATTCTAACAGAGAAAGTCTTGTCTGTTCTTTTAAATAGATTTAATTACTCCTCACATATCACCACACCAGACAGCAGAACGCCTACTGTAAAGGTAATCCATGGTGTAGAATTGCCATCTAGTGGTTAAATGTATAGCTGAAGAAAGAAATATGAAAAAAAATCTCATAATATTATATGTATTATAATACATACTAACTGTTTAACGACATTATATAAGAAGAGACCATTAAAATAGAACTACCTCTACATATATGTTGCTATTATGTAACATGTATCGTATTATTATTATTAAACCCGGCGATTTTTTGGACATAGTTTAATTATAATCCACCCATCCATTTTCTGTACTGCTTGTCGCCCCGGGGGTCGCGGGCGTGCTGGACCCTATCCCAGCAGTCATCGGGCAGTAGGTGGGGGACACCCTGAATCAGTTGTCAGCCAATCGCAGGGCACACAGAGACGTACAACGCACTCGCACTCACACCTAGGGGCAATTTGGAGTGCTCAATCTGCCGATCAGGCATGTTTTTGGGATGTGGGAGGAAACCGGACTGCCCGGAGAAAACCCACGCGGTCACGCAACATGCAAACTCCACACAGGGAGGGTCAGAGGTGGAATCGAACTGCACTCTCCTATCAGTGAGTCAGACGTTCTAAACAGTGTGCCACCGAGCCACCCTAATCTAATTCAAATAAATAAATAAATAAATAAATAAATAAATAAATAAATAAATAAATAAATAAATAAATAAATAAATAAATAAAGTAAAACCTCGGTTTTCGAACTTCCGGGTTCTCGAACAAATCGGAATTCGAACGAAAAACTCGAGATTTTTTTTGCTTCGGTTGTCGAACAAAATTCGGAGGTCGAACCTCGCGAGATTAACCGAAAGGACCCGAGAAAACCCAACCGCGCGGCCCGGATGCCGACTGACTCCGTTCGTTATTGTATTTTTGTTACTTTGAGGATTGTATTAACCCCTAATCATGCCTCCAAAGAAAGCAAGTGGGAGCAGTAAAGCCATCCTAAAACACAAAGACGCTCTTAAAGCAATGCGACAGTGAGCGCCCGGCGCGCTGCGGTTGCGCGATCGGATCAAATTAAGCTCCCTGCGCGCTGAGGTCCACTTAAATTTTGGAAAGTACATCAGGACTTTAAAAATATTTTCTAACTTTCAGCGACGGCTCTGTCAAAATAATCCGACCAACGCGGTGCAGTTGCGCGGTCGGCGGCGCGCTGTGGTTGCGCGTTCGGTGGTGCGCTGCAGTTGCGCGATCGGACAAAAATGCGCAAATGAAAAAATGCTTTAAAAAGGCGGTTTTTTTCCCTCTTGGAACTTTTTTTCCATTACTTGTGTTGGGAAAAATAGATTCGGAATGTCTGCAGGGTCTAGAGCAGGGGTGGGCAAACATTTTGACTGGCGGGCCGAATTTGGTTCTAAATTTTGATCGGGGGGCCTAACCAGGAGCAGATGGGTGTAGTGTTTGTGTGAAGTAATAGAAATGACATGTAAAGGTCATTGCATAAAAGGTTTGTACTTTTAGTAAAGCATGGATATTCATAAATAGCTTTTTGAAAACAAATGCATTTATTAACAACATTAAAAAAATATTTCACCAAAAACTACTATCAGTGATTCTCATTAAATACGACACTGTTATTATGAATAATAGTTTCCATCACTTCAGTGCCTGCAGGTCAGATTTATGAAATATGTATATCTAATGAGGCGAAATCACATCAAACGGCAAACATTCTGACCAAATACATCATGTTGAAGAATCACTGAAAGAATACTTCCAAATAAAGTAATAAAGAAATCAATAGTGTTGTTGGTCTCCCTTTTTTGCTAGTGCATCATGGTCTGGAGTAAAATTTGTTGTGGTAACTCTTATGATAGAGCCGAGGTTTCGGTCCGTTAACCTAGAGCTGTGACGGGCTTTGTTGACGTTCATGTGGCGGAACGTCTGCTCACAAACGTAGGTCGAGCCAAATTGTCCTCTCTTTTTTTTTAAACACTCGGCACTCAGTGGCCACCTTTCTTTTCCTCGGGCCACTCATTTTAGTGGAAGGATTCCAGGGGAAGGTTTGTGGGTGGCATTAACGTAAAACTGTATGTGAAAGCTCAGCGCGCGAAATACGAGAATGCTGACGTCACAGCCCACACTCGAAATTCGGCACTGATGGAAATAGAGCGCGGAGTGCGCCTGGTCCGTACTACTTAGTACGTACACGCACTTGTGAGTGTGCACCGAGCTTTCTGACACGGCTTCAGGGAGTAAATGCGCAGGCGGGCGCTTCCCCATCTATTGGGGAAACATACTAATTGCAGGGAAAATGACCCCAAAAAAAGTTCAATAATACAATTTATTCAGGTTTGGCGGGCCGGATTAAACGGCCCGTGGGCCGGATGTGGCCCGCGGGCCGTAATTTGCCCATGTTTGGTCTAGAGCGTTTTCTATTCAGGCTCCAGAGCTTTGGAATGCCCGACCAATGGATATTAGAACTGCTACCTCACTAGAAACATTTAAGACACGTTTAAAGACACATTTCTATGATATGGCCTTTAATTAACCTGTAGTGGCCGATTCGGCTGGAATTTGTTTTCGCTCCCTCTCCCCATCCCCCCTCCCCCCATCCCTCCCCGGCTGGGAGGTGGTTAGATGGCACCCAAGCTGACAGCGGCTATCTGGATTCTCGTGGACCAATTCAGGATGAGGGACCTGCATCTTACCCTCCTCGAAGACACTGCCAGGACAATCGAGGGCATCTCCGGCAGCTCTTCGCTTTGACTTGGACATCCACTTTTTCATTGATTTTCATATTATGTACTTTATGTGCCCTCTCTGCATCCATTGCAGCCTGGTGATCCTGAAAGGGGGATCCTTCCATCTGTGGTCCCTTATCAAGGTTTCTCATTTTCCCCTGGTAGGGTTTTTTTGAGTTTTTCCTTGCCCTTTTGGGAGTTTAAGATCAGGGGATGCGTTGAGAATAATTGTCAATTTTTTGTGTATGTGAAGCCCTTTGAGACTGCTTGTGATTTAGGGCTATACAAATAAACTTGACTTGACTTGACTTGACTTGACTTGACTTGACTTGAATTCGACCGATTCACTTCTCGAACCGCCTTCTGGAACAGATTGTGGTCGAAAACCGAGGTTTGACTATAGTTCCATATTGCTGGCGGAATCTTCTTAACTCCAAAATCATCATTTTATTCATACTGGGATAAAAACCCAAATGTTAAAATTATAAGACGTCTGTCTAGAACATTCTGCTCACCTGGCAGCCATTTTGGATCAGAGCATCCATGGCCTTCTTGATTGGAGGAAAAGATGGCTCACAAGCTTCCACCTGTGTCTTAAAGTTGTGTTCAAAATACGGCCCCAACATGAAGTAGTTCTCCCCCCATTCGTCCACCGTGATCTTGGCCTTGGTCTGGATCACAGTGTAGATTCCTCCGACTGTACCAACGCAAACCAAAACATATTTTATGGATCACTATTGTTGAACTGCCATGCTCTATATCTCAGATGGTCCAGTATACACGTTAAAAACATGTGGAAGTGTTTGTTTTATTCATTTTTTCTGCCTCCACTATCTGACTTGGAAAAAAAACATCACCGTTGTGAAAGACCATTCCTGCTTGCTGAGCTCACAATGACGTTGTAATGACGTTAATCTCAGAGGACAGCATAAACACCTGAATGGCCTCTGAACTGGACAACGTGACCAGTTAAAAAAAAAACACTAACTAGTGCATAACATAGACTTGGACTGAATATTGATAGTTAAGAATAATAATGCTTTTTTTTCAAACCCTTTTTAAAACTGACAGAATAAATTCTAGTCATTACAACACAATTATGACATAATTTTCAATTCAATTTAACTTTCCTATGAAAACTAGAGTGTCATATGTTCATTCTTACATGTTATTAGTAAAACACATTGAAATAGTGAAGTCCACCTAAAGGAACAGCTGGTAGCTTAATGTGTAACTTTTCAAAGGCATTGGACTGGCTCGACTTTCTCTGTCGTTCAATATTTACTCTCAGTCGCAAAATGCGGATTCTTCAAATGAATTGAATTGAACATTTCTTTTTAAGTGGAAAACACGGTGTACTAAATTTTAAGCAAATGTGGAACAAAAAAATTGTAACACTATTCGGAAAATTCATCTTATCTTTGAAAACCAAAAACTGAAACTTGATATCTCACCTTTATTGGTAACTTCCCAGGCAACCTCAAAGAGCAGCAGATCCTCAACAGGCAACTCATCCTCCTCCCAAGCTGGCAGTACGCCACTTAAAGATGTCATCGACAAAGACCGTGACAGTGGCATCTTCAATTTAAAAAAAATTCTCTGATCAAATTGCAGAAAACTTTGTGGAGATTTTTCAAATTTGGGGACTCAGTATTAGACCTTGAGGGGACAGCAGGACGAGATAGAGGGTAAAGAACTGCCGCCCCGCCTACTGCTGCCAACCTTTAGCCCACACGTATACACACACACACAACACACACACACACACACGCACACTCACACGCACACACCACGTGACAGCAAAATTTGGTTTAGTGAAGTCATGTTTAAAGCAGATTGTGAAATGAAGTTGGAAGATTCAGTTAACTCATTCACTACTAGTTGAATGAATTTAAAAGTAAAATTGAATTTTGACGTCTATAACCGTCAATGGCAGTGAATGGAATATTTGGAAAAAATTTTTTTTTTACTTGTATTTGTTGAGAGAGCCAAAACATTTAAAATCTGAACTTAACTTTTGAGGGACGGCGATACAAGTGTTGTCAGGTCAAAAACCAAAAGGTAAGCAGAGCTGCATTGAGATTTGTCAGCTGTGCAGATCAGCGACGCAGTAAGTAAAAGAAACTCAAGTGAAACTGATTCTGGTACACAACAGTAAACAAATATAGCATAATAAAAAATAATGATTCTTGCTTGCTTTGATTTCCAATAAATGACTGGAATGTGAAATGTCTTAGCATTTTACTCTAATGATTTCAAATCAGTTGTCTTGGCATAAGTCAATGTTGAAACCCGGCAATGACATTACGGCAGCTTTGAATTACTGGTTCGGTCACTCATCCAAATGGGTGAACCCAAACGGGGATGTGAACATTTCTGAGAAAAACAAATGAATGATGCATTTTGGCTCCGCAATTTACTTACGGCGTCTGAAAACGTCGACAAACGGGATTGGCTGTGAGTTACCAGGGCGCGAGGTCACCTATTCGAGTGGGATATAAAACAACTGGAAACGGATGACGGCCGGTAAAATATCAAAAGCTTTCAGCACACAAGAGAGGAAGAATAAGGTTTTTTTTTCCCTCCCGAGATGAAGTTTGCAGTTGTAGTTATGATGTGTGGGCTGATTGTTGGTCAAGATGAAGGGTGTCTTGGAGCATCTCTGGCAGGATTTCGACCTGAGAACGAATCACAGGAAACGGGTAAGATACTGGATACTATGATATCAGAATTTTGATTTAATTGCATCTGTTGGCTAAGAAATACAGACAAATGTAATGTATGGCAATAAAAATAACCGTGTAATAATTCTGGAGTAAATTACCGTATTGGCCCGAATATCAGACTGCCCCGATGATAAGACGACACCCTCTTTTTTAAGACTCAAGTTTGGAAAAAGACTTTTTGAACACCAAATTTAATTTTTATACAGAAAACAATTACACCTGAAACAAATGATTACAACAATATGTTCGAGAGAAAAAGCATGTTATTTTGCCTCATTCAAATCCTGCGAAAACTGTCTATCACATCTTAATATCTCAACATTTAAATATGTAAACTAAAGTGCAATCACATTTGTAAATGAATGGCTTCTGGTTTTTGAAATGTAAATAAACCAATCTACTGTGATAAAACAACATTTCAATAACTGCATTAACCATTAAAGTGAAGTCTAACTTTAACTGTAGTCTTGAAACAAATCTGGATAAGGAAAAACATTGCAATAAAATAATGCAAACTGCTACCGCTATTGTTGGGGAGCCTGAGGACTGTATAGGGGGTTGGCTCGGATGGTTATGCTCTTTTCACCCCCGGGTGTCGGTCAGAACACAGGAGGGAAGACGTGGTTCAGTTTTGATTGCTTTACTGAATTATTGGCAAAACATTTTTTTCAAAAATAACCATAAATGAAATACACTCGGCAACACACCAAACATAAGTCATCGATCGAGACACCAAAATACATTTGCTGGCGACCGTTAGTCGCCGTGCCGCTGCGTAACGGCCACTCGTATGATGCGAGACAAACTCAAAGGAGCGCGCCGGAGCTGTCAATCAAACGGCGCCCACATGAAGCAAACCGTGATCGGACAAACGGCACAACAGTGGACAATAGTAACAATGAAATGTATATACTCACTTTGTGTCAAAGACGCACACGATCACAGCAACATACTCAGTCGATTATGAGCGCGCCGGAGCTGTCAATCAAACGGTGCACACACGAAGCAAACCGCGATCGAACAATACGATCACAGCAACATACTCAGTCGATACCAGCAACCTTTAACTTACCGCTGCGCACAAGTCAAAATGGATATATGTCTCGACCCCGAATATAAGATGACCCCCACTTTTTCAGTCTGATTTCAATGCAGAAAACCTCATTTTATATTCGGGCCAATACGGTACATCACAGCCTACAAGTACAGACATCAAATAGCTATTATAAATGGTAAGATAAGTAAATAAAACTGGAACTAATAACAATGATTGAATGATAATATACGCTAACATTCACAATATATGTAATAGCGTAACATTTATCTCAATTTGTATCCAGTGTGACTAAACCACGTGACTTTGATAGAATGCAAAAAAAAAATTATTCCACACTGTTATTACTATACATAAACATATGTAATGTAGATAATTATATATGGTTTTATAATAACATAAAAGAATGATGTAGTGAATAGAGTATGGCGTCACAACCATACAAATTTAGGTATCCCATATTCATTCATGCAAAAAAAATTATCACACACTGTTATTACTATACATAAACATATGTAATGTAGATAATTATATATGGTTGTATAATAACATAAAAAAATGATGTAGTGAATAGAGTATGGCGTCACAACCATACAAATTTAGGTATCCCATATTCATTCATGCAAAAAAATTATCACACACTGTTATTACTATACATAAACATATGTAATGTAGATAATTATATATGGTTGTATAATAACATAAAAAAATGATGTAGTGAATAGAGTATGGCGTCACAACCATACACATTTAGGTATCCCATATTATTCATAAAAAAAAACAAAGATGGCAATGATAGTGATAAAAATAATAACAACAGTAATAATAGTAATAATTAATGTATTATTTATTACATTTAGGTATCACATATTCATTCATAAATAACAACAGAGATGGCAATGATAGTGATAAAAATAACAACAGCAATAATTGAAATAATTTATTATTATTTATTCGATTTGTTTAAAATTTTGGGCTACGACCGTTGTATCCTGTAACTAAACTCGTTAATTTTTTTAACGAGGCTGAGCTTGATTCTCCGGCAAATCCATCAGGTTCCGTCCGTTCCAGAAGAAGCAATGTGGGGGACTTTTTGGAGGCTCCCAACCTGTGTTTCTCCCTGCGAGAAAACGACACCCAGCAGCAGCTCCTGTGCAACGACCGCAGGAATAAATTCAACGTCAACCCGTTCGGCCTTCGCTTCGGCAAGCGCTACAACCATGCTTCCATCTTCAAGAAAGCTGTTAAAAGAGCCAGAACAAGCAGATTTTCACCTCCTACGCTTTTTCCCCGACAACTGGAAGTGCTGACCTGAAGCTGATTTTGTCACGCGTTTCCCATGTAAAACTTTAAATAATTTATCATGTGAAAAAATAAAAAATATACATATTAGTAGTTATTGAAGAATCAAGAGCAATGTAAAATTATAAAAAAGCTTTACGATACTTTGTGGAGTGACTAAAGTTGACACAAGGTGGCAGTGAAATGCCCTTCAGCGTCATCTATTTGTTAATGTTGCTGTTTTGTTTTGATTTTTAAAACACTGTACTGTAGTCTAATTATTAATTAATTAAGGGTCACTTCAATAAATTATTTTCACCTTCTTTTCATTAATTCCTAGTAATTTATTTCCAGCAATGAAACTAACCCAAATGACAACTTTGGTTAAAAAAAAAATCAAACTGACAAAAACATCACGTCTCACTAATATAAAGGATTATTACAATGATATCATATCAATGGGCCGTAGTACAACTACAACTTTGATTTTAAATTGTGTTCAACCATTCCAAATCTATGCTTGTGTCACGGATCGGAATGGAGCAGGGCGACCAAGTGCAGCTTGGACCAGGGTTTGTTGAAGGAAACAACTAACAGACTCGGCAGACTGACGTAACTGCCAGAAAAATGATGAACTGCTGGAGATGTTTTAGTCGTAGAAAGCCTGTGGAGCATTAAAGGAACATTATAGTGTAAGGGATCGGACAGTACAGCCAAGTGCGTAGCGACAGACTTTATTGTGGAAGTGGATGATGGGAACAGCTGGCGCTGGAGCGGCGATCGGGCTAGGGTGGACAAACAATTCTGCGGTATTCCGAATAGTCAAGCGAGTCAGTATCTCAGGGACTGATGAGCGAAGCAGCATCAAGGGACAGACTGCGCTGGCGGCGCTGAGATAGCGCTGTCCATGAGCCCGTCCGGTGACGGCGATTCCACTGACAGGTGGACGTGGTCCTGTCGCAGGTGGCGCCAGCACGTGACAGAACCCCCCCCCCCCCCCCCAAACCCCCCAAAAACAAAAACAAACCAAAAAAAGGCAATACCCCGGGCGACCAGGTGGGGGAGTCAGTACACCGCCGAAACGCCTGACACCCCGCCAGACGCAGGATCCGACGGACGCGGGAGGAGAAGACCCCGGTACCGGCGGACAAGACCTCCCCGGACCCTCACCCCGGGTCCCCTCGTCCCTCCTCGGGCGCCCGCGCCGAGGACCCGGTTGATCCGGATGACAGCGATGGAACTCCGTGATGAGCGAACGGTAGAGTATCCAGCGGCTCAAAGCCCAGGAGCGGTGCGAGTCGTCATAACCCTCCCAATCCACGAGGTATTGGAGGCCACGACCGCGCCGCCGCGATCGGAGCAAGGAGCGGACAGCGTAAGCCGGACCCCCATCGGCGGAACGGGCGCCGGCGCCAACGCGCTCCCATGGATGGGCCGCACACGGGACACGTGGAACGTGGGGTGAACCTTCATGGACCGCTTGCACCTTCCCAGGGTCCATTTTGATGGATCCCTCACGCACCACGTAGCCGAGGAATTTGACAGAGGAGGCATGGAACTCGCACTTCTCTGCCTTCACGTACAGCGAATTCTCCAGGAGGCGTCGCAGCACCACCTGAAGATGCTTGATGTGCTCAGGGAGCGAGCGGGAGAAGATGAGGATGTTGTCCAAATAAATGAACATGAATTTGTCCAGCATGTCTCGTATCAGGGACTGGAAAACCGCTGGGGCGTTGGTGAGCCCAAACGGAACCACCAAGTACTCGTAGTGTCCGCTCGGGGTGTTGAAAGCCGTCTTCCACTCGTCTCCCTCCCGGATGCGGATCAGGTGGTAGGCGTTGCGAAGATCCAGCTTTATGAAGATGGTGGCGGAGCGTGCCCTCCTTCTTCTTCACGAAGAAAAACCCCGCTCCCGCAGGTGAGGAGGACGGCCGTATGATACCGGCTGCCAGGGACTCCCGGATGTATTCCTCCATAGCCCGGCGCTCAGGAGCGGACAGGGAGTAGACGCGTCCCTTGGGAGGGAAGGAGCTGGGCAACAGGTCGATGGCGCAATCGTAGGACCGGTGTGGAGGAAGAGAAGCAGCCCTGGCTTTACTAAAAACCTCCTTGAGTTCGTGATAAAATGCTGGGACATTGGAGATGTCGGGACTGCACCTGGGCGGGGCTCTGCCGAGTGGGCTGGTGGCCACCTTCAGGCACACTCGATGGCAACGTTCGCTCCACTGCCGAACAACCCCCACTTCCCAGTCCAGCACCGGGCTGTGCTGCCGCAACCAAGGATGCCCCAGTATGAGCTGCTGTCCTGGGAGGGAAAGAAGAAAAAACTGGATGGTCTCGTGGTGATTGCTGGAGAGCAGTAACTTAACTGGTTCCGTCACGAAAGCCACCTCGCCGATCAGACGGCCATCAATGGCACGTGCGGGAATGGATGGGCTCAGAGGGAGGAAGCTGACACCCCACTGACGTGCCAGGCTAATGTCCATGATGTTCCCCTCCGCGCCGGAATCCAACAAGGCCGCCACGTTCTGGTCGCCCGCCGCTAGCTGGACACGTGCCTGTAGCGTGAGCGTGCTGGGACTGGGAGAGCCGGTGCTGGTCGAGCTCACGCGGATCCCCCGACGCCGCGTGAGCTCCGGCCTTTTAACGGGCACCCCGCCACCCGATGACCCCCTTCCCCACAGTAAAAACACAAGCCCAGTGAGAGGCGTCGACGGTGCTCCTCCGAGGGAACCCGAGCCCCTCCCAGATCCATGGGCTCGGCGTGTGGTGTGGTTGGCGGGTCCCCAGCAGACGGAGGAATGTGACCACGCGGGTTCCGCGGGGACCTCCTCTCCCGATCGCGCCGCCGCGTCCGGATCCGCCGGTCTACTCGGGCCGCCAAGTCCATCGCGCCCTTCAGGGTTCGCGGGCGATCGTAAGAAACCAGTTCGTCTTTCATGTACTCAGCGAGGCCGTTTAGGAATGTGCTAATGAGCGCCGGCATGTTCCATCCGCTGCTGCCGGCCAACGTCTGGAACTTAAGGGCGTACTCCGCGACCGATCGGCTACCTTGACGCAGCGTCGCCAGTTCCTCGGCGGCATCTTCGGCGGCGGATCCCGGGTCGAACAGGCAGAGCAATTCCTCCGCGAAGGCGTCGAAGGAATCGCAAGCTGGGGCCATCCTTTCATATTCGGCCAGACCCCACAGCTGCGCCTCGCCCGTGAGGTGGGTTAGGACGAACCCAACCTTGGCTGATTCCAACGCAAACGTGACGGGCTGGAGGCTGAACATTATGCGGCAGTTGGTCACGAATGCCCTCACGTGCTTTGGATCGCTGTTAAACTTCTCAATGTTGCTAAGGCGGGGCTCCGGGACGTCCACGAGCCTACTGGCCTCGGCAGACGGGCGGTGCGGGGGTGCCGTGACAGCCGGGGACGCAGCCACCGATAGTCTCTGGAGGGCTTGGGCCATCTCCTGTTGCTGTAGCTGTTGTTGTTGACCAACCTCGATCAGGTGCCGGATGTCGGCGGACAGGCTGCTGACGGCGGTCTCGGCTCGCTCTAGTCGGCTCAATGCCGTCTCGTCGTTCGCTGGCTGCATAGCATTGGTCAGTCTGTACTGTAAGGGATCGGACAGTACAGCCAAGTGCGTAGCGACAGACTTTATTGTGGAAGGGGATGATGGGAACAGCTGGCGCTGGAGCGGCGATCGGGCTGGGGTGGACAAACAATTCTGCGGGATTCTGAATAGTCAAGCGAGTCAGTATCTCAGGGACTGATGAGCGAAGCAGCATCAAGGGACAGACTGACACTCGGGTCTGCGCCGGCGGCGCTGATATAGCGCTGTCCATGAGCCCGTGGCAGGTGACGGCGATTCCACTGACAGGTGGGCGTGGTCCTGTCGCAGGTGGCGCCAGCACGTGACATATAGGCTATTTGAATTCACATTTAACACTTTTATCTTTTTAGATAAACCACAAACAGAAACTGAACAGAGACGTGAGACAAAAGACATCATGACTGTTGTAGCTTTATGCTCTGATGAACTATTGTAGTGTTGTCACTTATAGTGGGTTGCTTATTGATTGCTCAAACAATAACACACGGAGGCAAGGATGCAGTACGAGCCGATCTTTACTGGGTGCTCCGTCACGACTACACACAGACCTGACCACACAATCACTGAACCTCCAGTACTGACAGACAAACACAGTCGAGCACTGAGTGCTCGATCCAATCTACCACATCCCTCTTTTCCAACTGAGATAGATAGATAAGTAGCTTATCTATCAGTTACCTTAACTCTTTGGTATCAACATTGATCAAAATTTCGACATGCATATTTCAATTATAAACAAAGCATGTTTCAATAAACCAAATGGCCTTCAACAATCTTTTCTGTTTAGCTTATTGTTTGGTGAATCATGTTGACCTTTCTTTTTTCTTTCTCTTCGAACCTACAACATTTTATAACATTTCAAGATAAACAGAAAACATCCACCCTTTATTACCTTTACCTTGTTTTTTTGTTTGTTTTTTTAACACTGAGTAAAAACATCACTTTATGTCAATCAGTGTACCTGGCAGGACGCCTAACTGCTCTGCCACTCCTGGTATAGCATGTGGGTGTGCTGTCCACAGACACAGGACAAAGGTTGCGTGATACCGGGTCCAGTGGTGGTGAGTCCACTGTTGCAGTAGTCTGAGTATGTCAAAACTCAGAGTCCAAATGTTCATCAGGGTGAGATTCTCTGAACAGGCTTGGGTGTATCTTTCTCAGATGTTGCCTGTTCCTCCTGTGTGTCCTCCCAGCCACTGTACAGTGTAGGAGTGTGGCTCATCTTGCTGTCTGATGACAACCGCTGGCTCCCAGCCGCGTTGTGTCTGCATGTGTACCATGTCTCCTGGGGTCAACACTGGCAGTAGCTTTGCTCGCTGGTCGTAGTGTTGCTTTTGTCGGGACTGCCAGTCCTGTATTCTTTTGAGAATATGCTGTGGGGCTGGCTGTTTCAGCACAGCACTGGAACATAGAAGTGTGCTGCGCAGGACTCTACCCATCAACATTTGTGCAGGTGTCAGGTTTAGTCCTGTCACCGGTGTGTTTCTCAGCGACAGCAACACTAGATGTGGGTCAGTGCCAGTCTGCACTGCTTTCTTCAGTGCGTGTTTTACTGTCTTTATGGCCCGCTCTACCATTCCATTTGAAGAGGGAAAACCTGGGCTGGAGTGTGTGAGCTTGAACCCCCATGAAGCTGCAAATGACTGCATCTCATAGCTGGCAAATGGAACATGATCACTCACTACCTCCTTAGGAATCCCATGTCTGGCAAAGACAGACTTCATCTTCTGAACCACTGTGCGAGCCGTTTTATCAGTCAGGTTGAGCACTTCTGGATATTTTGTCATGTAATCTACCAACAACAGGTACGACTGACCATGCAGCTTGTTAGGTTACGGATTCTAGTTATTGATCTGACTCCAAATTGCGATCAACACTTAACACATAAATTGCTATGTCCTAATCCACACACTGGCGCACCTAACAATTTTGTGAGTTCGTTCTGTCAAAGAGAAGACCAGTAGATCAATCAGACCAAATTTACCAATTGTTTATTCCTGACAAAGCGCACTAATACAGGCCTGGGTCCCGGGTCCCTCACACTAAAACCCGTGCGTTTTTGTGACCACCAAAAGACGACACATTCTTCCGGGTTGCCCAGTTTTAAAGAAACACAATATGAATATTAAAGCATGCAAAATATTGTGAGATGATTGGTCGATGGCCATCTCCTCCCCGTCCAGGTGTCGCTGAGGTCAGGCGGTTGGGTTTTCCCCTCGAAGCCCGGTCTCATAGACGTGCTGTTGTTCTCGTTCCTCACCGACCTTGAGGTGGTCTCCTCCGGTACTCCCTATCCGGGCCTATTCCACAACACTTCGAAGAAAACAAGTTCATGCAGTTTGCCTGCACATTCTTCGGCCCCCACCAATCCACACGAGCACTCCAATACTAGATATTAATATGATTATAAGTTTAACACAACCTTAAAAAATGTGTTTGCAAACTCCCGAAAGCACATTTCCCTTTATTCCCTCTCATGACCTCATTTATGAGGTCATCACCCATTACTTTAGCAAACAGCTACCAGCGCGCTGTCGGTCCTTCCTTCCCCCCGCTGCTCATGTTGAGTCACCAGGGTATATTGGCCCATCGGTGGCAACGGGCCAACGGTTTTCTCGATCAACCGGACAGTGAGTGACCTAATACATGGAATACAACAACAACTGCATAAAATCATAACTGTAGTAAAAATAGCCACAGCAACAAGCACAGACATGATGAGGCTTTTCTAGCTTCCGAACGTTTTTATCCAATCAGACCAAATATCGGTGTGTACACCTGAATGATCTTTCATCTTTTTGTTCAGTGTCCTTAGTCCTTCCAACGCCTTGGTCAGTCGGCCTCCTGGTGCCGTGTTGTTTGGGATGAAAGTACAACATGCATCACCAAACATTCCACACACACCATGTTCCTTAGTCAATAGCCTGTCCAACGCAATTCTATTTTGGAACGCCATTAATGACGTTGCAGCCAATTGTTCATGAACTGCGGCAAATGATTCAGCTGTATAATTACCCAGTCGTTGGACATTGTAATGAAAGTAATTAGTACGGTCTACATTTTTATTGGGAGTGATCCATAGGAAGATACTTTTGAATCCCGAGAACACTTGATTAACGAGTTTATACTTATCTGGCACACCCCGGGGCACTCCTATAGTGTCAATATATGTTGGATCGTCGTCGCTCAACCACGGGGGCAAAACGTCTCTTTTGGCTCGCTTCAGGAGCCCCGCCAGTGGGGACTCCAGGTCCCAATTGAGAGTCACACCACAACCAGATGTCACTGGTCTTCCTCTGCTCCTTCCATCACTGCTGGGTGAATTCTGGCATGTCCTGTTAAAACTTGAAAACAAGTGAATTTGGAAAAAAATTTGTATATCACAATTACACATTGAAACCTACTCACCCATTTCTATTTTACCACTCCCCCTTTGACACATTCACCCAATGTGTCATTACGTATCAAAAGGAACCTGCAAAGCGTCCCCCCTCATCACCACTCTCATTGTAGCCAGGCCCGCGGAACCTCTAGCTCCCATCTGGGCCCTGGGACCATCACCCCAAGTCCTTGAAACTTGACTGTCCACCACACACATTCGGCAACACAAACAAAAATCATCGCACTCCTGTCAGTGAGCTTAAAGCCCGGCTGACAGCGGACATTTGTACACACAAAAACAGACATCAAGTATCAAAATAAAAACAGTCATAAAATGAATCCTGGCGCCCGCGGATCATGTCCTGAAAACCACGTCATCAACAATTCATCATAAAAACCAAAAGGGCAAGGGTTAACATATTCTTGTAAATCCAACACAAACTTTCCACGAACGCAATCGACAACCTGCAAGAATGAAAAAAAGTTACGCAAGCAACGCGCAATCCGCTCCTTGGCTGGTGGCTGATGCTGCAAAAAAAAAAATCAAGTCACACAGAAAAACAAAGCAGAGCGTGCTATTGTCGCAAACACGTTCAAGCGTCAAACAATTGGTCACTGTCCACCTAGTCCGTCACCCCGTCGGGTGAGCTCAAAGTCGTCACACGTCAAATCGTCCAAAGTCTTGCTGTTCGATACTAGTTCTGTCTTGTCTGACCATATCACTGAAATGGGCCTTCTCCATCACACCGTTTTGTTGTTGATGGTGCCCCTGATTGATCATTGAGCCATGGTTCCGGTCAGAACTCATCACTTACCAGTTCCAGACCCTCCAGTCTGTACCACCCCTTCAGGTGAGAGGAATTTTATCCTCAATTGCAAACACATCACCCCAACTTCAGACCTCTCTGGCCAATCATACTGCGCACACACAGTCATAGATGATCACATGCGCACGCACCCATCCACACACTCGCAGACACACACATCCGTCTCTATCACTCAGCTCTCCTCCCACACTAAGCAAAGTTAGTATGTTAGTGTGCAGGCAAACATTGACTCCTAATAGTAACTCTTCACATTTGGACATACTTGTCAACATGACCTATTGTAAAATCTCCACTTCAATTTTCCATAAACTCGCCCATCAGATTCATCGCAAATTGTCATATATGTCTATCTGGGGGGGGCCGACTGTGGGACCCGCGTGTCAGGGGAGCCTCCATAACCTCAGATTGCTCCTACAAACTCGATCTCTATTACTTATCCTAATTAAATTCAATAAAGATGGGTCCGACTATTCCCTCTGGATTTTTACGTCATCATTTGGCTCTCCCCCTTTTTCCTCTTGTCTAGCTCAAATATGTTTCTCAGTCTGCTTCTCTTTATTGCCCCTCTTGGCGAGTCTCACTCCCCCCTTTTTCCTCTTCCTAAAAATCCTGCCTGTCACACCATCCAGCACGTCTCCCTGCTTCCTTAAATCGTCACCTATTTCCACTCCTTTCATCCACTCCCTCGCACGGTCTGCCCCCCTCTGCAAAGCTGCAGCTCCACACAGGGAGCGCCAAGCCCTCTCCATAGAATGGGCAGTTTTTAATGTAATTTACGTCATTGCTGTCCAGATCTTCTATCCTCAATCTCCCTTGCTGTCAATCCCTGTTAAAATGCCAAAATGCCCCTCTTCCGCTTGACTGAATCCACTTTAGTCCAAATGTCCTATTCTAAAATGTATCTAACTCAACTTCTACTTCTTAAGCCTGACGAGCCAAAATATCAGATCTCGCTCTTGTTTCTTACCGTTTTAGCCTATTTGTTTTATCCAAATCTGTTCAATCTCTGACTATGATGCTTTTCTCTGTAGCTCTACGCATTATTCAATTTTTTATCAAATCTCCTCAGTTCTGTCAAACTCAGTGCACAATGAAGCTCCTGTCCACCTTGACCCAAGCTCCACCCAGTTTGGTAACGCCACAGCAAGGAGTGCGATTTGGCCGTCGGACACTTCCAACACCCCTGCGTCCCAGAGGCCACACAGAGTGTCTTCCATGCCTTGGTCCGCCTCTTTCGGCCAACGATATTGAGGCCGTTTGATAGGCTGCGTCCCATCTATTTGGAGATCAATAGGCGCCACCGAATGACAAAACCCGACATCAAATGGACCCTGGGACCACAGTGTGTCGGGCAAGGCCGCCAGCATTACTTCAGCGTCCTCATGATCAGTTAACTCCTTACCGTGTGTGCGGGACACCAACATCATCTCCAGCAATCCTGTGTCTGCCATGGGTTGTTTAATTTGGTATGCATTCTGAGACTCAGACCAGTACAAATTAGGAATGTGAGTTTTCCGCCAATCGGTCTGTTGCAACAACTGCTTGACCATTGAGCCCAATTGTCTGGCCTCGTGTCCTGGGGCAAGAGCCAGCAAAATGTGTGGCACCCCTTTCTCTGTCATTTTGAACCACTGCATTTGTTCATATGTCAATTCAGTTGCCGCTGCGACTCCCTCTTTACCAGTCAAAATGGATGATGAAGTTAAATCCCACATGTGCCCTTCAATTTCTTCAAACAAATCATCACTTTTTCGGTCATAATATAGAGTGCAATGCAAAGGATCAACAGGTGGGTGGTATGGCGCCAGTGAGCAGATCCAGGGCTTCCACAGTAGGTAGGTCGAGAACACACCGCCACCAGCAGGGGTCTCTGGCTCCAGCCTGGCCCAGTAGATTGTTGCAGTTTCTGCTTCTGCCGGTAGGGGCGCCATCAGCCACTGACCATGTTGTTGTAGCTGCTGTGAGCACTGGATGCTGACGCCATCTGGAAATTAAATAATCACTCCCTCTGGCCCACACAGAATTCTGGCTTGAACGGCTGACAGCAAGTCCCTTCCCATCAAATTGATCGGAGTGTCTGTGGAATGGATGTATTTGTGCCACAGTCTACACCCTGTCCGGGTGATCACAGTTTCAAGTGGTTTGGTAAAAGGCAGAGTACGTGGTTGTCCCGAGAAGTCGACTAAAGTCGTTGTTTTCTTTGACAGTGAGGATACAGGAAGGGCAGTGTTTATTGATGAATAAGTTGCTCCCGTGTCCACCAGCATCTTCACAGGTTTTCCTTCCACTGTCACATGAAGCATTGGCTCCGCCGGGCCACTGCTTTCCTGGCTCCCCGGGCAGCCCTATTCAAATTGTCCACACCAGAGATCATCATGTTGGTAGTACTGACCTCCGTGCGTTTGTGGCTGTTGCCAGGGCCGTCCACCTGATGGAGCTGTTCCCGCCTGTTGCATCTGCATTTCCTTTTTCTGTGATTTAGACTGTTTAGCTTCACCATGCATTTTTGCCAACTGTAATTTCAACAACTGTTTAGATAATGCGTCTGTCTCGTTTTCAACTTTAGCTTGTGACTCAGTGAACATTCTGCAGTGATGCAAAAGACGACGTTTAAATCGTTCTTCGGCACAAACCAGAATGTCAGGATCTGACATTAGCTGCTTCTTCACATCTGGCGGAAGTCCATCCACCAGCGCCGTTCGGAAGAGCACCTCTTCCTCGTGCGTGAGAGCCGGATGGCGACCTGTGGCTTCAATCCAACTCTCCACACATGTTACATAATGTTGTGCAGGTGACATTTTCACATCTTAAGGAAACATAGTGGGGGCCAGATCGGTGGGTTGTGGGAAAGTCAATTTAATGTTTTCAAACAGGGGCGCTGCTACTTGTGGCAAGGGCACCTCCCTCCCCAGTCTCGCTGTGCCTGCTGCTTCCTCAATCGCCTGCAATTGCACTAGGGAGCATGCTCCTGCCAACATCTGGCGCATGTCACCGAGTGTACAGCTCTGCCCACTCATCAGAGCCAAAAATTTGTTCAGCCACACCTTGCCTCCTCTGTGAAGTGGGGGCATCTTTTCCATCATCGCGGTCACATCACGGAGCACCATGGGCTCGTAGTGCTGACCGCCCGATGTGGTCACCAGCGGACACATCAATTCATTTTTCTGCACCTCGGCCTGTGTCATCTGTCCCTGACCACTCCGCAAATTATATTTCCTCCGTGTCTCTCTCTCTTTCTCTCTCTCTCTGTTGCCCATTTTAACATCTGCGCTTCCTGTCTACGCTGCTCATCGGCTTGATCAACTTTCTTTTTTAGCTCCTCATTCTCGGCAGTAAGTCTATGCCAGCTTTCTCCTTTCGTCACATTGTACGGTTGAGGGCTCGGACCGGGGGTGGAGGTGTCCACGCGGGATGTATCCACGCGGGAGGTGTCCCCCTCCCGGGCCCGTCGCCTCTCTTTATTTACTGCTTGTTCAATCAACTGCACAATACTCTGATCCGCCCTTTCGCCTTCGCCCTCGACATCCACTACCATCCTGCCACCCAACGTCACCACCGGAGCCATTACTCCGGGGTCGCCGTACGGCGGCGGTCCAACATAGCTCACTCCGAGTGTCGGGGCACTCGGGTGTGTCACATCATGCAAAGATGGATAAATGCCCTTGTATTCATTTCTTTCCTTGTCTATTTTCACCGCTTTCTCTACCCTTCTTTCTCATGCTCTTGTTAGCCTGCAATTGTCCAAATCAAAAATGTTATTTTCTTTTGAACCTCTAAATCGCTCGTGTTGCTAACCTAACCTAACCTTAAAGAAAGGACAAACAGATTACTCCCAGTAGCTCCTCATTATTTACGAGTTAGCCCCCCTTTCTTGAACATTCTCTGATCCATGCCGTCTTCCTCCTCACACGCCTGCACCCACACAGGGTGTGCACATAAACGCACACACCGAGCGCGCACACAACCGCACGTACACACACACACGCATCCGCACGCACGCACACACACACCAAGGGATTCGAATCCATCTCTCATGTAGCTTCTTTGCCACTTTCTATCGGTCAATACCACTCACAATTTGCGCTTCCACATCAGCATACACATTCCTTCAATCTCACTGCTTCAAACATTCACTGAGAAACTCACACTGTCCCTGCCCCGCCCGGGCCATAGCACCATCGCGGCATCAATGTTGACCGGTTACAGACTGGCCATTTCCTGCAACAATCATGATGCCGGCCCACCGCCCGCACGAGCATAGCACAGGCCCACGCGCACAGCCCAGACCCGCGACTACGCGCGAGTGCAGGCACGCTCATCAGTCTCAACCTCTCAAAGGGCAGGCCAACTTTGCTGTTGCGCCCTTCATCATGTTCACATTCGACATCTTTCAATGTCTTCTACCCAACATTTGTTGTCTCTTATTCTCATCCTATCAAGCCACCGTTCTAGTAACTTTCTGTCACACACCTTATTTTCTCTACTGCCACACCTTGCTCATCTTAGTTTCTCTAACCAACTTAAACACACCATTGTCCACTTCTCAATTTCCCTATTATCGCTCAAAAGCCTCCTAAACATTCTCCATTACTGATTTCTTCCATAGAACACACATCTCACTCACACACACTCATATACACACCCACTCATGAGGATCCTCTGCGCGCACACACACTCTCCCCCCAATTTGGTTCATTTTGGATGTTTTAGCGGTCTGATCTCTCACAGGAGGAACTGTTACCACCGGATATTTTTTGAGGAGGCCTCACTTCCCCTCGGGGATCTCTTTATTAACCCCAGCTATTTGAATACGATCGTCACCGCACCCTTGTCCGCCACGACGAAGCACTCGGTCCCTGACCTATCCTTAGTACGCGTAAGTCCCTGACTTTACCGTACACGTTACACACGTAAGTTCCAAACTTATTCACCGTATGTATCTTAACTTCATGCACACCTTATTTGATCTGAACGACAGTCTCCTCTTAAATTTCCTCTTTCAATTTGCAGCATTTCGACTTATAGTAACAGGTATTCTGCTTACCTTATCGGTGATGAGCTCAGGGTTGAGGAGACGTCGTACCAGCTCAACGTTGTGCGCTTATTCCAAACGGTTCGCCGACCGGGAGACAGTGTCCCTGACACTGTCCGGTGTCTTGGCTAAAGACCACGAGTTGTCAATTACCCTTCTCTTGACATCACGTCCGCGGTCACCAAGAAATTGTTAGGTTACGGATTCTAGTTATTGATCTGACTCCAAATTGCGATCAACACTTAACACATAAATTGCTATGTCCTAATCCACACACTGGCGCACCTAACAATTTTGCGAGTTCGTTCTGTCAAAGAGAAGACCAGTAGATCAATCAGACCAAATTTACCAATTGTTTATTCCTGACAAAGCGCACTAATACAGGCCTGGGTCCCGGGTCCCTCACACTAAAACTCGTGCGTTTTTGTGACCACCAAAAGACGACACATTCTTCCGGGTTGCCCAGTTTTAAAGAAACACAATATGAATATTAAAGCATGCAAAATATTGTGAGATGATTGGTCGATGGCCATCTCCTCCCCGTCCAGGTGTCGCTGAGGTCAGGCGGTTGGGTTTTCCCCTCGAAGCCCGGTCTCATAGACGTGCTGTTGTTCTCGTTCCTCACCGACCTTGAGGTGGTCTCCTCCGGTACTCCCTATCCGGGCCTATTCCACAACACTTCAAAGAAAACAAGTTCATGCAGTTTGCCTGCACATTCTTCGGCCCCCACCAATCCACACGAGCACTCCAATACTAGATATTAATATGATTATAAGTTTAACACAACCTTAAAAAATATGTTTGCAAACTCCCGAAAGCACATTTCCCTTTAAGCTCGAAGAAGTCAGCTCCAACTTTCATCCATGGCAGTTCAGCGGAGACGGTGGGTTGAACTGCTCCATGTCGGCTGTGTTAGCCTCCCGTTAGCTTGCTGCTAATCTTCGGTTAACACGTATTGAATACTGTCCTTGACTTACTCCGTAACTCCGTCTTTTGACACCATGTTGTGGCTTTATGCTCTGATGAACTATTGTAGTGTTGTCACTGTAGTGTTGCTTATTGATTGCTCAAACGATAACACACGGAGGCAAGGCTGCAGTACGAGCCAATCTTTACTGGGTGCTCCGTCACGACTACACACAGACCTGACCACACGATCACTGAACCAGAGATGGGACCAAATCACACATGTGCAAGTCTCAAGTGAGTTTCAAGTCTTAACCTTCAAGTCTCAAGTAAGTCCCAAGTCATTTTTTTCTTGGGCAAGTCAAGTCCAAGTCAAGTCCAAGTCAAGTCCTATGAATGCAATTTTACCCGCAGTATCTGACCTTAGTAACGTGAAAAGACAAGATATAAGTAACTTTAAGGAGCCATCATTGTCCAATGTGTCTAACCTGTTTAAAAAATATGACAATAATTTGGATTTCCACTGTCATTACAGATATTCAGTAAAATACACCATGGAGTCAAACAAAAAAGAAATTACCTCATACAATGATTGACAGCTCAATCTAAACAAATGAACGTCTGCCGACAGTGTCTGACACATTTGAGTTGCAAATATGAAAAAATAATCTGAAAAAAATCTGAAAGAAGAAACACATTAAAGAGCATTAGAAACCTGTTATGTTTCATCTGTAACATCTGGAGACACCAGAGCTCTATAAACTTCAAACGGACAAAGTTTGAAGTTGTCGTCTGGCTGTCTGAAATATTTCTGTTGCATATCTTGCACTGTGCTGTCCGTCTTTTGCCTCGCGGTACCGCTCCCGCTGACATGTTTGTGCATGGCTGATATAAAGGGGCGTGATTCTCCAATAAACACGTTAGGTAGGTAGAGAGGGCACGACTGATTGATTGACAGGGTAGCGATCCAATCATGACGCCATTCTCAGCCTGCGCTCCTACCGTGTTATCGATATTACTTTTTTAAATGTATTATTAATTTTATTTTCAAACTGAAAACATAAACTAAATAACACTGACGTCATTCAAGTCATCGTGTCTCAAGTCAAGTCAAGTCCCGAGTCTTTAACTTCCAAATCGAGTCTCAAGTTTTTTTTAATTTTTGTCAAGTCGTCACAAGTCATCAAAACAGCGACTCGAGTCGACTCGAGTCCAAGTCACAGTGACTCGAGTCCCCATCTCTGCACTGAACCTCCAGTACTGACAAACACAGTCGAGCACTGAGTGCTCGATCCAATCTACCACAATGACATTAATAATGATCCGACAAGGAAGTGATACGCAGACAGGGCTTAAATACGAGACAGGTAATGAGAGGCAGGTGAGAATGATCACACTGATCATGGGCACACAGGAGGGGAGGGGCGAGTACACAGACACACGAACAGAAATTATGACAATATGGACATGATCGGGGACGAGTCGTGACAGCTTGACTGAACTCACTAGCGGGCATTCAATACAAATGTTATATTTGAAATAAATGTCATTTTAATAATGTAAAAAAAATCATATAGAAAGCACTCATTGTCCATGGGTTAAAGTAATTTATTTAGTGATTTGATTACAGAATATGATACGCAGTCCATTCTTCAAAAGACGATGTGCTTAGGATTCTATGGCACTCATTCAGAATCTTTTGTAAAGACCGAAATGGTCTCTAGAACTTTAGCTTGATAATAAAAATACAAGGAAAATTGCACATGTTGAGTTTTGGGTTCTCATCTAGACATTGGGGTTGTGATTCTTTGACACCAGGGAAAGAGCAGAAAAATCGTGACCCAGTTTGGTTGTGCTTAAAGTACACTGAGATCGACTATCCTGATCAAATGTTTTTTACTAGTTTAGGTTGTGCTTGTGTTTTGAAAGGAAAGCTTCCATGACACCATCTAAAAACACATTGTGCTTTAAAATAATGCTAAGGTTTGAACCAAGAGGAAGTTAATAAAACGAGATTGTGCATGATGACGGGCTTCTCTCTGGATCGCGTTGGTCTCATGGCCCTCAAACATCCTTGAGGTCACGCTGGATGCCCCAGAGAGTGTCAGCGCTCTTTTTCAGCTGAGCCACTTCATCGTCTGTCAGGGTCATGTTGACCACGCTGCCCACGCCGCTGCTATTCAGAACGCAGGGCAGAGACAGAAAGACCTCCTCCCCGATGCCATACATGCCCTAAGAAGACACATGTGGAGTTGGCTTTAAAAGTATTTGGATCAAGGTTACAGTAAATAATTTTTTTTTTCAATTTACCGTAATTTCCCGACTATAAGTCGCGTTTTTTTCAAAGTTTGGGTGGGGGGGCGACTTATACTCAGGAGCTTATATATGTTTTTTTTCACAAATTTTTACTTGATCATTAAGACATCACTTACTTACAAGTATAGTTGACCACTTCCCATGTTATTTTTAGTATAGTTGATCACTTCACATGCTTTTATATCTTTATCTTTAACATATTCAAAACATGAAAAATAGAGAAAACATCAAATAAAGCTATTAACACTTTAAAGCTCCATATCCAAGTCCACTGTCTGCTGTATGTACACTTGCTCCATTTTTGCTCCTCTTATATTTATTATTATTTATTATTATTTGTTTATTTATCATTTATTCAACACTCTTATTTATTCATTGTTTGGGCCTTCTTGTTTTTTTTTGTGTTGCTTGTATGCATATGTGTACTATCTCACCGAGGGATAGTGGGAATGTAATTTCAATCTCTTTGTGTGTCTTGGTATATGAAAAAAAATCGACAATAAAGCAGACTTTGACTTTAAACAACCAAATAAACAAAACAAAAAACTACATCTGAAAAAAATTATATTTTCAGACGAAACTGGATGATGGCGCTCTAAATTTCACTGTTGGCCGTGACTCATCAACTGGGTGGGCTTAAGAAAAATGGCACCAAAAAGAAACTCATATTTTGCAGGTTACAAACTTCAAGTCGTAAAATATGCAGCTGAAAACAGTAATCAAGCAGCAGAAAGAAAGTTTGGAGAACCGTGATGTACCAATGGATTACTATTTCAAGTGACGTCAGTAGCACGGCGCGGCACGGCGCTTGTTTACATAAAGGACAAACGTACCCACGTAAGGACTACCGGCATCATTAGCAGTGATAATTTCTAAGTGACACAGAGGACAAAGAGTTTGAAGGAATTAAGGATTTCGAGTGACAAAGAAGGTTTGAAAAACTATTATGGCTTTTACGCACGCCCGGTCCTACTCTACTGAGTCGGGGGCCGGCGCTCGGCCGAGTGGCTGTCCGCGAACGGTGCATGGGGCTCGGACATGGCCATTACGCGCGCCCGGTCCTATGCCATGGAGCTCTCGTGTCTGGAAGTCCACGCCGCCACACGCTTGGAAGTTTGTTTTGTTTAATAAAGAGCCGTTTACCAAACCCACGTCGATCCTTGTACTTTGTTAACGCTACAATATAGTTATATACTAGATCCGTGGAATAAAGACGAGGCTGACGTCAGGGTGCACACGCGGCGATGTTGACAAAGGACGAGGAATTTGATCGATGGATTTAATGGATTTAAAGTGCTCGGATGGTTTGATAATATTATTGGCTTATATTATAGTTATTTGAAATATAGTTTATCTATCGTTATATGAGCCTGTGGAATATTTTGAGGTGCAAGCGCCCTCAGCCGCGCGCACCCATTGTTGACAAAGAACGATCGATGGATTTAATGAATTGGAGTGACACCGATGGTTTTATAAACATGTTATTCATGTAATAGTTGTCCTTAATCACTCTATATGTTACGTCAGGCCCGTTCTCAGCTCTTTGTTTGTGTTTGTCACGTTAGCATACCTATCGTTTAGCCTGTTGTTGCTATTTAATGAACTGGAGTGACACCGATGGTTTTATAAACATGTTATTCATGTAATAGTTGTCCTTAGTCACTCTATATGTTACGTCAGGCCCGTTCTCAGCTCTTTGTTTGTGTTTGTCACGTTAGCATACCTATCGTTTAGCCTGTTGTTACTATCGTTTAGACTGTTGTTGCTCGTTCATGACTGTTTTTGGTGTGGGATTTTGTCGACTAAATTGCCCCCCAAAATGCGACTTATACTCCGGAGCGACTTATATGTTTTTTTTTCACTTTTTGGGGCATTTTATGGCTGGTGCGACTTATACTCCGGAGCGATGTACAGTCCGGAAAATACGGTAATTACTTTGGAGAGCAATTTTATAAGTTGTTTTCATCTTGAAAATGCTTGGTTTAAGTTCTGTTTTTATTAGTTTTAGTATTAGATTGTATTTTTTCCTAACTACATGGATTACTATTTTGTTTTTTTTAAGTCACTAACTATTGTGTAAAAACGTTCGATTCTCTATCAAGTGACCTTCTTTCTGTTAATAAATAAATGAATTTAAAATTATAACGGAAAGCTCATGTATGACATGAATTGAGAAAGACAAAAACATTTTTCCATAATTATGGTTACTTTTATAAACCTAAGATCTAAGATGAAATAG
This sequence comes from Syngnathus floridae, assembly GCF_059516105.1. Taxonomy (NCBI): domain Eukaryota; kingdom Metazoa; phylum Chordata; class Actinopteri; order Syngnathiformes; family Syngnathidae; genus Syngnathus; species Syngnathus floridae. The sequence continues at coordinate 6,899,559 of NC_142434.1, forward strand.
TGTCAGTTAATTTCTGTTTTATGTGCTGTATTTTATTCTGTCAAAACTTTAGCTTTTGAAATTGATTTCAATTTGTATTTTATTTTGGTTACAATTTTTGTTTTAGTTTTTCAATTTTAGTTTTAATTATTTTTTTAACTATTTTTGTTTATTACACCACAACATTTGAAATAAAATAATTTATTCCAATCTTTCTCAAAAATAGGAAATATAATATAATATATATATATAATATAATATGAAGCCATTTTATGCTGACTACATCCATTTGGTTTAAGCATCTAGTATGTACTTGTCAAGACTAATAAAGTTGAGAAAGGTCGAAAGGTATTTGAGAATAAATTATTCTAAGGGTTTTTAAATGAAGTCCCACGACTAGAAAAAAAATTGTAAATCCAGTGCAGCATGTGGCATTTCTTTGCGATGAGGCAAGTTATTTTGGTTATTTCCAAGACAAGCGCAGGTCGACAGACCTGCGGGAGGTCTGCGCTACTGTGGGAGTGGTCACAGCTTCCTTCAATCATGGTCATTCAAAGAAGATTCTTTCATTTTCACCACGACGCATTTGACAAAAATACACTCCAAAAATTACAAAGGACACTGTGAGTCTGCGTGTGTGTGAGACTGACCTTGACCATGGTGGAAATTGGATGAACGCGACTCATGTTCTTGACGATACTCTCCGTCAGGTCTGCCACGCTCAAACCGATGGCCCAGTTGGTGTAACCCTTCAGCTTGATCACCTCATAGGCACTGGCACAAAATGTAGCAAGTAATGTTGTCATTAAACAATGCACAATAAAATGAAAATACAGTCAAACCTCGGTTTTCGACCACAATCCGTTCCAGAAGGCGGTTCGAGAAGCGAATTGTTTGAATTACGAATCTATTTTTCCCATTACAAATAATGGAAAAAAATTTAATCCGTTCCAAGACAAAAAAAAAACGCATTTTTAAAAGTATTTTTTCATTCGTGCATTTTTGTCTGATCGCGCAACTGCAGCACACCGCCGAACGCGCAACCGTAGCGTGCTGCCGACCACGCAACTGCACCGCGCTGGTCGCATTATTGTGACAGAGCCTTCGTTGAAATTAAGAAAATATTTTTAAAGTCCTGATGTACTTTCCAAAATTTAAGTGGACCTCAGTTCGCAGGGAGCTTAATTTGGTCCGATCGCGCAACCGCAGCGCGCCGGGCGCTCACTGTCGCATTGCTTTAAGAGCGTCTTTGTGTTTTAGGATACTGCTCCCACTTGCTTTCTTTGGAGGCATGATTAGGGGTTAATACAATCCTCCAAGTAACGAAAATACAATAACGGAGTAAGTCGGCATCCGGGCCGCGCGGTCGGGTTTTCTCGGGTCCTTTCGGCTCATCTCGTGAGGTTCGACCTCCAAAATTTATTCGACAACCGAGCCAAAAAAATCTCTTTTTTTTATTCGAATTCCGATTTGTTCGAGAACTGGGACGTTCGAAAACCGAGGTTTGACTGTAATTTTCAAAGCAAAGCAAAACCATTACCGCTAAGTGTTTATAATTGCACAAGTGTTTAATGCCTAGCTCTAATTACCTACCACATTAAACCTGTCAGAAAACCCCACGGGACCATTTGTACTAAAAACCTGTCATCACCATTTGGCCTCGAATGTCAGAAGCACTCTACTTTCCCCACAGAGACAGTGACATCACAAACAATCAATAAATGTATTGACTGACTGTGAACATAATCGGATTGTTTATTGACTCTTTGCTTTCTAACCGCAGTAGTTGGATAAAAATTACAGTGAGTAGAAGATATTATATACAGCTTTATCAAAAAATATATTTATGATTTTACAAATATAGTATTATATTATACAATGATCCTTCGCTACTTCGCGTTTCGTTTATCGCAGCATCACTACATCGCGAATTTATTTTCCAAATTAAAAAACGTTTTAAAAGTCAAAATAAAACTTCTAAATTGATGAAAGGTGTCTAATCTTTAGGACTATGTAGTATTGCTCCAAATGTTTGTTTACATTCCTTTAGAAGTCCGTTTTCACGTGTTAGCACGATCGCGAATTAGCATCTTTCCGCTAACTCGTTAGCCTGCCCAGTACTTCTTGTTGGTGACCGTACTTCGCAGATTTCACTTATCGCGGGTGGTTTTTGGAATCAATTATCCGCGATAAACGAGGGATTACTGTATAATGAGTATGCTCGTCATTTCTTCTCGTTTTCTGTTCATCAATATGAAATCTGTATGGAAACAGGAGTTCAGAACATTCACTCCGATCACTCAATTGCCATCCTATGACAGAAACAAGCGTACACAGGTAAACTAATACTATCCTCTAGTGTTAAGATTTGTCATGGAAAAAAAAAACAGTTAGCACACAGACACTGCGAGGAGCAAGCCTTGAAAAAAATAATAAACAAGGAATCATTGATTTTAAAAGTATAAAATTTTCACATAATGCATCAAGGAAATTTAGTCAGAATGTTCTTTGCTTGATTTTACTCGTCAAAGTTATTGTCAACTGTGAGTACAGTTTACAGTCTAAAATGTATTTACCATAACTCAGTGGTACCTTTTACTGAGAATGAACCACAGAAAATTCTTGCCAGGATGAGGAGGGGCCATAAGAGGGCAGAACTGATCCTTTTGCATGATAAACACATCCAGTACAGAGATGTTAATTATAATTTGCCGCCTCAACAGTGAGGGGAAAGATTTTGCCTATTATTGGAATAACCGTAACAGGTGCATGTTGAAATTCAGGAATGTGTGAGCATCACACAAGGCTTTAAACTTTATAGTAATAGTATTATTAGATCATAAAACTACATTCATGGAATGCTAAGCCAGTACCAGGAAATGCCATATAAGAAAATACCACAAAACAAAAAAAATGTATGTCACTTTTGCACAATTGCATTTCATTTGTTCAACACCAAAAAAATTAAGGCGGTGGTGACCAACGATATTGTCCTAAAATAGCAAAATACAATTAAAGAAAAAGAATAAAGTGCTTATGTAGGTGTTGATGTTTTGGTTCGCAACTGGGTTAGCAGCAAAGACTTGATGGGTTCAAGAAGTCATTTCAAAGTTATGCATTTCACGTTCACACAGCGTACCTGTCCACCACAGCTTTATGTGTGGCCTTCCACTGTTCTTTATCACCTTCACTGCCAATGTCAGGATTCAGCTTCTGCAAATTGACCCCGGCAACATTTGCACCACTCCACACAGGCACTGAAAAAGTAAAACCGCAATACTTCTTTAGGTCCGAGGTCATCTGAGAAAAGTGTGCTGTGGGTCTGTTGAGTCCACATTTCAAAAATATTTTAAGAAATGTTAAACGTTGTGTCCTTTATGGGCACTCACCACTGGTGTCTCCATGCTCACCCAGCACCCAGCCATTGAAGGAACTAGCATGGATGCCGAGGCGTTCGGCCATCATGAAGCGAAAGCGGGCAGAGTCCAGGTTGGTGCCGCTGCCGATCACGCGGTGTTTGGGCAGGCCGCTGAGCTTCCAGGTCACATAGGTGAGTATGTCCACTGTGAACGGGTTTATTAGAATCAAACAATGACAAGTAAGCAGATAGAAGTGGAATGCTGTTGAGGTGACACAAATTGGAATTGTTACTAATGTTTCAACTATATTCAGGTTCGACGTTACGATAGATATCAACATACGGCTTGACTGCAGTTCAAAGACATTATTTTGGTGGAAATGTGGAATGACACTAAATGATATGGAATAAAGTTGAATGATGTGAAATGATATTGGTGGTAAATGTGGGATATGTTGGTGAGAAACATGGAAGGAACATTATTTAAAAATATGGAATGATACGGACTGCTGTTGTACTGGTGAATAATGTGGCATGTAGGAACATTCATTATGTTGAAAATCCTTCCCAAGGTAAACTGAATGACCAGAACATTTTGAATTTTGAATGGAAATGATGTGAATGGGTTATGTTGAACGTGTCATTGGAAATGAATGGGAAATTTCTTGGCGACATATGTGAAATTGTTGGAACATTTTACATGATTTAAATGTGAAAAGTAATAGCTCGCATGGTGGTAATTCTTTGAAAATGTCGAAGTTGGAATGGGAAGAATCGGTCCAGAAATGCTCAGTGGCCTCGTGGTAGAGTGTCCGTCCTGAGACTGGAATGGTTGTGGGTTCAAACCCCGGCCGGGTCTTTCCAAAGACTATAAAAATGGGACCCATTGCCTCCCTGCTTGGCACTCAGCATCAAGGGTTGGAATTGGGGGGGTTAGATCACCAAATGATTCCCGAGCGCGGCACCGCTGTTGCTCACTGCTCCCCTCTCTCCCCAGGGGATGGATCAAAATCACAAAGGAGAATGGGTTAAATGCAGAGGACAAATTTCACCACACCCAGATGTGTGTGTGACGATCATTGGGACTTTAACTTTTTAACTTTAACTTTAAAAGTGGAAGCCTGTCAAAAAAGTAAGTAGAATAAAATGGTGTGTGTGAATGCTTGCAGCATTCACCCCATTCCTAAGAAGACTGCGAATCACATCTAGCTGTGTTCCATTTACCAGGATTGGAGACAACGATGAGAGTGCACTGGGGGCTGTGCTTCATTATCTGAGGGATGATGGACTTGAAGACATTTACGTTCCTCTGTACCAAATTGAGGCGGCTCTCGCCCTCCTGCTGGCGGACTCCGGCAGTCACCACCACCAAGCGAGAGTTGGCAGTCACTGCATAGTCTGGAGGAAGAGAATGAGAGCCTTTGCAATGACGTGTAACGAGGTAGATTGTGAGAGAAATGCATTGTGACCTTTGTCTGCAACTATTTTGGAGGTCTTAAGGAAAAGGCTGCCGTGCTGAAGATCCATCGCCTCTCCTTTCAGGCGATCCTCCATCACATCCACAAGAGCCAGCTCATCGCACAGATCCTTGCAAAGTAAATACAAGAATCGTCATACCCCATATTCAATTGATAGATGTTTTTTTAAATATTCCACTGGGTGGTAATGCTATAGGGGGCATATGATATATGGAGGTGAATAAAATGAGGCACTTTGATTGGCTGGATTTATGACCACTCCCATTGTGGCACAACCCTCCCTATCAATGGTCCGCCAGCCACTTCTGATGTGAAAGAGCTGTGTGATAATAACAAGAATTTCTAAATAATTCAAACTCACTTACAATTGCAGTAACAAAATACTGCAAAAATGTGATTATGTGCGGTACTTGGTAAAATAACAAGATTACCAACAGCACTAGTCCTTCAGATACATAACATTTTGATTCACATGATAACAAATGTAATTGTAAACAAAGACCTTTCTTTTTTTGATGCACAAAGATTTGTGGACCTACTCAATGTCAGATGTTTTTGCCATTAGGATGGATGGAAGCCTTCATGAGTACCCGATACCTTGAAAGTACTCTAAGGCCAATATCGGTCTGATATCAGTACCTGGTATTGGTACTTGCTCATTCTTAAGTAAAATTGATGTCTATGAGTTTTTTATATGGCTTTGTCGCTGTAATGTTAATACCAACTTTATATTTTCTTACATTTTAATTTGCTGCGGGCGTAAACTGTCACAGTGCTGTTGATGCTTCGAGTCTTACCCGCAGGAGGATGCTGACGGCGCAGGCCATGCCCACCTGGCCCACCCCAACCACCGTCACTTTGTTCCTGGGAGGCTCTGGAGAGCTACCCGGCAGAGGGCTGATGAGTTTCTGCAGCACCGACGACATATTGGAGCTGCAGACAAGGCCCGGAAATGAGTCAATGTTGTCATTATATTTGGAGACTTTTAGTAAATATCTTTCTGGAAATTTCTGTTGTGCTGGTGCTGCTGTTTTGGTTAGCAGCAACCGCTATAGCAGTGTTTTTATTTGCCTAGGTAGTTAAGTACCGTATTTGCCGGTGTATTGGTCGACCTTTTTCGATCCAAAATCGACCGAAAAAAATCGACCTCGACTTATACACCGAGTCATAAAATTTAACTTCGTATTCATCGCTTCAAATGTGATGGTAACCAAGGCCGTTTCTGATGCCTCTCATTGTGCGTTGCACTTAGAAAATTTGAACCGGGCGGCGTGCGCGAGTGCGCGGCCCGCTGGAAGTTGAATGAGGCTCCGCGATCTCCTCCGCGGTGCTTATAAACAGCCGATCCGCTCGGCGGGGGCTATTTTCGGCCACTTGGCGCGTGCGCACGGCCTCCCGGATGTGCCGGGCGGGTGCGCAAGCTCGCCGGCCGCTGGAAGTCGAATGAGGCTCCGCGATCTCCTCCGCGGTGCTTATAAACAGCCGATCCGCTCGGCGGGGGCTATTTTCGGCCACTTGGCGCGTGCGCACGGCCTCCCGGATGTGCCGGGCGGGTGCGCGAGCTCGCCGGCCGCTGGAAGTCGAATGAGGCTCCGCGATCTCCTCCGCGGTGCTTATAAACAGCCGATCCGCTCGGCGGGGGCTATTTTCGGCCACTTGGCGCGTGTGCACGGCCTCCCGGATGTGCCGGGCGGGTGCGCGAGCTCGCCGGCCGCTGGAAGTCGAATGAGGCTCCGCGATCTCCTCCGCGGTGCTTATAAACAGCCGATCCGCTCGGCGGGGGCTATTTTCGGCCACTTGGCGCGTGTGCACGGCCTCCCGGATGTGCCGGGCGGGTGCGCGAGCTCGCCGGCCGCTGGAAGTCGAATGAGGCTCCGCGATCTCCTCCGCGGTGCTTATAAACAGCCGATCCGCTCGGCGGGGGCTATTTTCGGCCACTTGGCGCGTGCGCACGGCCTCCCGGATGTGCCGGGCGGGTGCGCGAGCTCGCCGGCCGCTGGAAGTCGAATGAGGCTCCGCGATCTCCTCCGCGGTGCTTATAAACAGCCGATCCGCTTGGCGGGGGCTATTTTCGGCCAGTTGGCGCGTGCGCACGGCCTCCCGGATGTGCCGGGCGGCGTGCGCGAGTGCGCTGGCCGCTGGGAGTCGAATGAGGCTCCGCGATCTCCTCCGCGGTGCTTATAAAGTGCCGATCCGCTCGGCTTGGAGCTATTTCCGGCCTCCCGTTGGTGCCGGGCGGCGTGCGCGAGCTCGCCGGCCGCTGGAAGTCGAATGAGGCTCCGCGATCTCCTCCGCGGTGCTTATAAACAGCCGATCCGCTCGGCTGGAGTTATTTCCGGCCACTGCGCATGCGCACGGCCTCCCGGAATTTGAACACATTTCGTCAATAAATTTCGCATATTTCTGATTGAATTTTGAAGTTTAATATAATGCAACAATTGAGCTCGACTTATACAAAGGATATATCATAAAATCGTAAATTTCCGTCGAATTCTAGGGGGTCGACTTATACACCAAGTCGACCTATACACCGGCAAATACGGTATTTAATCTGTCTAAAAAAATTGTGTATGTGAACAATTAGTTGGATTCAAATCAGCGTCACAATGTAGTAAACTAATTTACAGTCAGAAAGTTTTTTAAAAAAATGACATATAATCAGGGTTTCATATTCGCACATAGGTATTTAACCTATGTCTAAGTATGATGTGTGATGAATAATGGAATTGACCTAGATGTCGCTATTTCACACACAACTTAAGAGTCACAGATTGTTGGGGAAAAAAAGTTATATAAATGTTAATGTTTAAATTTGACACACATTCAACTCCTGGTAACACATATAAAACTTTCCAGATCAAAGTATTGCGCCATGCAATGCATTATGGGAAATATAACTGGTGATATAACAGGCTATGCTAGTAAAAAGTTCCAATGATTCAATGTTTTGTAACAAAATGAACTCTTTGGGGAGACAGTACTGAAAGAACTTTACCTAATTGTCTTTTTTAATGAGAAAATAATTTCACCTGTTTTTATAGAATATTTGCTTTGCTACAGAAAAAACGTCATTTTCCCACTGGGATTAGCTTGTCAGGATAATGAGCAACCACAAACGAAAGACAAAAAGTCAGCTTGCCTGCAGCTGCCATTTGCCTCCTAACAGTGTGAGCTTGCACACAAAAATTCACACTTTTGCACCTGTTATGTAAAAGTGTTTTCATTAAGGGGGTTTTACCAAAGCAAAGCGGATAAAGAACTCAATTGATTTGAATTAACCTGAGAGGATTGTTGTTGTTTTTTTGACTGACAAATTGGAAGTGCGTTTTTACAGTTACATTTAAGAATACAGTTTCCTTTTATTACAACTATAAAGGCAACTTTTTAGACTTTTTATTACAAAAAAAGTCTTTGTAGACTTGGGACTTATGCTAAGCTTGAACGCATGTGCTATGATACCTAATAGCAAAACTACTTGTAAGTAGGCTAGAACATACTCGCAGGTTTGCTCAAAGGTATCAAAATTCAAAATTCTGCCCAATCTCTGTCACAGCAAATTTCTAACAGACAAATGTTGGTGTTTGACAGTTTTATTGTCAATATTATTATTGTCAATATGCAGAGCTGCAATGTACTACTAGGTGTGCAAAAATAGATAACATTTGTTAGCATTCTCTCTGGGTATTTTCCTGTACTGAGCGCGTGCAAACGACGCGTGCTTGCAGTCAGCGGGAAAATACGGGCCTTGAGGCAGCCAGTACTTTTGCCTCAAAGATGGGGTGACAGTGAGCCTGCGGCTAATAGTTCGCGACACGAGTAAATGCGAGAGTAAATTAAGAAGAAAAAAAAGAAAAGAAAAACAACCAACAACATTCGGTGCTAACGCGTTGCTATTTGGCTTTATTTTCCCTGAAAATGGAGGATATAATCTCGAAGATAAGAAATTTTTCAAAACTTGACTTTCAGTCAAAGCAAGAAATCATAAGTAAGGGAAGACCAACTCCAGATTTGCGAGGATTCATTCAAACTACGGGCCTCCCGGGACGGACTACAACACGTTCGTTTCAAAAGGATTGGTACTCTAAAAAAGACTTCATTTACAAGTAAAGGTAAGAATACTGCAGTGGTGTGTTTAAATGTACAGTGGTGTGTTTAAAATGTTATTAAATTTAATCAAGAATGAGATAACAACCATGTATGTTTGTAAATCTGACTGTGCGTCGGTGCCTTAGCGTCATACAGTACGTTTGTAAATCTGACTCTGAGTCAGTGCCTCACCAACCCCAACCCTCACCGCACGTCACTGATTAACCCCTAATCATGCCTCAAAAGAAAGCAAGTGGGAGCAGTAAAGCCATCCTAAAACACAAAGACGCTCTTAAAGCAATGCTACAGTGAGGACCCGGGCCGCTGCGGTTGCGCGATCGGACAAAATTAAGCTTTCTGCGCACTGAGGTCCACTTAAATTTGGAAAGTACATCAGGACTTTAAAAATATCTTCTAAATTTCAGCGACGGCTCTGTCATAATAATGCAACCAGCGCGGTGCAGTTGCGCGGTCGGCGGCGCGCTATGGTTGCACGCTCGGCGGTGCGCTGCAGTTGCGCGATCAGACAAAATGCGCAAATGAAAAAAATGCTTTAAAAAGGGTTTTGTCTTGGAACGGATTAATATTTTTTCCATTATTTGTAATGGGAAAAATACATTCGGAATTCACTTCTCTGACCGCCTTCTGGAACGGATTGTGGTCGAAAACCGAGGTTTGACTGTATTTTACTTACACATGCAATGAGATGCTGCAAAAATTCTTTGGTGACCAGCAGCCCGAATAAGAACGAACGATAACTCTCAAACACAGATATTTCACAACAGGTCAACATCCCCACCTTCACTGCCATCATCGCCCACCACCAACTCCAATGGACTGGCCATGTGGTCTGCATGCCCAATTCTCACCTCCCAAAACAAGTCCTATACTCTCAACTTTTTACAGGACAACGTGCCCCAGGCGGGCAAAGGTTTAAGGGCAACATCAAAGCAAATATCAAGAAGTGCCACATAGACCCTAATACCTAGGAGGCCACAGCAACCAACAAAGTGCCCTGGAGACAACTTGTCTGAGATGGAGCCGCACAATACAATGACGATCTCCACAATGCTGTGGAAGACAAACGCAGACGTAGCGCGGCTCCACCAAAAAGATTCCACCGAGACCCACGACCCTTGCTGCCTATCCCTGTCCACACTGCACAAAAGTATGTGGCTCTCGGATCGGCCTCTTTGCCCACAAGGACCAAGAAGGAGAACAGTCATACTCGACCCTGAGTGACCGCCTATGATGATATGACTCTGCGACAACACTTCAAAGACTGAAAGTCAAATTATTGTCGCTTTCTAAATCGGTTCCATTCATTTTCTAATGTTTCTTTACTTGTTTGGGGTTAGTTTAAGGCGGCTGCATCCTAATTAAACAGACTTCAGGCGAAAGGCGGAGGCACAATGTCCAAAACATTTAATGTCCAAATGGGTTTTGAAGCAAATTTACTCAAAAAAGAAGTATATTATGCAAATACCATTTATGGGCCAGTAAATTACACGGATCACGTAAATTATGTAAATAGCATTTATATGCCAGTAAATTACACTGTCCAACTATGTTATCAAGGTCACATGCCTGTGTTGGTCACAAAATGGGGACACTTGGCACACAACTACATTGGATTAGGACCTTGCAAGGACACATTGGCAATAAAGCAATGGAAACGAAACCTTTTAATATTACATGTTTGATGTTCAAATACCACTGATCTTAATTATACATGAGGGCTGCCATTATGCAAATTTGACATGAATGCGTGCCGTTCCCCCTCGATTTGCATTACTATGCATTATAGGGGGTTACTGTACGACTCATACATGATTTTTGTCCAAATAATCGAAATACGAGCAGTGAGAGAACGCATCGTAATCAAAACATCACAAACGAGCCTTTTATACGCGTGTGCTCAGATTATGTGATGTGTAATTTAGCAGCACATTTCAACACAAATGCTGGTGAGGCGTCGCGCACACGTCGCGTCGAACATTCTAATATCATATAATAAGGCGACTTACATTTTATTAGCGGTTTTTAAATCCGTTATTCGGACCTTGTCTCAAGCAGGTGTCGTGTGAGAGGAGGCTGGCGGGGAACTATTACGGGCTGAGGAGCAGGAGCAGGAGGAGGAGGAGGGGGGGGCGGGTGCTGGGAGGATGCCAATATGGGAGATCGTGCGCAAGAGGTGTCCGTCCGACGTGACGGTATTCAGACTCTTTTTTTCCAAGGCAGACAGCGTGGCATTGTCTCCTCTGGTAAATAGTTGAGACAAAATCGTATTGTCACTTGTAGGGATTACTGAGCAAGCCATTAGCACCTCTGAAATATTTGGAGTATTCCAATGAGCTCTTTGAACAAAATCCCAGGACGTCACTTCCTCTTTACGGATCGCGACTAATTCCTTTGCAGTTGGGAGGCGCTGATGGTGTAGGGCAGGGGTGTCCAACTCATTTTTGTCGCGGGCCGTATCGTAGTTATAGTTTCCTTTGGAGGGCCATTATGACTTTCAACACCTTATAGTATATATACAGTATAGGCGACACAATAAACTGATAAGTAACTAATTTTGAAATCAGAAACTAGTGAAAACTGTTTCAATATTTTAAAAAGATGAATGCTAAAAAAAATAGCAATTTTTCTATTTTTTATAAGTGAAGACAATTTGTAATTTCAGTGTTGACACATGTAGTCGAAGCACAATTTCTCTTCGTTGACCTCATAAAATGATTTGGTGGGCCGTAGCTGGCCCCCGGGCTTTGAGTTTGACACCTATGTTGTAGGGGTACACTTGCCTGTCTTGTGTGCCGACGCCGTGAGTTCGATTCCCGCATATGACGATGTGTGTGTGTGTGTGTGTGTGTGTGTGTGTGTGTGTGTGTGTGTGTGTGTGTGTGTGTGTGTGTGTGTGTGTGTGTGTGTGTGCGTGCGTGCGAGAGACAAAAACAATATTTCCAGTTTGGACGCTCTTTACAAGCAAAGTTGCGTAAACAACGGAAACATGCTTAAAGACACACAAAACTGACAATTTTTTTATTAACTAGCCCAGTTTGTTTTTTTTTTTTTTATCAGGAAAATGAAAAAAGGTAGCATGTTCTAGTTTATCAATTCATTTTGCAGAAATAATGAAACAGCTAATGCCTTTAAAAACGCCCACTTCTAATTAGGAATATAGGCACGCACCCCTCCCCTCCATGTCTTGGTTGATGACGTAACGGAAGGATTTTCACAATTTTCCCATTGGAAATCACAGTTTAGCACGTCCACCTCACAATTAGGAGGGTGTGGGTTGATTGCACCCCCCCCCCCCCCCCCCCGTGTGGAGTTTGCATGTTCTCCCCGTGCCCGCGTGGGTTTTCTCCGGGCACACCGGTTTCCTCCCACATCCTAAAAACATGCTTGGTAGGCCAATTGAGCACTCCAAATTGCCCCTAGGTGTGAATGCGAGTGGTTGTTCGTCTCTGTGTGCCCTGTGATTGGTTGGCAACCAGTTCAGGGTGTCCCCCGCCTACTGCCCGATGACTTTTTATAAGAGAGGCTTTATGTAAGATGAATTGTTTATACGTTGTTATATTTTCAATTGAAATTGGTATGGGTTCAATTGACTGACATTTCCCCTGACGTCTACGTACCACCTCCGCTTATCCGAAAAGGAGGCGCTTTAAACGGCGACACTCAGTTGAAGGGTCGGCCCCCTTGCTGTGGAAGTCTGGTGCCGTCAAATCTTTCCAACAAGCCAACCTCCAGGGGTTGTCTTGCAGTTATTTATCCCAAATTTAATTGGAACACGGCAAACGGCAAGCCTCCTTGCTGAGCAGCGAGCTTAATATTTTTATTCTTTGGGAGTACACGTATGTTGATTCGTACTTTTGGCATGTTGCTATACCCACAATGCATGTATTAGGCATCTTTGCTGCCTTGAACATTAAAAAAATACTGTATCTTAAAACAACAGGACATGGACTAAGCATAATAAGCAAACCAGAAAATAATAGTAACAGTCTTTGCTTCCTTCTCTGGCATAGTCAGGGTGATGTGTCAATCAAGCAGACTCCGCCCAAAAATACTGTTAAATTACTTCTGAATTCTTTTTTTGGGGGGGAATCGTAGTATTGACATCAGTTTTTAATACAGGCCTATCAAATAAGTGCCAATGTTGGGCCCGCTTTATTGTCCCCTTAACTATTGGTGGCTGGTATCAGTAGCTTTATTCAGTCGCTGCTACCTTGAATGAACTGATACCAATACTTGGTGTCGACACCCTCAGTCACGTATTCACAGATTTTTTTTCTTCAAAGTTTTTTTTCTATATGCAGGATAGCCCGGTGAACTGTAATAGACTGTAATTCGTAAATCTCCCATAAAACTCTGGCCAAACACTGACAGAGGGTCTTTGTGACCGTTTGCAACCTTGAACAAACCCTGATGAAAAATTAAGATGAAGTATATTTCGTATCCTCCCTTCAATGCGCATTGCATCATTGGTGTCATCCATGTGTTGAGAACATGTTGTACCCTGCACCCCCTGCTGAGGCTGCACACGTCACACCATGATGGCGGCTCTACCCAATAGGACGCCAAGGTAGCGCTTCCCTCTCTATCCAATGGGATTAGAGGGAGCTCATCTCTTAAAGGCTTCATCAGAAGCTTTTGTGTGGATGTTTGGTTGCATTTGAACCATGCAAAGAGTGAGAGCGAGAGGGGATGGGTGGGGGGTTAGACTTGGAAGGAGGCGGGGCTGTCGTGCTATTACATAACCACACAATCATGGAATGCCTCACGGGATTATTTTATTCACTGGTTTTGAAATGTCCTCTATGTTCACATACACACAGGGACAAAATTGTTGTCAGGGAATGAAAGAATAAATTGATACAAAAACAAACATAAAATCACAATAATACTAAAAATAAATGTTTTCTAAATTAAAATGAACTAAAGAAAATCAAGCACTGATTTTGAATTGTGGTTCAACAGAATTATTTAAAAAAAGACAACATGGAAAATCTGATTCGACATCAATAAATTATCTTTAAATATGAATAAAAAAATTGTATAAGAATAGCTGGGGTTTGTTTATAATAATCTATGCTAAAAGCCGGATGTAAACAACTTCAAGTCCAAACTTTATATTGTCTGTTTCAAAAACAAAAGACAGAACAAACGTGAGGAAAAATATATAATAATCAAAAAAATTAAAATTAATATTTTCTTTTGTACTGACGTGGCACCTTGAAATTATGCTGAAAGAGCACACAAGGTTAGCGTTAGCTTCAGTCTAAAATCCAAACTAAATGTTTTCTAAATTAAAATTAACTAAAGAAAATCAAGCACTGTTTTTGAATTGTGGTTCAACAGAATTATTTCAAAAGACAAAGACAACATGGAAAATCTGATTTGACATCAATAAATTATCTTTAAATGTAAATAAATAGTATAAGAAAAGCTGTTTGGGGTTTGTTTATTAATCATAATCTATGATAAAAGCCAACAAAACAAACAACAAAAGCTATAGTAATATTAATAAAAATTAAATTAATATTCTCTTTTTGTACTGACGTGGCAAAATTATGCTAAAAGAGCACACTAGGTTAGCATTAGCTTCAGTCTAAAACTCAAACTAAACCAGCGGAAAAACAACCTCCAATCACACACACGCACGCACGTACACACACACACACACACACACACACACACACACACACACACACACACACACACACACATAAAAAGGCCCCGTGTTCATGTGACCGAGAGCAATACCAGTACGCTCGAAAGCCTCATGGCACAAGGCTTTAAAATCAATGAACGCATGAATGCACGTCCCAACGATGACGCCTTTGTTCTTGGTAACGCTTTTGTTTGTCACCCAGGCTTTTAAGCATGTACAGTCTGTGTCATGGGGTCAATAGGATATTTAAAAGCAGAAGTAATTTGAGCTTTCACAGTGCAAAAGTACAGTTTCCATTCACAATTTTCCCCTTAAACTTTGATTTTAATTCAGAATCCCTTACGTGGCAAACTCAAGGCCCGGGGGCCAGATACGGCCCGCCACATCATTTTATGTGGCCCGCGAAGACGAAATTGTGCATCAAATTCGTGTGCAATTACTAGAATAGCAAATTGTCCATCCATCCATTTTCTGAACCGCTTAGTCCCCACGGGGGTCGCGGGCGTGCTGGAGCCTATCCCAGCCGTCATCGGGCAGTAGGCGGGGGACACCCTGAACCGGTTGCCAGCCAATCGCAGGACACACAGAGACAGACAACCATTCGCACCCACACTCACACCTAGGGACAATTTGGAGTCTTCAATCGGCCTACCAAGCATGTTTTTGGAATGTGGGAGGAAACCGTAGTGCCCGGAGAAAACCCACGCGGGCCCGGGGAGAACATGCAAACTCCACACAGGGAGGGCCGGAGGTGGAATCGAACCCGCACCCTCGTAACTGTGAGGCGGACGTGCTACCCAGTGCGCCACCGAGCCGCCTAGCAAATTGTCTTCGCTTTTAATATCTTTTTTTTTTTATATTTGACCAATTTTTACTTGTCTGATTTGAAAACGAGTTATTTGTCAGCTTGTTTTGTAGCTTCAACTGTATATAATATGAGGTGCTCATACATTTATTTGGGTTGACAGTCAAAATGGCCCTCCGAAAGAAGCTATGACTACAATGCGGCCCGCAGAAAAAATGAGTTTGACACCCCTGCTTTAGAGTCATTGAATTAGAAGACAACTAAATCAAGCATTGACCCGAGAATCAAGCAGATTCTGACATAATTGCAATTTAAGTATAAACTGATTTTAAATATGCATACTATATTCCTAGAGAAAACAAATCTGTTCCAGAGTCAGTCTACCTTCATAAGATTGGGAATATGTTATTTTACCTTTATAATACGCCCAGGGCGATAATTAGAGAAGGTTTATGTCCAACAGGGGGGTGGGCGATTAATATAGAACCCTTTTTGTCCGATCGCCAAGGGGCACTGAAATGGGCGATATAATGTATATTTTCCTTATGTAGTATGCAATACCTGCATCTCACTGGTGTTCTTAAGGAACGCAGCATACTTCAAACGCACAACGACTGCGCGCAATGGCCGATCGGAACGGCCACTCGCGATGGCCGATCGCAACGGCCGCTCCAAAGCCGCACACTTCCTTTCGGTTGAAACTGCAATGCCCGATCGGAGTTGCCGCTCGCAACGACTGCGCGCTTTGGCCGATCGGAACGGCCGCGCGCAATGGCCAATCGCTGCAATTTTAGCAGCGTGGGCGATAATTAGAGGTATCAATGTTTTTTATTTATGTCATCGCTAGCACACACTGGGCGATTATTAGAATATGGGCGATAATTAGAATAAATACGGTAATTAGCATCTTTTTAACTCTCATAGTGTAAAAATACGTAAGCACTCAGTTAATACTTGATGGGTTTTTTTAAACTACAGACTTATTTCCTTTTCTTTTTTTAGCATTGGACATTTATTAAATGTTCAAATTTGTTCGTAGCATTCTGACAAAACCGTTTTGAAGGATCCATGCCAATGGGACACCGAAGTAACCATAAATTACTTTTCCAAAGCAGAATTTCTTCATTTTTGTTTATTTATGGAGTAAGAATGTCCACAAATTTCATGTTGATATGGTATTAGTTTCATTCCCTGACGAAAACATAAATCAGCACTTGGAAGAATATGTCTGCAAGTGATTTATTTTAATATGGGAAAGCCCTTACAATCGATTCAGTCCTATAAGAATGACAACCAAAAAAAAGCAATTTTATCTTTTTGAGTCAGTGTTCTGTAAAAAGACAAAAAAAGAAGTATGTGTACATTAACATAAAATAAATTACAAAAATAATAAAAATTGAACATTAAGATATTCAATCAGAATTGTGTGAACATCTAGCCAAGACTGCCACCAAACAATCCTTGATGTACCACCTAGCTATAAATTGGCCTTATGTACCTGTGTAGTTTTGTGTTATCACAATTTTCAACTAAAAACACTATGTGGAAATCATTTTAGAGCTTTGATATTTCCTTGAACGGCATAGTGGTAACACCGCGATCCCACACAAATGGCCTCCATTTCCTGTGACCTCTCCTCGGGAGCAGGCCCAGTTAGGCGCATCTTCTTCCCTGCAACAGCCAGCAACAAGGTTTGCAGCATACAAACTGCCTACTTTATGAGCGACCAAATGGATTCTAATGATGGTCGTGTATGTGTTGCTATGACCCAGGCCAGGCATGCTTACCATTAGATGATGCAGATGCCGATGTTGCACAGACATCTTTCCACATGTCACACATTAGGCTTAACGCGTTGTGGTAAATGGGGCCCAGGGGTGGTTGATATTTCAGGAAATATCACAATATTGATATTTCTGACTGTATACGCAGGCATCTTTATGTAAAAGTGGCACATAGAAAGGCTAGTATGTCATTCCATACAGCGCTACCCACTGGTCAGCTGTACGGGAAGCAGAACAAGTCGTGGAGAGAAGCATGTTTGACATAGCATTACCAAATAATTAAAATTACTGTACATTTCAGGGGAACATGAACAATTCTATTCTGTTCTATGTGCATCCACTTGTATAAACGTGTTAATCTGGTTTATATTGTGTTTAAGCAATTGGAATTAGGCAGAAAAATCCATCCGTTTAGCTCTAGTTACTCCTTGTTTTTTAGGACTGTGCTAATTGATTTTCATATTTGCATGTCCATTATCGTCTTTGTGAGTAAATATTACGGATTTGATGATTTAGCTCCATCATTAAGCTTATAATGTGGCAATTAAATTGCATTGATATGTACAAAGCTATGACGTATACCATTAGTAGATTCATAGATCAAGTATGATAATGTACCGTAATTTCCAGACTATAAGCCGTGACTTTTTTCCAAAATTTTGGACCCTGCGGCTTATAGTCAGGTGCGGCTTATATAAAAAAAAAATCGTGATTTTTGTGATGACTTGATCACTTTTACTCTTAACACTATTATATACAGTAAAAGCTACAAAACAAACTGACAAATAACTCGTTTTCAAATCAGACGGGTAAAGACTGGTCAAATATTTAAAAAAAAAGATATTAGTAAAGGTGAAGACAATTTGCAATTCTAGTAATGACACACGAATTTGATGCACAATTTGTCTTCGCGGGCCACATAGCATGATGTGGCGGGCCGTATCTGGCCCCCGGGCCTTGAGTTTGACACCTGTGCTCTAAACCCTGTCTTCGAGTGTGAAGAGGGTCTGCATGCTAATCTTATTCATGCACGAAGCGCTTTTCCATGTCACTCAGAGATTACACAAAGCAGTGGCGCTGTTTGGACCATCTGCATTGTATTAAAACCCAATCAATCAGCATTTAAGTTCAATTCTTCTGACATTTTGCTCACCAAAAACAAGTTGTAATGAATGTGAACTTTTAATGCATTTTATTCAGAAGGTTACTTTGAACCTTAAAGGCAGCGCGGCGTACTTATGGATTTTTACGGCCTCCGGCCTCCAGGGGGCGCTCTAGCAGGAAGCAAAAGCGAGACAGGCGAAGAAGAGATAATAAGCCGAAGAAGACGCGCTAGTTTGTGTTTACATTTCGCGCATCACGCAAAACGCGATCAAGACGGACATTACTGAAAGGAAGCCTTTATACACAAACCATCATCATGGGGGACAAAAGAAATGCATATGATGCCGCTTTTAAGCCAAAGGCAGTCGATGTTGATGACATTATCTTGTGTCTACTCTGGAGCGTACTTATGGATTTTTACGGCCTCCGGTCTCCAGGGGGCGCTCTAGCAGGAAGCAAGAGCGAGACAGACGAAGAAGAGAATGCGCCGAAGAAGACGTGCTAGTTTGTGTTTTGATCGTCTCGCACATCACGCACACACCCGCGCTCACACAAAGACAGGAAGCTTTTATACACAAACCGTCATTATGGGGGGACAAAAGAAATGCATATGATGCCGCTTTTAAGCTATACGTGTCGCTCGCTAGTTTCATGTAATTTAGCGCTTCGTGCATGAATAAGATTAGCATGCAGACCTTCTTCACACTCGAAGAAATGCATAAAAGCGACGACGAAAGAGAGACTGAGAAAGTGTGAGGCGAAGGATATCTAACGCTATTCCAATCGGACACTAAGGAGGAAGACTTCGATGGTTTCAGTGCACAGGAGGAAGGTGAAGACGGCTCTTTTTTCACTTTTAATGGTATGTTTTTTTTAACCAGCCCTGTTAGTGCTGTGCTACCGTGTTGCTGCTGTGTTACCGCCGCGTCTCAATGACTTTGCTGTGTTAATTCCGTTTTGCTGCGGTACTACTGCCGCGTCACAGGCAGTGTTTGGAAAGAAATGTTAAGGTATGTTATTAAAGCTTTAAAAAAAACTTTGTGTCCAGTCTTTCTTTGCTAATAACTCGCATGCACACTTCCGCGTTGCTGCGGTACTACTGCTGCGTCACAGGCAATGTTTAGAAAGACATGTTCAAGTATGTTATTAAACCGTTAAAAAGGTTTTCTATGTATTGTCTTTCTTTGTAAAAAACTCGTGTGCACGTGCGGCTTATAGTCCGGTGCGGTTTATGTAAGAAAAAAACTGAAATATCCCTGAATTTTAGCTGGTGCGTCTTTTAATCCGGTGCGGCTTATAGTCCGGCAATTACGGTATTTGATTAAACTATACAGAAAATATGCTCAAAGCCCAAAACTCAGGCACATTATCCTGGCTGGTTTGGTATGAGCTTAAATGTGTTAGGTTGCAAATATAAATAAGCAAATTCAGTTTTGTTGCAATTTTGTATGAAAAAAAAAAAAAATTGACGTTCCCCAGGAAGTGTTTTTAATTTCCATTCTCAAATCACAGGTGCAAACTAAAATTTTGTTTTGTTGCAAATTTGTATGAAAAAAAAAAAATTCAACATTCCCCAGGAAGTGTGTTTAATTTCCATTCTCAAATCACAGGAGCAAAATAAAATGACAAGTGCTGCACAGCAAAGAAATATTGTTTTTCCATCTTTTTTGGTGACTAAAGATCGACAACAGGTTCTTTTTATTACATAATTTTGTATGTTAAATATACATGATAGTTACAGCCCCATTCATTGAAACAGCTGGACTGAGGGCATAAATATATAAAAATGCTGTGCGCACCGACTGCAAGTTGAGAAATTAGTTGTCATCTGTTGATTGCCATCTCATAATGGAGGTGGCCGTGGTGCTATTACTCTATGCCGAGCTTCTTCTTCAGGGACTCGGGCATCTCAGGGGGAGGGGGGCGGGGCAGACGGAAGTAAACCTTGACTGAATCGTAGATGAACCACTGCAGCGCTGTCAAAGTACCGATCATGATGATACGGGCAACCAAACCCTTCCACACACCTGCACAAAATGGAAAAGCACAACAAAATACACAAATATTCTGGTGACAAATTTCTGTCAATCAGTTATATTCTACTTGAACACAACTTCTATGAAGGCCTTTGACAAATACACTTAATAGTTGTCCGTTCACCAAGCTAGCAACACTGGGAGATGCCCTGCCTTATTGAGGACAGGGTTGCCAGGGGTGCAGGTAAGCCGGGGAACAGGTAGACTGCTCTAACACGCCAATGACTCAAGCACCTCCAATTGTACAGCCGCAAAGCTGCAGAGAGGCTTAGCTCAAGAGCACAGCGCCCTCTAGAGGTGGATCTAAGGAGCGTGTACTGTCGCTCAAACCTTGTTTAAATCCTTGAAACCCACCTTTGGGACCGAGCTTCTTGAGGACCTGGACAGCAGTGCTTCCCTTCTCCTTGTTCAGCACAGACACCACAGAATCAGCAGGGTGGGACACGATGGCGCAAAACACACCAGCTGTACACAGAGAGATAGAAATCACTTTAATTACTACAACTGGATTCAAAAAATTATTTTTTTTTAAAAACCCATCCTCTATTCTTGACATAAATCATATTTGTCATTGGCTGAACAGTAGCAAAGAGTCAATCATTTTATTATTTGTTCAAATGTCATTATTTGAGGTAATGACCGGTTACTGTCAGCCTTAATCACAGCAATAAAACATCAAACTTGCTGTCCGTTAAACCAAACATGGCCAGCAGAATATTAAGCCAATTTAGAGAATTTGTCGACCTAATGGCTTTGGCGTACTTTACCATTAATTTACCAACAAATGTAAAATAGCAGGGATTTTCAATGCCATGTCTTTTCTGTCCAATGCTAGTTTGAGTACTCAGCTCTTGAGTAGCAATGATGAGCAAGCACTGATACCACGAGTTCCTAAACTTTAAAGAACGACCTATGTATCCCAGAATAGCACTTTTCCATAAAATTGCACAAATTTTAAGTTTCTATTCTTCTATTTCTTAGGTCCTGATTGTAAACACGGCCACAATAGAGTGCTCGTTACTGGTATCAGCCCAACATTGCGAGTACCGGTACCAGACCAAGACCATTCCTAATTAATAAACCAATATGTGCCACAGTGAGGCATAACAATATTTTATTTTCTTAAATCTATTTCAACTCAAAATACTTAATTTCAAGCCCTACGATGCCATCCCACGCTGTACTTACCGATGTAACCGGCCACAAAAGTGACTACCAGCTGCTCGGATTTGCTGCACTCGCTGCGGGGCTTGGGGACGACGTGCTTGTAGAGCATTTCCACGGTGCGCTCAAAGCAGGCAAATTTCATCATGGTGTACGGAATCTGCCTCATCCACAAGGGTACCACCCCCTTGTAGAAACTACATGGTTGGAGATTTGAGCAATACGTGAGACTCCACAGTAATTTTGCTTCAAAGCAAGCAAGTCCAAATGTCCATTCCCCTGGCTAGCAACACTGGTTGATTTCCTGTTTTTACAGAACAGGGCTGCCAGTGGTGCAGGTGACCCGAGAAACAGGTAGACTGCTCTCACACGCCAATGACTCAAGCACCTCCAACTGTACAGCCAGAAAGCTGCTGAGGGCATCCGCTGAGAGCAGAGTACCCCCCAGAGGTGGATCTAAGGAACGTGTGGTCAAATGGTCAAAAAGCAGTTGGCTCACTTACGCCCAGAGACCCTCCTCGGCGTACATCTTGGGAACGCACTCCCGGAGGGTGTTGGCGTAACCCGGCTGGGTCTGGATGCGCACTTTGACAGCCTCCATAGGAGCCAGAGCGATGTCAGCGAAGAACTCGGCGCTGGCTGAGGCAGCGAGGTACAGAGATGTTCTCCACATGTAGGTGTTCTCCTGTTTTGCAAGATCCCCAAAAATAGAACCATAAGTACAAACCTGGTTGTTTTTCTAACTGATTTTAGGACAGTGGTGTCAAACTCAGCCCTGCGGACCAAATCTGGCCCACATTGTAATTAATTATATTTGGCCCGCCAAGACAAATTCTGCATCGACTGTGTCAAAACTAAAATTACAAATTGTCTTCACTAATAGAGATGTTCCCAGCAAGTTTTATTACTATTCATATTTTAAAAAAACTGAACAGTTTTTACTATTCTCTGATTTCAAAACTAGTTAATCATCAGTTTGTTGTGAAGACTATACTATTAGACGTTCATACATTCATTTGGGTTGACAGTCGTTCATACATTCATTTGGGTTGACATTCATAATGGCTCTCGGAAAGAAATTATGGCTATGATGAGGACCGCAACAAAAGTTAGTTTGACATTCCTGCTTTACGACGTTGGGCAAACCTCTCCAAGAAGGTCACTGTAAAAGATCTTGAACACTTCATAGAAGCCAAACTTGCAGAGGCCCTGCATGGAGTAGCCGATGAAGGTCGGTGCCCAGCCCTTGGCCAAGCCTCGAACACCGTCCTCCCTCACAGTGACGGAAAAGCCATTGCCGATGCTCTTGTACTTGTCGGGGTTCACCTAAAAAAACAGAAGCACCCCAGTAAGGACCATGGCGTTGCATTTCCTGATCCAATTTCACCACCCTGCAATTTGGCAAGTACTTTCAATTGCTTCTAAATGGTGGCTGTAATTTAGAGGGGGATTTCAAATCAATCAATATTTATTATGAATATGGTTTACTGTTTCATCACAGCTCTAATCTGGCACTAAACCATGAGTTTGGAGTGTTTTCTGGCAAATTGCAGCCACTACCGAGCGTAGATTTTTCCATACAAACCTGCAGACGACACTTGACAAGGTCGAGGGGTACTACCGCCGTGTGTGTGAGGCCACAGCTCAGGATGCCCCCAAAGCCACACAGGGCGTAGTACTTTGAGGAGCCAAACTCACAGCTAAACTCATCTGTGGTAGAAGGGGACAACATACGTGCAACATGCAAGGGTCACATGCAAAACACAAAAGGAATCAAAACAACACCAATTCAGGGCCACATAAGGGAAGAGTTTTCAGTATTGTATAAAAAGAACCACAAGTCGTTGTGGATCTGTTAACTTTATTTGCACATTTCCACTGTGCAGTAGTGACTCGACTGTACATACCTTAGGTTATTGCAGTAGAGTTTCCACTTTTGAGGAGGCTAATTTGAATGAGATTGGGGGTGTGGCCTGGAGGGGGCCGACTAAGCACTAGTCTGGGAGGCTGTTTGCCATGTGATTACTTCGGTGTTGATGAGCTGCAATTTACTTTCGAGATCAACTTTTATTTAGGGCGAGCAGAGGAGTAGGGTGAGTAATGTATAGAAGAGGTGAGGGGGGGATACTAAAATAATAAAATAATATATATATATATTTTAAGTTAAAATAGATTGTGCTTGATGGTGGGTGTGTTGGGTGGCAGTTTGATTTTTTGCAAATATTTGACAATTGGCTATTCGAGAGCACTGACATTTTTGTTCACAGTTATCATACCGTCAAAATTTGATATCGGTCCATGCCTAGTTGGGGCACTTGGACACAGAAAGTACGAGTCGCATCGGGTTAATCAGGTACCAGACAGTGGAAAAGGCAGATTATAGTTTCAATTCATTTTCAAACGGGACTCTTCCATTTAATGTGGCTGTCTCAAACATGCCATCATTTATTTGTTGGACCACAAAAAATCTCATTGACAAGTGATTTTGATATGAACTTCAATGGACCACATTGATATTTTGGAAGTTTACAAGTGCACGAGGATACCTCAGAGGGTTTCTGACTTAACAATTAAGGCCAAAATGCATATTAGTCAATACACAAATTTATTACGCCCATATCCATTGTGGAATATGTGCAACCAATCAGTGTGGTCAAAGAAGTTTGTGTTTTCCTCACCAACAATAATCAAATTAACATTGAAGCAATTTCTTGAATTATAACAATGGGACATGGAATAATTGTATTCAGCAGATGTATTTTCACCTTTCAAATCAGTCTTACCTGGCGGGTTACAGACTATGCAAAGAAATGTCACATCAGGAAAAATATAATCCATTATTTCGCATTCAAAATTGACTGGAAAAAAAGTTCTTCCCAGTCAATGATGATATCAGCCTCAGTCACCTTAACCTACACTCTTCCTCAATTGTTCTCAGAGGAGAAAATGTCAAATGACACCACGTGCGTGCAGTGGGAGTAGACAATCAATGAGGTACGAGGCATGCAGCCATCGAGTGATCACCCCAATATGCATGCCAGGGGCAGGAGTGGGGATTTCAAAACTGGATTATATGCATTTTTACATGCAAATTCGAAACTTAAAAAAAAAAGTCACGGATGGAGTACAAAAACTGAGCTGAAGGGGGGGGGAACAGACCTGCATTCGGCATTTGACCAGATCGAGGGGAACGACTGCTGTGTGTGTGGTGCCACAGCTCAGAATCCCACCAAAGCCACACAGGACGAAATACTTCCGAGAGCCAAATTCACAACTGTCTCCCTCTGAAGGAACAGGTTGGATTTAAAAGGGGAAAAAAATCCATAAATATATGATATTACACTAAAAAAAACACTAACAAAATCACTAACAAAACAACCAGTTGGTCTGATAAACTAAAAGGCCGTAATGAAGGATAATTTACAAACTTAGTAGAATTTAGAAATGACCTGCAAAAGCAAAGGGCAACAGTGTTGTCAGAAAACAAAGCTGAGACTACCAACTTGATTATTCATCTAAGTCAAAGATAATAACATCAATATTCTTGACAAAGTCTTTGAAAAGTTGTTACAGTCTTCCAAAAAATTCATTCGGACACTGTACTAGCCTTTTATTTTATTTTGTTCAGACAAAATATGTAGATCTTGCCTTAAAACTGTACTGCTTTTACAACCAGGCCTATATCCAAATGCCAGGACAATTTGTTCTCATTTCACTACTGCGCTTACAATTTGGTTACTATAGAATGAATGCAACGTTATCATAATGTCATCCCACACCCTTTTTTGACACTATATGAAAGGGAGATTGTGTGCCCTTCCTTGTCCTACATTAGCAGTTTAGCTTTAGCAAAGGCCTGAATACGCATGCCGCCTATGAGCACCTATTGAGAAATGTTGATATGCATTGCACAAATACTAGCAAGTAAAAATAAATAAGGTCCACGATTAAGGAGCAATGCGATAAAAACGGTTGGCTAAGCCAAGGCTGACAACGAGAGTTTAGAAGGCGGTCTGGGGGGGCGAGTAGGTCGTTACCGTCTGCCGTAGCGGCTGCCGCCAGTCGGCGTGTCCTCTGTGCACTCTGCTGTGGTTCCTCCACTTTCTGGAGCGCGAACAGGGGGGCGCTGAATGGATTGGCCCGAGCCAGCTGCGTCAAAGTCGAGGGATACATGCTGGTGGTCCTGCCTGTCCGCGGAGCTGCGCTGCAATGAGCAACAGGTTAGCTATGATTGGATTGAAGCTACCCACCCCCACCGAGCAGCATGCACGAATGAACTTTATGTAATGTGATGTAATATTATTAATTCCATCAGTGATGTCCAAAGAACACTGAACTATTGCGCTTGGTGACGTTTATGTCGTTAAATGACTTAAATCTACCTGCCCGGTCACATACATTCATGTCCTGGCTTGTATGCTACACTGCAATGCTAACTTGACCGCTACAAGGTGGAATGGTTGCCCTGTGCCACTCACGGAAATAAAAGCAGTAGCTTATCTTTTTATGGTGGTGACATGTCAGGAGATTCCAACCAAACATTATAATCTTGATATTTCACGCAGTTGCTTTTAAAACGATTAATGTAACTTACTTGATGTGCGTCTTAAGATGGCGTCTCCGCTCAGCTGCAAACCGGCGGCTCCAAGAGAGAGAGAACGACCTCCGGTAGGGCTTTGTCCTTTCGTGACGTCACAGTTCGTCCTGTGGGAGGGTTATCGACTTTCTCTACGCTGCAGTTTGGATGCAATAATACTTGAGTTTACCTAGCGGTAAGGAAAACATTACACCAGCTCGAGGTCTTTTAAAGGGGACGTCAACTCAAACATTTCTTTACAATCTGCTCCCCCACCAGTTTAAACACGATATTCCGATTAATATTACGTTTGTAGAATATAAATTAAGCAGCGAAATTTACCCGTGTTTAACCATCTCAGGAGCGGCCATTTTGCAACTTGACTAAAAATGACATCTAGTTGCTCAGAGAGCAAACAAATTTTAGTTGTAGTTTAGTGCGCGCACAACAAAACAACAACATAACCTTTAAGCTTTGTTCATGTTTATGTCTTGTTGACATAAACTTAGTAATGTCTAACTAAGACATTAGTATTAGACAAAATAACTTTGTCCAGAGATACCAGCAAAAAGGTTCAGGTTCAAACAATCATTTCATCAACCCATTGCTGTTATGCATGGTATGTGGCATAAACAAGCCTGCTAACGTGATGTATGTAGCAAAACAACAACGTAACTTTTAGGTTTTGTCCATGTTTACATCATGTATTTACACAAATAATTTTGTTCAGAGATACCAGCAAAAAGGTTCAGGTTCAAACCATCATTTCATCAACCCATTGCTGTTATGCATGGTATGTGGCATAAACAAGCCTGCTAACATGACATATGTAGCCATGTGACAATCCACTTGCACTCTGAGACTGGTGGTTGGTGAATGGCCAACGATATGAATAAATAATAAATAAAAAAAATCAACAATAAGAACATTAAAGATGTGTTCTGCTACTCAAGGTCAAAGTCAAAGTCTCCTTTATTGTCAATTCCTCCGCATGTCAAGACACACAAAGAGATCGAAATTACGTTTCTCACTATCCCAGGGTGACAAGACAGAGTTCACAACGCACATACAAGTGAACAACACAGGAAAAATAAAACAAGAAGATGAACATATAAGAGTGATAGCACGCTAGCCGCTCCCGATGCACAGCAGAGTCTGGAAAGATGACAGTCAACCAGGCCACTGCGAACACGAGCACACAGCAGGCACGCACTGTCCGGTTCGTGGATCCTATCAGGCGAACGCAACCCATCTTGTCGTCCCGCGAACGAACGTACGCCAGGAGAATGGAAGGCACGGCTGGGCTAGCTGGGTTGGCCGCAAGCCTGGCCCGACGTCTTCGCGCTGGCCCCTCTTCCGCTGCCTCGCAGACCCGCTGCCGACGCATCCCAACAATGCTCCAGGACGGAGCAGTCCGAGCTCACGACGCAGTCCAACCGGGGGAGGAAGAGCAGGCCAGTCCGGCGTCGCTCCATGACGAAGCAGTCCGAGCGCCCTTAATCTCTCCGCACCAAAGTCCAGAACGCCATAAAACCCACTTCCGCCGATGTTGAGCAGAACATGCCCGCCGCACTAGTAGCACGACTTATCACACGAAATGAACACACACAAAACTGCCGGACAAACACTCAGTAAACACTCACAAAACACCGAACGGGACAGAGAGTGGCCGCTGCGTGTGCACGCGCCGCCATCAGGTCCAAATGACATCAAAAGCTTGTCCTTCTCAAAGATGAGCAGCTAAGTCCTCCAGCCAACAGTATGCCACTGTGTTCAGTGTCAACTCAGTTATTAGTACCACTGTGTTCAGTGTCAACTCAGTTATTCGTATTAAAGGGAAATGTGCTTTCGGGAGTTTGCAAACATATTTTTTAAGGTTGTGTTAAACTTATAATCATATTAATATCCAGTATTGGAGTGCTCGTGTGGATTGGTGGGTGGCGAAGAATGTGCAGGCAAACTGCATGAACTTGTTTTCTTCGAAGTGTTGTGGAATAGGCCCAGATAGGGAGTACCGGACGAGAACACCTCAAGGTTGGTGAGAAACGAGAACAACAGCTCGTCTATGTGGCCGGGCTTCGCGGGGAAAACCCAACCGCCTGACCTCAGCAACACCTGGACGGGGAGGAGATGGCCATCGACCAATCATCTCACAATGTTTTGCATGCTTTAATATTCATATTGTGTTTCTTCAAAACTGGGCAACCCGGAAGAATGTGTCATCTTTTGGTGGTCACAAAAATGCACGAGTTTTAGTGTGAGGGACCCGGGACCCAGGCCTGTATTAGTGCGCTTTGTCAGGAATAAACAATTGGTAAATTTGGTCTGATTGATCTACTGGTCTTCTCTTTGACAGAACGAACTCACAAAATTGTTAGGTGCGCCAGTGTGTGGATTAGGACATCGCAATTTGGAGTCAGATCAATAACTAAAATCCGTAACCTAACAGTATCAACATGCGTTTATATGCCGAACATACCAAAAGTGCAAGCCTACATTTTTACATAATTACAAAGTGACCAAACCTTAAGAAATTAGTTTAATGTTACAAGATAAAAAGCACTTTCAACAGTCACATTTTTATTGTTTATTTGGTAAATTCAATACTGCATATCAACAACTGGGACACAAATGCATAATTAAGTAGAATGCAGTAAGACATTTATTATAAAGAGAAAATTTCAGAAAAATATTTATAAAGCTTAAACTGTGTTTGGATAATGAGCCTACAAAGCTGGCTCATGTACAAAATAAAACCCCAAGGCTACGACTAATAAGACTTGCACTCAAAAGCAAGTGTGAGAAACAATCTCTCAACAAAGTTCATTCACACCATGCATGTTAAGAATAACAAAAAATGATAAAATACAGTATTAGTGAGTCCACATCTTCTATGCTATGGTATTTGGGGTTTTTGTATGTGTCTGGCTTTGTTGTGATCTCAGGGTGGTTCAACATCCAGTGAGAAAGGGGGGGGGGGGAACGACAATGTGGACAGTGATCATTTCAGACCACTTATGTTAAAAAAAAAAGGACTAATGGTGATTCACAGATAAATTTAAAATGTTATGAGTAAACAGTCCTCCCAAACTACCTTCCCTACAAGCTCTATGCTTTGCTGCCGGCGTCTACCTCAGACTCAGCTGCTGAAAAAGGGTTGATGGTATTGGTTTCCATGGCCTGGTAAATAAAGAACAAAAAAGCACCCACAATTGCCAGGAGGAGGACCTTCTTCCACAGAGCTATGCCTGGGCGCACTACCTTAGTAAGACCATTCGAGGGCGCTGCAGACACAAGTACAGATGTGCCTGACAAAGATTTTGAGGAGTTTGGCAAGCTGTTGACTCTGTTGATAACACGGCTCTCTGTGTAGGAAGAGGAGGTGGTGTTATTGATGGTTTTTGTAGTTTTGGGAGAGAAAAGAAGAGAGTTTTCAACATTCCACAGATCGCTGGGGACCACTGGGCGCCCGGCAGCTCCTCGAATTGGCCGTCTACAAGTCGCCCTAAGAAAAAAAGGAAACGAGTTCTGGTTCTTCGCTTGATAATTTGGAGGTATTAAGGCAGGAAAGGCATTCAAATACTATGCTAATATTGACAGCTAGGTAGGATACACATCAAAGTGTTTTGTACTCGACTACTTACGTGATTCCTGTAGGACTACTGACATCATTGGCAAAGAGCTCTTCAAGGATATCTTTCTTGTCCACTTTGGGGGTTTGCTCGCTGGCTGCTATCTTCTCCACCTGAACAAACACAGACACATTCATTCATTTATGTTTGAATAATGGTGAACAGAGGCCATCAGCTTGATGAATATGCTGTGCTTATTTTCCACATTAAAATGCACAAATCACAAATTATTATCAATCTAATAACATGGCTAAGTTAACAAATGACACCCCCCCTCAAAACCTTTAATACTCCACTGGGTGACCACCGCAAAAAAACCTGGTCTGACTGCACACCTGTTTCACTACGCCACCGTGCGTCTTCACAGGGCTACATTTGTCCAAGAAGCTTGTGATTTTCTTCTGTCTGTTATGCTGCGGGTCATCTGGTGACCCAAACACCTCCTGCTGAAAAACTGTGTATGTGATTGTGACGTTTAACCCTGCCGGCTGTCCGACAACTGCCCCGACAGAAACTCAACAACTGTGTGTGAAAAAGCACTGTTACATATATTCACCGTAACCAACCATCTGGCATGCGAGTGTGGCTTCACCGTCCAAATGGACCAGTTTAGCTTTTACGTGTCACGTGGAAGAAATATAATACAGTGCGTAAAGCAACAGGGCCACCACAGTTGTCCACATTCAAAAGTACAGTAACCCTGAAATCCCAACTGCCAACCTTGGATTCCAGCCACCAATGGGTGTCCTCATTTCTAATAGGTGAAATATTGCAAACAGGTCTCAAAGTAACAGGGTCAGCTTTTGATTTGTAAACACAAGGGGAGAAAGGCCTGGATTGCTTGGTAGCTGGCAGAGGGCTTTGTTCCTCAGGTCGGCGCTGAAGAAAGCACAGTGCGATATTAGAGAACGTCAATGGAAGCACACTGGGAAATGATGGTGTTGAATTCATTCAATTCAATTGTACAAAATAAAATTATCCACATCCAGATACATTTAAGTAGATATAGTATAGTAGAGCATAGGGGTCAAACTCAAGGCCCCCCACCCATACAGCCCTCTACATCATTTTGTGTGGCCCGCAAAGACAAATTTTGCATCAACTTTGTCTCATTACAAATTGTCTTCACTTTTTAAAAATAGAGATATTGCTAGTCATTTTTACTACCATTTATCTTTTTAAACTATTTGAACAGGTTTTACTAATCTCTGATTTAAAAATTAGTTATCGTCAGTTTGTCGTGTTGCCTATACTGTAAATAACATAAGGCGTTGATAGGCATAATGGCCCTCCGAGGGAAACTATGACTACAATGCGGCCCGCGACAAATTTGTTTGACACCCTGGAGCATTCAAAATTAATCGATTAATTGACAAGTAATGGATTATCAAATTAATCGACAACTCTTAATAATAGAGTAATGCTTTGAAGCCACTTAGATTTGTCCAAATCATTTAATATCAGCCTCTCAACATTAATTATCCATTAACTTCTGTAGTCATTCATGAACAGATTTTTATTGTGTTAAATGAAAACAAGACCCTTGCAAAAATCTGCTTCTACTACAGAAAATAATAACCGCACGAGTAACTGATTCATCTTTAAAAAATACGGTGAGTATATTAATCCCTCATGTGAAACTGTTTGTTATTTATTGTTTTTAATTGCTAAAAAAATACCAAATAAACAGTAAATGGGGAGGGGGTGTTTTTGTAAGACACTTTCATGCAAAATAAAATTTTATCCAATTAATTGATGGAATAATCGATTCTAAAAATATTCCATAGTGACAGCCCCAGGTAGAGTCGACTTAAAAAAAGAGGATCTGGATGCAGATTATTTTCTTTCATGCAACCACTTGAGAAGTGCATGGCTTTGAGTAAATCCAATCCCAAAAAAATTCAGTGTAGAAGTAGTCAAATCTAAGTGCAATGCACCCTAAATGCTGGTGTCAAAGTTAAACTGTTTTCCAACATCGGTCCATGTCGTGGCTCAGCGGCCTAAAAGACCAGCATCAATGAAGGCAAAAATGTGAAATATTATGTGATAAAAAAACCAACCAACCAACCAACCAACCAACCAACCAACCAAGCAACCAACCAACCAACCAACCAAACAAACAAACAAACAAACAAACAAACAAAAAAACAAACAAAGCTGACCTCAAGCAGAGCTGTGTTGAGAAGCGTCTCGGTTGCCACTTGTTTATGGTGGAACTAAACGGGTTTCAAAACAGAAGGTGGTGGGGGGGAGAAAGTTCAGCGTGTGCTTAATGTTCTTTTTCACAACTTAAACCCAAAAGGAAAACTAAATCCAAAGTTTGTTATACATACTTTGAATATGTACTGTATGTTATCATCCAAGTATCCTTTACTGCCATCTGTCAGCCGACAGAGTTTGACGATCATCATCATCGGTTTAAAGTTAAAGTCCGTTTCTGGTAGCGGAAAACTTTGCTAACACTTTTAGTCAGAGGCTCACAAGTGACTTCACCCACAACGGCATCATAAAAACATGCTATATACATGTGTTTCATTCAATATTTCAATTTTCGTTTGATTCGAATACATGTTATGTGAGCAGGAAGAGCTGCGTTGCCAAAATCGGTAAACAAAGACAAGAACACGGTCACGCTCCGTTGCTAGAAAGAATAAAATGAGACGAATGTCACGACGATAAAATAAAAGCCGTTCTGCACAATGAAAGGTGGACAACCCGGAAAAAAGCGCACCGATATCAAAAGCAGACATCGGGGTTAGTGAAAAGTCAGCCATGAAAAGAATCTGCTATGCCGTGGAAACGGCTAATCCACGTCATGTGTTTGAGTCTGACATGCAGAAAAAAAAACAAGCAGGCTCACTTGACACTGGGAGTGACTGCACTGTACTCGAGCATTAACACCCCCCCCCCACACACACACACACTTCCTCTCCAGTGTGAGGTTAAATTCTAATAAAACCCAGCTGTGTCCCATCCCCAACTTGCCCATATCATTGATGGCAAAACACTTCTGGTGACAGGACTTCAACTTTGCCAACGACTTAAGAGCACAAAGAAATAAAAGCAAGGAACTCGTGAAGAGTGACTTACAGTCTTGTGCTCGCTGCTGCGAGTGCGAGTAGTGACTGGCGTTTTCCCTCGGCTCCTGACTGGCCTCTCCACCACTGGAACTGGTTCGAGCTCAGCCACTGGCTCAGGCACTGGCTCAGGCTCCCGTTCTGCTGTAACATCTAAAAACAGCACGCCATGTGAGAGCCGGTCTATTAACCCTTATACTTGAAGCCACATCAATAAAACCCCCTTTCTTTCTTTTACAATTTATAAAAATATTATGTATAATGTACACGTGTATACAACACACAATGCGATGTATGCTAGTTTTCATAACATTTTTTAAATGATTGCCCCTCACACAAAAATATACTCTCGAGGTTTTATTACGGCTTGGTTATTGGATGTTTGGAAAAAAAATGCCAAAATCAAAATTAGGTAAAACTACATATATCAAAAATTATAATTGACAATTTCAATTAAAATATATCAAATGTTTAATTGAATTTATATATTTATAGCTGCGCATTTTCACATTTATTTTATTTTAAATTATGGTGGCTCTACAAACAGTCTAATCTGTAATAACCAGTGGTCATGTGCAGGGCCTTACCGTCCTCTTTATCGCTATAGAGGTCCGATTCAGAGTTGCCGTTGTGATTAACTTGGATCTCCGTGACCACTATCTTCGTTACTGTCGCCTGTGCAGGGCCGTCATCAAGTAGTTTCTGCAGCTTCTTCTCGTACAGTTTACGCGTTGATGCTGGAACAAAAGTTGGTCAAAGTTGTTAAATATGAACAATTATTATTTGTGTTAACTGCAATACCAAAAAAGTGTCCAGTGTCCGATACCGGTAAAGCAGACTGTTTGCGAAACGTGGACTCACCAACAATCGGGCCGGCATCGACTCCATGTTTGAGCAGCTCATCCCTCAGGTAGTCATCGGTCAGGGTAGTCACGTCCAACTCAGTGGGTCGAGTCTTGTCTGTCTTCTTGGGTGCTTTCTGTAAAGAACACGGTGGTTTGATTTAGCATTGCGCAATCTGTTTCCTTGTTGAAGTTATGTTAAGCATTGTCCTGCGTAGAAAAGTCGCTCTGCTTCTCCTTCATCTTGTGTTCATTTGCATAGTATATATATATATATATATATATATATATATATATATATATATAAATCGCCGTACTCACATTTGCCACACAAATTAGCAGTATGTATGCACGGTTAATGAATGATGTCATTGTCATTTCTTCCTCAATGCATTTTCATAGCCCAAGGCCCAGTCAGCACACCCTGGTGTGGTTGTGCTCCAATTAGAATGACAACAACCGTAACCAAAACACAATTGGCTTAATGTTCATCAACACACCAAACCACATAATTTACTCCGAGTCTCCCGAGCGATGTTTGCAAGCACTCCGAAATCGTCAGCACATGGTCAAGTCATAACACACCCAATGTGTAAACCAGCTGAAGAATGTCAAGTTTGCACTTCATTTCCTTAAGAATGTTGCCTCATGTTTCCATCAAACTCTGCTCTACTACCCCTCCCTCTCTGAAGTCACTGCACTGTCCAGACCAGGTTTGAAAAACTTTGCTCCTAAGCCGCTTTGGATGGCTTTCAACCTTACGGTGGAGGCGTATTTCATGTGTTCACGTGGCACGGTCACTAAAGTCGAGCTGTGAATGGTCGACCGCATCGCAAAACGCACGGGCGGCCTAAAATTGTAGTTTTAGTAGAAACATCTGAAGAATTCCAGAAACTTGTGTTCAACTTGTCAGTTAGCACTCCACAATCATAATGAATGTGAGAGGCAAACTCAAGGAGATTGGCTTACAATCTTCACGCATTTACAGGGGCGGACAAGGCTTGATTTGAGCTCGGGGTAAGTGTTTCGTAATTACAACAGTCTGGCTAAGAGCGGGAAAAGAGGAAGGCAGAACTAGCTCGTGTTTCCTCTCCTGAAGACCACGCCCTGTCTTTCAAAGACATGACTAAAACCTGAGGTCATAATTGGACATCAGCCCGCAAACTTTATGGGGGTATGTCTACGCAAATGCCATCAGATTTTCCTCTACAACTTCACATTGCAGCTTGGATGAGGTAACATGGAGCAAATACTGGAAATGAAAGAGTCACTGTAGTGTATGCTTGACTTCTTCATTGCCTTACTAGGTTTTGTTGAGAATTAGAACTGGGTGCTAGGAATGAAACAATTCACTCAAACCCCGATTTGATTCAATTTTCAATTTCAGATTTCAATTCAAATTTTAAAAGCTGTTTATTTTTAATTAAACAAAATCAATGACTCATTTTCTAACCAAAAGATGCTTTTATTTTAACATCTGTAGGGCTATCACTATCAAGATATTTTTTAGAATGATCTAGAATCGATTAATCGTGTACAATTTTATTTGCATTAAAGTGCATTAAAAAAAATCCCAAATACTGGATATCAACCAATTTTTTTGTGATTAAAAACTTAACAGCAAAGTTATATCACACAAATAGGATTGATGGTCATTATTTCCCAAACTAAAAGCAGATGGTTGCAATTGTCCTATTTTGATCAAACCCAAAAGATAGATCAGTCTGCTCTCATGGAAGACTATAAAAATCAGAATCATTAGTTTTGGACAAATGGCTCTAAATGATCACTCGACTAATAAAACTCGAGGCGATTACTTGATTCATTTTGACATCTCTAAACAGCCCGCATATTTTAAGCACCTTAAATAAAATTTTGATAAATCGTTACATCTCAACTGGACTTTTCAATGAATCGTTACATCCATGCCAAACTATGGTAAGGTAAAATCTCTACCTTAATGCTTTCAATTGCTGGTCAATGCAGACGCTAACTTGGCTCAAAGAAAATAAACGAGGTCAACTGCTTATCTTACCAAACCTGTTTTTCTTGTAGGATGTTGTCAAGGACCATTAAACTCAAGACATGTCTAAAGTGCAAAATGTCCAAAAATATTTTGTCAAGTTACCAAATCCCCATTTTGATCATGTGTTTATTAACGCTACCTCCCTCACTAATTCTAGACGCAAAACTTTCCTGTGAAAACTCTTGCTCACATTCTCACATGGTTTGTTGTGATTGAGCTTGCTTACAAGCTCAGCTAATAACATCTTTGTTCTTAAATCTTGGTGGGAGCGCTAAGATTTAGTCACTGCCTTCAAATCTAACCATTTGTCCTCTACACGCCGACTAATAAAGCATGACAATCTATACAGGTTTATACTCTGCCTAGTGGTTGCTATGTGAAAAATGTGAGGAATTAATTTTTGTGCTGAACATTCCTCAGATACCGGCAGCCTATAATCACGCAAACATATGTGCATCCGGTAACACATGATGGATAGCAGAGAAGCAAGAGGCAAATCGCTTAATTATGGAGAAGCGCGATAGTCTATGATTAGCTTCAGCCTAAAGCATTTCGTCAATAAAACAAAGCAAAAACAAGAAAAAAAAACACGCAAGTGACAAATATCTTTGCGACAATTAACACAACATGAAAAAAAGACGTTAATTGATGTATAATAATTTTGTTTTCTAGCTACTCCCAATTAAAGACGAATCTCCCATAAATCTCAAGTTTAATAAGAAAAACATGCGGTTTCCTACCTGTACTTGCAGATGTCTTCTAAAAATGTAATGCCGCAAATAGACATAAACCCAAATAAGACTTGTATGACATGAAAGTTCACGTTCACTGTTCAATCATCTTGTCAAGCGACATCTACCATCACATCTGTTCCAAACATGTAAATGTGACAAATACGAACAGCGCTATTTACAAATAAAAACACTTGTAAATTAGTATTTATAAAAAAACAATCTCAACATTCAAAAGCCCTATAAATGACACAAATGCGAAACAAAATATTTCCACTTCAATGTAAATTTGTTCCCAATGATTTAGGCAGAAAGGTAGAACACCCAAATGTGATTTCTGGATAGTAATTTGAGTTTACAAACGTCTGCTCCATTGGCTTTAGAAGTCGTGAGCTCCCGTCTTCCAGTTGGGAAAAATGTGGGCGGGGTGATTACAGAGGAATGTTGACAATTTCACCCAACACAAAACCACTCAATGCATTTTATGGACTCCATTTTCAAACAATTCCAAATAGTTTCACATTGGCTCATAATTTATTGTGCAAACGGGTCACGTACTGTAAAACTAACTGAAGCCATTTAAGAATTCTTATTTGAAACCATGGCATAGAAATGAATTATTAATAAAAAAACAATATTTGGGCCTGCCTCAAAGTTAATTCTTATAAGTTCTGAGCCTGACTCAGAACGGCGACTTCCATGGACAATTAGCTGTAGCATGCATGTGGCATGTAACCATGGAAATTGAACATGTCCTCTCTGTTGTACTCTATATTAAACTCACTTTTGGCAAAATTATGTGTCTGGGTTGGGTGGGTCGCCCTCTTTCCCGTGTGTTCTCTGCGCCCATGCCCACTGATATGAACTAGACTAGACAACCTTTGGCAGTGAAGTAACGTGTTTAAAACTCTGGGGGACGCTCACATACGCCACTAGAGAAGGGCCACGACAGCTGACATGAAATTTAAGCCCAACAAATGGGCCATTCAAGGCAAAGTGACTTTTCATAGCAAAAACAGATGATCCAAATCTCTATCTTCTTGTTAGGAGGTACAAAAGTCAAAAACGCATTCACACCATTTGGTGGTAGAGGATGTGCCTTTATATTTGAATTAAACAAAGGAGCATTTAAAAGACGACAAGAACAGCAGAAACGGTTTTACAACTACTTCCCCCCTAAGTACTCACTTTGCCGGAGGAACGGCTTCTGCTAGATACCACAGGCGGGGGCAGCTCCTCGTCACTCGAGAAGGCGTCCAAAGTCGCGGCGGCGACATGCTTTTTGTTCTGCGCGGTCAAATTCTCCAGATAAAGCTGAACGTAGACATCTTTATTGTGGTTACCAGTCGGGAGCTCCACGTTGTGAGCCATTAACTCGCTTTTAAGCTTGTCCTTGGTGAGCTGCGATGGGTCGTCCATGTATCCCGGCATGTCGGCGTGCGAAGACAACGGGGAAAAGGTTGCGGCAGCAAACGGAGTTAACTGGCTAGCTTACTTCGAGGGTGGTGGACCAAATTAGAGAGGCTAACTGGCGCCTCTTACTGGAACTATTCCGCAAAGCAGGTTCTTCGCTGTTAAAATGTGCACAACTGCGTCACGCGGTGATAAAAGTTATGGATTCCTCCTCTTTCTTTAGGAAGTTACGTTTCAGAAGGCTGCGCGGGTTTAAAGTGGAAAGAAGCCCTTCCCACTTTTGAAACGACCCAGAAAGGGCGTGATCTTCTTCTGTGATTGGCTTATAGTTGGTCACATGGGTCTTGAATGTGGTTTGTTATTGGTCAGTGGCAATGATTGAAAACGAAGCAATCTCTGTAGAGCAGGGGTCACCAACCTTTCTCAAACCAAGAGCTACTTCCTGGGTACTGATTAAGGCAAAGGGCTACCAGTTTGACACACACTTCTGAAATAGCCAATTTGCTCAATTTGGCTTTCACTGTGTTATTATTGTCATTTCCAGTTCGTAAGTGTGATTTTAACAAGAATAGCAAAAATACAGTCAAACCTTGGTTTTTGACCACAATCCGTTCCAGAAGGCGGTTCGAGAAGCGAATCGGTCGAATTCCGAATCTACTTTTCCCATTACAAATAATGGAAAAAATGTTATCCGTTTCAAGACAAACCCACCCCCGCCTTTTTTAAGCATTATTTCATTTGCGCATATTTGTCCGATCGCGCAACTTCAGCGCACCGCCGAACGCGCAACCGTAGCGCGTCGCCCACCGCGCAACTGCACCGCGCTGGTCGCATTATTGTGACAGAGCCGTCGCTAAAATTTAGAAAATATCTTTAAAGTCCTTATGTACTTTCCAAAATTTAAGTGGACCTAAGTGCGCAGGGAGCTTAATTTTGTCCGATCGCGCAACTGCAGCGCACCGCCGAACGCGCAACAGTCGCGAGTCGCCAACCGCGCAACTGCACCGCGCTGGTCGCATTATTGTGACAGATCCGTCGCTAAAATTTAGAAAATATTTTTAAAGTCCTGATGTACTTTCCAAAATTTAAGTGGACCTCAGTGCGCAGGGAGCTTAATTTGGTCCGATCGCGCAACAGCAGCGCGCTGGGCGCTCACTGTCGCATTGCTTTAAGAGCGTCTTTGTGTTTTAGGATGGCTGCTCCCACTTGCTTTCTTTGGAGGCATGATTAGGGGTTAATACAATCCTCAAAGTAACGAAAATACAATAACAACGGAGTCAGTCGGCATCCGGGCCGTGCGGTCGAGTTTTCTCGGGTCCTCCCGGCTCCTCTCGCGAGGTTCGACCTCCGAATTTTGTTCGACAACCGAAGCAAAAAAATCTCGATTTTTTTGTTCGAATTCCAATTTGTTCGAGAACCGGGACGTTCTAAAACCGAGGTTTGACTGTAAAATAAATAGATGCAGCTCACTGACAAGTGCCGCTATTTGAGCTAATTTTCGAACAGTCCTGCGGGCGACTCATGCGGTCCTCACGGGCGACCTGGTGCCCGCGGGCACCGTGTTGGTGACCCCTGCTGTAGAGGTCTCCAACCCCCAGGCCGCTAACCGGTACCGGTCCGTGGATCATTTGGTACCGGGCTGCATAAGAAAGTATAAATAACTTGCATTGTTTTCGTTTTATTTATCTAACTCTGAACGAGCTTTTATTTAAAAAAATGGACCAGATTCTCTCCTACACCTCGTGACGTGAACAAAACATAACATTACACCACAATATCATTGTTGTTATGCCAGTCGTATCATTTTATTTTGTTGTATTTATCCGCCACACCTTAAAAGCCGGTGTACGCGCCTCATCCACGTGGTATTCATTCAGATCAGCTCCCTAACACTTTTGAAGACGTCACGCTGTACAGGTGCTGGCCAGTAGATTAGAATATCATCAAAAAGTTGAATTATCTCAGTAATTGCATTCAAAAAGTTAAACTTGTACATTATATTCATGCATTTCACACAAACTGATGTATTTCAAATATTCATTTCTTTTAATTTTGATATTTATAAGTGACAACTAATGAAAACTCCAAATTCGGTACCTCAAAAAAATAGAATATGATATCTCAAAGAACTAGAATATTACTTTTTTTTTTTTTTTTTTTTTTTAGAAATGTTGGCCAACTGAAAAGCATGAACATG
Source organism: Syngnathus floridae (assembly GCF_059516105.1). Lineage (NCBI taxonomy): Eukaryota > Metazoa > Chordata > Actinopteri > Syngnathiformes > Syngnathidae > Syngnathus > Syngnathus floridae. The sequence goes on from NC_142434.1 coordinate 6,939,524, forward strand.
AACAGCATGAGCATGTACAGCACTCTAATACTTGGTCGGGGCTCCTTTTGCCTCAATTACTGCATTCATGCAGCGTGGCATGGAGTCGATCAGTCTGTGGCACTGCTCAGGTGTTATGAGAGCCTAGGTTGCTCTGATAGTCACCTTCAGCTCCTCTGCATTGTTGCATTGTTGGGTCTAGCGTATTGCATCTTCCTATTCACAATACTTAATAGATTTTCTATGGGGTTAAGGTCAGTTCTCACCAGACACCGGGGGTCCACCAAACCTGTCACCCCCACCCTGCTTTCTCTCAATAAATACTCTCTTGCAAGAATCCAAAGTCAGACTTCGTTCGAACATCACTGTATGCACAGTGACGAACGACTTCTCCACTTGCAAGTGCTCAAAGGGCATACTGTCTCCCATGTGGTTCTTGCAAATAAGTTAGAGTGAGTACCACTCTAACATGTACGTATGATTGGCTGAAAAGATGTATAAGCTACTGTGGTTGCCAAAATGGGATTGTAGTTAAAAAATGGACAATTTCTGCTCAGAAAACTTCTAAAAACAATGCGCAGTCGGTGATTACCGTATTTTCCGGACTATAAATCGCCCCGGAGTATAAGTCGCACCAGCCATAAAATACCCCAAAAAGTGAAAAAAAAAAACCATATATAAGTCGCTCCGGGCTATAAGTCGCATTTTGGGGGGCAATTTATTCGACAAAATCCCACACCAAAAACAGTCATGAACGAGCAACAACAGGCTAAACGATAGGTATGCTAACGTGACAAACACAAACAAAGAGCTGAGAACGGGCCTGATGTAACATATAGAGTGATTAAGGACAACTATTACACGGATAACATGCTTATAAAACTATCGGTGTCACTCCAATTCATTAAATCCATCGATCGTTCGATACGATAGCAACAGGCTAAACGATAGGTATGCTAACGTGACAAACACAAATGAGGAGCTGAGAACGGGCCTGACGTAACATATAGAGTGATTCAGGACAACTATTACATAAATAACATGTTTATAAAACCATCGGTGTCACTCCAATTCATTAAATCCATCGATCGTTTGATACGATAACAACAGGCTAAACGATAGGTATGCTAACGTGACAAACACAAACGGAGAGCTAAGAATGGGCCTGATGTAACATATAGAGTTATTAAAGAAAACAATTACATGAATAACACGTTTATAAAATCATCGGTGTCACTCCAATTCATTAAATCCATCGATCGTTCTTTGTCAACAATGGGTGCGCGCGGCTGAGGGCACTTGCACTTCAAAATATTCCACAGGCTCATATAACGATAGATAAACTATATTTAAAATAACTAATATATAAGCAATAATATTATCGAACCATCGGTGCACTTTAAATCCATTAAATCCATCAATCAAATTCCTCGTCCTTTGTCAACATCGTCGCGCGTGCGCCCTGACGTCAGCCCTGACGTCAGCCTTATCTTTATTCCACAGATCTAGTATATAACTATATTGTAACGTTAACAAAGTACAAGGATAGACGTGGGTTTGGTAAACGGCTCTTTATTAAACAAAACAAACTTCCAAGCGTGTGGTGGCGTGGACTTCCAGACACGAGAGCTCCATGGCATAGGACCGGGCGTGCGTAATGGCCATGTCCGAGCCCCAGCACCGTTCGCGGACAGCCACTCGGCCGAGCGCCGGCCCCCGACTCAGTAGAGTAGGACCGGGCGTGCGTAAAAGCCATAATAGTTTTTCAAACCGTCTATGTCACTCCAAATCCTTAATTCCTTCAAACTTTTTGTCCTCCGTGTCACTTAGAAATGATCACCGCTAATGATGCCGGTAGTCCTTACGTGGGTACGTTTGTCCTTTTTGTAAACAACAGCCGCGCCGCGCCGCGCCGTACCACTGACGTCACTCGAAATAGTAATCCATCGGTACATCACGGTTCTCCAAACTTTCTTTCTGCTGCTCGATTACTGTTTTCAGCTGCACATTTTACAACTTGAAGTTTGTAACCTGCAAAATATGAGTTTCTTTTTGGTGCCATTTTTCTTAAGCCCACCCAGTTGATAAGTCACGGCCAACAGTGAAATTTGGAGCGCCCTCATCCAGTTTCGTCTGAAAATATATATTTTTTTGGTTGTTTTATCAAAGTCAAAGTCTGCTTTATCGTCGATTTTTTTTTTTATATACTAAGACACACAAAGAGATTGAAATTACGTTCCCACTATCCCTCGGTGAGATAGTACACATATGCATACAAGCAACACAAAAAAAACCAAGAAGGCACAAACAATGAATAAATAAGTGTTGAATAAATGATAAATAAACAAATAATAATAAATAATAATAAATATAAGAGGAGCAAAAATGGAGCAAGTGTACATACAGCAGACAGTGGACTTGGATATGGTGCTTTAAAGTGTTAATTGCTTTATTTGATGTTTTCTCTATTTTTTATGTTTTGAATATGTTCAAGATATAGATATAAAAAGCATGTGAAGTGATCAACTGTACTAAAAATAACATGGGAAGTGGTCAACTATACTTGTAAGTGATGTCTTAATGATCAAGTAAAAATTTGTGAAAAAAAACATATAAGTCGCTCCTGAGTATAAGTCGCCCACCCACCCAAACTATGAAAAAAAACGCGACTTACAGTCCGGAAATTACGGTATTTGATTTATTGATGCTTTCGACATTTCATTTTGATTTGTTTTTTTCTGAAATTGTTTTTGGAAGTTTTCTTCGCAAAAACTTGACGTCATCAAACACCAGTCCGTGAAAATATTGTCAGACAAAAATCCAGTCCGTGGTGCTAAAAAGGTTGGGGACCGCTGCAGTGTAGTGGACTCCCACATACTCGCGGTTCAGCAACCGCGTTTCATTTATTTGCAGATATGTCTCAGTGGTTTAATTCAGTTAATATTGTAATGTATGTGTACATGTAAATGGAAGAAAATCCAACCATGACAACAAAAGTAAAATAGATTCATAAAAGCAATTGTGTTCTATTTTCGATCTTCCACTCCATCACTGTAACAACCATACAAAAGTCCAGCAAGTCAAATTATTAGGTTTGTTTGTTTGTTATTCTTAAGAAATTAAGCTCCAGCAAATTTTCATTCTTTAGTGACAAATATTTATACAAAATACTTTAAACACAATTTGTACAGTTCATTAATGGGGAAACTTTGTAGTAAATAAAAACCATTGATATGAAAAAAAATCTACGTTGCCAAATATGAACATAAAGGACATGTAACTGAAACAAAAACATTTACAACGTTTGGTATTTGACCACAAAGTCATTCCTGTTGGCAATCCGCATGGTTTACTTTCAAGATGCAGCGAGTGACTAAACAGTGGAGCAAGACAAAAGTGACCTCTTCATTTGCATCTTTTTTTGGATGTGCTTAACTATACAAAATGAGACAAGTTGTTTACAAGGACTTTACAGTAAGCATTTCAGATCACCTCATAAATCTGTTTAATTCTTAAATACACATTCTCAAAGTGTAACTGAAAGGCTTATTTGTTAGATATCTTACGAGTTATTAGTTGCGAGACAAAAACAAACAGCGTCTCATAATAACAGCAAAAATAAAATGCTGCACTTAAAATATTTGTCGAATTTAAAGCAGAGGCACAAAAAGGACAATGCAGCAAAAACTGTCCACTATTCCTTCAATTGGGGAAGAATAGCATGGTAACAGGTTGATGACCTATTATTGGGCAGTGATGACAGGCAAACAGAAGCAGTCTTTCTTCTTCTCCCGCCTGTAGGTGGGCGTCGGACACGTTACTGAATGACCTGAGCAACTTGAAATCCTCTCCATCAGCAGACTGTTTAACCTGCTACGTTCAAACCGAGATCTATTTGCATACAAGATGTCAGTGTTATACCATGGTGTTGCCCTCGCTCGCTTTGTCCACATACTGAAAGAGAAGAAAGCAACTGTGTTGACTTTCAGTTTGGAACAATAACAACAAAAAATGACGGGACAAGCCACAGGGAAACTGGACAATCACAATAGACATTGATTTGATTACCGCTATTCATTTTTTTAAAGACTTAATAGCATCTTAAGTATCAAAACAGAAGGACCAGCCTAAAAAAGCGATATTTTAAAGCACAATTTGTTATATTGAATTGTCACAGTTAACTAGAGCTGTCAAAATTAGACGATTAATCGACAAGTAATCATTTATCAAATCAACAACGGTTATAATAAGCGAGTCATCGTTTCAAGTATCAAAACAGAAGGACCAGCCTAAAAAAGCAACATTTTAAAGCACAAAGTATCACAATTTGTTATATTGAATTGTCACAGTTAACTAGAGCTGTCAAAATTAGTCGATTAATCGACAAGTAATCAATTATCAAATCAACAACGGTTATAATAATCGAGTCATCGTTTCAAGTATCAAAACAGAAGGACCAGCCTAAAAAAGCAACATTTTAAAGCACAAAGTATCACAATTTGTTATATTGAATTGTCACAGTTAACTTGAGCTGTCAAAATTAGTCGATTAATCGACAAGTAATCAATTATCAAATCAACAACGGTTATAATAATCGAGTCATCGTTTCAAGCTACTTTTTACCTTGGAATTGTCCAAATACTCAGATGTTATCTTCTCAACAGTAACGAACAAAGATTATCTTATGTGTTTAATCAAAATTTGCAGTGTGGCTTTACTTCAGAAAATAATAACTGCACTGGTAAGTGAATCAGTTTCAAAATGTTTGGCGAGTACAACTTTAGTCCCTCTTGTGTGTTATTGTTCAATGGTTACTTAACTGTTTTTATCACTAAACGATACAAAATGTTTATTTGTTTATTTGAACAGTAAATGGGGAAAATGTTAACAAGTGCCATAAAAATAGTCCATATTGACGATAGTTAACTCATGAGCATTACTTTAGAGTCATTTATTGTTTTTACATTACAATTGTATTCAAAAAATGCTATTGAAGGTAAAAGGATTAGCAATCAACCAGCTTCTTTTTTCAAAAGGTTGTCTTTCAGACATTCGATTTAATTAATTTTTGTTAGACTGTTTTTGTCTGTATGCCCTGTGGTGTGTGCCTTAACATTCAAAATTATACTCTCGGAATATACCGTATTGGCATCAAATTTAATTTTTAAACAGATAATAATTACAGTACATCTGAAACAAATGATTATAACAATATATTCGAGAGAAAAAGCATGTTATTTTGCCTCATTCAAATCATGCAAAATCTGTCTATTACATCTTAATAGCTGAACATTTAAATGTGTAAATTAAAGTGCAATCACGTTTGTAAATGAATGGCTTCTGGTTTTTGAAATGTAAATAAACCAATCTACTGTGATAAAGCAACAAAATTGCAATAACTGCATTGACCATCAAAGTGAAGTCTAACTGTAACTGTAGTCTTGAAACAAATCTGAATAAGGAAAAACATTGCAATAAAATAATGCAAACTGGTTTAAACTTGAGAGTAGCTGAGATCTGTCATGTCAGAACGTCACTCATAAAGATCCTCTGCCTCGCTGTGCTCCGTGTCACTGTCCTCACATTTTCTGTTATCTCTTCTCTTATTTTCTTCTTTTTTCTTTCTTACCGCTATTTTTTATTTTTCTTCTTCGTGCTACTGCTATTTTTATTTTTATTCTTTGTGACAGGGGTTCGCTTTGGCCTGGGGAGTTAAGTTCAGCATTCCCTTTAAAGATATCTGGCCCCATCTAGCGTTGTGAATTGGTATAATGTCTAGACCCCAAATGTAAGATGACCCCCACTTTTTTCAGTCTTATTTCAGTGCAAAAAACACCGCACGGTATTAAAATATATTGTACATAAAAACATTAAATATTGAATTAAAATATGATGTCCAATTGGCTATAAAAGTCTACACATCACAGGTAAAATGTCAAAAATTTGTGTTTCACAGTAAAAGCTTTTTTCTGCACTTTTTAAATTTTTTTACCATCTTTAATGTGAACTATGACCATGAAATTTTAAAAAATTCCCTCTCCATGGATGCTTGGATGACTGCATATTGACTTTAATAACTCTGGTTAATCAAGTTCAGAAGTTCTAATCACTTGAACCAAGTTGTAAAGATGGAAAGATTCAGCCATTTTAACAAGGGTGTGTTTGTATCAACTACTGATGACTGCATTACATGCATGCGAGGAAAATCAACAGTGACTGACCACAACTGCTGATTATCCTACGAAGGCTTTGAAAAACAAAAGCACAGAAACAGTCATCCCAATTGGATTTTTTTCTCCACGCACGCACGCACGCACGCACGCACGCACGCACGCACGCACGCACGCACGCACGCACGCACGCACGCACGCACGCACGCACGCACGCACGCACGCACGCACGCACGCACGCACGCACGCACGCACGCACGCACGCACACACACACACACACACACACACACACACACACACACACACACACACACACACACACACACACACACACACACACACACACACACACACACACAAACACACACAAGTCCTGGGGCATCTTCAATAAATTGAGTAACTTATTGCACCCGCTGAAATGAGTAATGACCACAGACTAAAGCACGCATTCACCCAGCGGTGTTTAATGCCCTTTTTAACAGTTGAGATATTTATATTTACATTGTGGTTTATGTATAGTAGTGGAGGTGTTTGACCAGGTTGATGAATCAACTAAAAGGCACAAGACTTACTGCGCTGATGAAGGGCAGGTTTAGGATGGAGCCAAGGACCGGTATCCTTCTGATGAAGCCTATTACAACAGGGAAGAAGCCTCTAGACCAATGACACAAAAGAATAAGTCAAAACAGAGACATGAGTGTTTGCATTTGCATTTTAATATCAGATTATTTTTCAAGGGCCTTCACACAAACAATTACTGATTATTTGAATAATCCATGAATCTGTCGATTATTATGTCAATTCAGGAATGATTTGGATTAAAAAAACATGTTCTAACTTCGTCCCCCAAAAATAAAAAAACTGCACATTCATTTTGAGTTTTGTGCACTAACAATAGGAAACAATTACGATTCTGTTACTGTAATGCTGATCATTGTTTTCCAAAGTAAATGCATGTGTTCTATTTTGATTCAACTCAATTCTAATGAATTTGCTTTCACGAAGGATGGCAAAGAGTGGAGAATATTAACTGCTGACAAGCTAAAATTGAAAGGATTTGGGCAATTTAAAATTGCAAATGGTATCGAAACAATTCCTTCCTTCCATTTTCTGTCCCGTTTAGTCCCCACGGGGGTCGCGGGCGTGCTGGAGCCTATCCCAGCCGTCATCGGGCAGTAGGCAGGGGACACCCTGAACCGGTTGCCAGCCAATCGCAGGGCACACAGAGACAAACAACCATACGCACTCGCACTCACACCTAGGGACAATATGGAGTGCCCAATCGGCCTACCAAGCATGTTTTTGGGATGTGGGAGGAAACCGGAGTGCCCGGAGAAAACCCACGCAGGCCCGGGGAGAACATGCAAACTTCGATTCCTGGAGGTGGAATCGAACCCGCACCCTCCTAACTGTGAGGCGGACGTGCTAACCAGTGCGCAACCGAGCCGCCTATCTAAACAATTGACTATCAAAAATTATTATCGACTAATTTGGTAATCCTTGTACTAAGTTCATTTTGTTTTTCCTTATTTAATCACTTCACTGGTTTCTTTTATATCAAACAAATTGTTTTAGGTTATTCACCTGACATGTTTCGGCGGTTTCTTCCGCCTTCATCAGAGTGTCACAGATGTGATAGTGACGCATCTTTATCAGCAGATGGATGAAGGCGTGGCTCACCTGTCAGATTTGACAGGTGAGCCACGCCCTCTGCTGTCCATTCACCTCTCCAGAATGCTGTTCCAGGTTGTAGAGAGCATATAGGCTCCCTCATCCCTGTTGATGGTTCTCGGGCCCCGCTTGCGGATCTCAATGGCCTCCCTGATCCAACGCTGATGTTTATTTTCTTCAGTGGAGAGGTGAATGGACAGCAGAGGGCGTGGCTCACCTGTCAAATCTGACAGGTGAGCCACGCCTTCATCCATCTGCTGATAAAGATGCGTCACTATCACATCTGTGACACTCTGATGAAGGCGGAAGAAACCGCCGAAACATGTCAGGTGAATAACCTAAAACAATTTGTTTGATATAAAAGAAACCAGTGAAGTAATTTGGTAATCTTAAAACCTGAAAACACAAGCAATACATTAATCTGTATTATGCTGTGGCCACAGTTACCTTGGAAAAGTAACTTAGTTATCTAACTGATTACACGACTTTAAAATTATTAGTTACTTGATTTTAAAAGAAACAGTTAGATTACAAGTTACTTTAGTTAAATTCAACCGATTCGGACAACCTGCTAACCTTAAAATTGACTACTGTTTTTTAGGAGTACGTTTACACGTGTTTGCAAATACCGAGTTAAAAGTATTTATTCCACATTAGCAGTTCCACACAGTCCAGACTCGGGCTGCGCAACTCATCTAACTTTAATTACGATTACAACACTCCACGATTAAAAATTGGCATAATCGTAAAAAAAAAAAATATTCTATAAAATGAAATAACACATTTTATAAAGTCTGTTTGGTCCAAGAGGAACTTACATTTCAACAAATTTGATTGATTGAATATTTTATATCTATTAATTTATTTATTATAATATACAATTTTGACACTCCACGATTACAAAATTGGCATAATCGTAAAAGAACAATTCTACAAAATAAAATAACACATTTCATAAAGTCTGTTTGGTCCAAGAGGAACTTATATTTCAACAAATTTAAACTGATTTAATTTTTTTTAAATTTTAAACATACTCTTTGTATCAAAAAAAAGATCATTTAAATAATCGTGATTTCAATTATAACCAAAATATCTTTTATTAATATTTTTTTTTCATAATCAAGCAGCCCTATTCCAAACTCCAGATCTGGAATTTACACCACACTTTGCTCACGACATGCATGATCACTCTTAGCATATTTTGATCAGATTTGTGTAGTTGAAGTGCAGGTTTCACTGTTTGCAGTGTCCTCTTACCTGAACAAGAGGAAAAATCCATAGACCTCCAGCACAACACCAATTATGGGCCAGCCAATTAGCACCACAAACACACCTCCTAAGAAGAAACTGGTGGCTTTCATTTTGTGCTTTTGGAAAAAGAAGCGGAAAGTCCTCTCAAGGCCAATGACAAAGGCAAGTCCAGCAACAAATAGGATCTAGTGGACAAAAAAATTAAGCGTATTGTATATTACATAAGCCTGTATAGGATTAAACCTATACTGAATGTAAAACGGCAAACAAATACAGTAAAGACATTCAATAGAACATACAAACTCACATTTCCAATTGCCAGAAGTGCTTTGTCAAAGAACAAGATCATCCCAAAGAAGAGGAAAAACACACCGAAGCCTGTTAATCCCATTCCGATTTCTGTAGGGCACACGCACACATACACAGTCGCGTTCAAGTTTCTTGACAGAAAAAAAAACCTGTTAATGTGCAACAGAACTCTTAGTGCGTGTTGACAGGGGTTAGCTCAGGTGAAGTTTTTTTTTTTTTTTTTTTTTTAAATGCAACATTTTTTGCAACATTTGCAACATTTTTTATCAAACAATTGCTGCTGACTACATAGCATTTTATAGAAAAGATACCAAATAAAGCCCTAACACAATAATGAATAATATTCATTCATATATTATAATTATAATAATACAGTGGAAGAGTATAGTTTGAAGCCTCAAATCAAACAACTTGCACTCCAATCCACTGTTTTTGCGTTTCTGATCATTAATGCAAATTAGTATTTTATATTTTAGGACAATTCAGAACTCTTAGTGCATGTTGACAGGGGTTTAGCTCAGGTGAAGTTTTTTTTTTTTAATGCAAAATTTTTTGCAACATTTTTTATTAAACAATTGCTGCTGACTACATAGCATTCTATAGAAAAGCTACCAAATAAAGCCCTAACACAATAATGAATAATATTCATTCATATATTATAATAATACAGTGGAGGAGTATAGTTTGAAGCCTCAAATCAAACAATTTGAACTCCAATCCACTGTTTTTGCGTTTCTGATCATTAATGCAAATGAGTATTTTATATTTTAGGACAATTCAACAATTGAAGTCAATTTCAAGCAACCAGAAGGTGAACAATTTGATATTTCATCCCAAACACCTTGTGACCACTTTATGACTTAATGAAATTTCCGAGATATTTTAGTATTTTTTTCTATCTAGAAGACAAACAAAAAATAAGTCTTAAACTATTAACAGTACATACAACACATCTGCGCGCCGGGTTTTCTATTTGCAAACACTGTGAGAAAAAAAAAGCATTTTGAATACATCCATCTTCCACCAATAAAAATTAGAATGCTCACTCACACCAGCTAAACTGGAACTCAAGCTTACTCCACTGGTACAACAACTTTTGACAAAAAGGCAGAACTTCTCTACATCGGAAAAATGTAGGATACATGATTGTTTTTCTTTGAGTACCCTGTATAACAAAAACGCAAACTACTTTGATAATTCAAACAGACTATAATCCGAATTTATTTAGTAAATCCAGAAACAAAACGATTATTGCACGAAACAAATTCACTGAAGTGAAACGTAGGCACGAAAAATAAGAGCTAGCATTAGCCTCAAATGCTAACAGCTAGCTCAAGACGCCGGGTGCGTACAAAAGAGTGAAAGCTATTTGGATCATCAGCAACAGAAAGCCTTACTTTGCGAGTCCGTCAAGGAAATCATCTTGGCACTAATTTGACCAGTAAGTGTAAAATGGAACGTAAAAATTAAAGTGGTTCATGTAAGAATCTTAAGATTGCCAGCTGCCACTGCAGCAACAGCCACGTCTTCCGGAAACACAACCTCGCCCCATGACAACTTCCGGGAGAACATCGCGTTGCCTTCATGGCAGCAGTTTTTTTTTAAATTAATTAATTTATTTATTTTACAAACACAAAACACGCTTTGCAAGACAACAATTTTTGAAATTACACGTCATTACGAATTGAGTTGAATATGAAATATTCTTACTGAATACAGACTTTTAACTATTATTTTGTATTTTGTAATAATTTAGCTAAGTTTGCCCGATGCTTTTCTTAAGTGCAGTGTAACTGCATTTTGTTAATTCTATGGAGTCGGTCAGTCACACCACAAATAAAAGCATATATTTTAGATATACATTTTTACCCAAACTACAAGCATGTAGTTGTAGTTGTTGAATCGATGCAGACATAAGTCTGCTTGGTAACCTTGGAGACAAAACTCAGGGCACACAAATGACTCATAAAAACGTCCAACCATAGTAACCGTGGGTTCGCCAACAAGGAAAACGCTCTAAACAGTGTTTGAATGGTCAGGTCTGTTATTAGACATTCCTTTTCTACATTCGGTGTATTTCTGTATTATTAATTGATTTTTAGTATAGTAGGCGCTTTGTTCGATATCAAAAATTAGTTTTCGTAACGTGAGGCTACTTTAGCTAACTTGCTGTTTAATGTATTATTTCGTTGAATTACAGTTACAGTAGTTGTATTTCAAAAGCTTTTCAATTTTCTTTTTTTAACTAAATGCTAAACCTTGACCATTATTCAGTATGATGTAATAATTCCACCCTGCTAATTTTTTTTCAGGATTCAGATTTATGATTTTGGTACATCATGGATGGTGTTGGTCAGACAAATGGTGAGTCTTGATATGTTAAAGCACCTGTGTCAAACTTAAGGCCCGGGGGCCAGTTACGGCCCGCCACATCATTTTATGTGGCCCGCGAAGACAAATTGTGCATCAAATTCGTGTGTCTTTACTAGAACTGCAAATTGTCTTCACTTTTAATATCTTTTTTTTTTTTTATATTTGACCAGTTTTTACTCGTCTGATTTGAAAACGAGTTATTTGTCAGTTTGTTTTGTAGCTTTTACTGTATATAATATGAGGTGCTCATACATTTATTTGGGTTTACAGTCATAATGGCCCTCCGAAAGAAGCTATGACTACAATGCAGCCTGCGAAAAAAAATGAGTTTGACACCCCTGAACTTTCAAGATTCTCTTGCCACCTGCCACAAACAAACAGCATGGACAAAGTTTTTTAGGGGGGTTACTTTAACAGTTTGTGGCAGGTGGCAAGAGAATCTAATAGGGACACAAGAGAGGCATAATAAACCCTCCAGGTGTTAGCCTCAGAGGATAAACACGTGCAGGTGCAAGACTTTGGCTACTTATCGTTGCAACAAACTGCATTAGAAGGAATTGCCTTCAATATATTTTGGTATTGTCAAACTACAGTAATAGTAAAAGAGGTTCACAATAATCTTTACTTATTTAATTTTTATTCAACCAGGCTAGCGGTGGGGGCTCTAGATAAAGTTACCCTCGCCATTAAACATCAAATAGCTAAAAAAAGTACTTCTAACATTGTTTCTCATAAGTTGTCACACTACACTTTTATTGCTTGATTGGTGGCGTGGTTGGAGGCAACCATTTTTTTTTCTTGGAATGAGTGGTAACAGTGTTAGTGACTTTTACACTGCTCTACATAGTTTGGAGACAAAATTTATGATACAAATTTAAATTAAGTATTGGTAGATTCATTTCCCTGAAACAAAATGGAGAACCAAAAGAGTGAATCAATTGAATTAATTTCATTTTCTGTAACATTTCACATTTATTTTATCATTATGTTTCAGATGTTCAGGCAGAGCTGGACTCTGTGGAAGCCGAGCTGGAGCTGGTGGAGCTGCAGATAGCAGAGCTCCTTGAAAAGAAAACTGAATTGAATTCTCGCAAGACTGTGCTCCTGTGCAAGCTGGAGGAGGCGTGCGATGTTGCATCTGCATCGTCTTCGTCCAGCCAGTCTTCCACAACTGGCTCTGAAATGAGTAAAGAGGAAATGCAGCAATACGATGGCACAGGTACACAATGATACTTCTTACCATACACCACTTGAAAAACATTTGTTTTAATATCTCAGCATTTAAGAAGACATTGCACATTTTATCATGTGTCTAAATAATGAAATCACACCTTCACCACTTTTAAAATGACAAAACTCTCTGCTTAGACGTGACTGTGTACACTAGTGACATCTGGCGGTTACTTTGTTGAACTACCTACAAAAGCCACAAAATGGCTATGGGAGTATTATTCAAGTGAATTGTATGAATTAATATCCTCTGTTATTACGCCCAAAAATAATTTGGAGGGCAACCAGCTACATTCTGGTGACAATCTGAAACAATGTTTCACCGTTTTTAGAGTTTGCTTGGTCCAAAGATGTGACGCGGCACCTGAAGGATTTATTCCACCTTACCGAGTTCAGACCCCTGCAGCTGAGGGCCATCAATCTGACACTGTCTGGAAAAGATCTATTTTTGGTGATGCCCACAGGCAGAGGGAAAAGCCTTTGCTATCAGCTACCTGCGATGTGTTCCGACGGTACGCTAACACCCAAAGCACATAGTGGATTTTCTTTTAAGTCTTGATGAAATGCTGTAATGATGTAAACAACATTTGTGTCCATGATAGGCTTTACACTGGTTGTGACTCCTCTGGTGTCGCTGATGGAGGATCAGCTCATGTACCTGAAGTCCATCAATGTGGCAGCAGAAATACTCAATGCTTCTAGTAGCAAGGTGGTAACTTGGAGTCATATTTCAGTTCATCATCTCGAACAGTTAAGCTTTTTTTGTCGTCTGGCTCAGCGTTTTTGGTCGACAACAGTAAAGAACCCATTAGCTTTACTGTACCGTTGTCTCATCAGATCACAGGCGATAGTTCTGCAATCCGTGTATTTAATCTATGGGTTTTTCTGTGCATTATCTGTAGGAGAGGCTCCTTAAATTAGAGTTGTTAACTCAATAAAAACTCAGACTTTAAGCTGCACTACGACAGCCTCACAAAATTCTACAGCAAACACAAGTTGGTAAGTCATAAATTAGATGACAACAATAATTGAAATAAACCTTGCGTCATCACACTTGAGACATTCAACAGTGACACTTGGGAGGAAATGTTTTCACTTAGAGTTGCAAATTTTCTCTAGGCCTGTCACTATCGTATATTTTTAGAATCTATTATTTCAATCAAAAAATTTATTACAATTTTATTTGCATTAGGGTTTTAAAATATTATTCTCTGATTAATGTTTTTTAACAAATAATTTGGTATTATTTAGTGATTAAAAACAACTAAACAACATTTGTGTAATATTACACTAGTAAGATTGATGGTCATTGTTTTCCAAAGTAAAAGTAGTAGTAGTAATAAAAGTAGTTTGCAAATGTCTTCTTTTGATAACACACAAAATATAAATCAGTCTGCTTTCATGAAGAACTAGAGAAGTCAGAATTATTACATTTGGCAGGCTGAAGCCAGAGAATTTTGACAATTTTTGGTTAAAAAATATCTCTAAACAATTACTTGATTATTAAAATACGATAATCCACAACACAATATCCAAGTTCGAACCGTCAGATGTATTTTTGTATTTGTATTTACAGGAGCACACTAAGAGCATTTTAGCTGGCATGATTAACAAGAAGCCCCCATTTAAGCTTTTGTACGTGACACCCGAGAAAATTGCCAAAAGCAAGATGTTTATGTCTCGCCTGGACAAAGCCAACAATGCAAATCTCCTGAGTCGTATCGCTGTCGATGAGGTGCACTGCTGCAGCCAGTGGGGACATGACTTCAGACCAGGTAATGCGTTTTACATCACGTGGTGAAGGGAAGGCCATTAAGAGTTTGAGTTTTTCTTCTTCAGATTACAAGTTGTTGGGCATCCTGAAGAGGCAGTTTCCGAAGGTCCCGGTGATTGGACTCACAGCTACAGCGACCACCAGCATCCTCAAGGACTGTGCTAAGATCCTGTGTGTGCCAAAGCCAATCTCACTCACAGCCTCGTTCAACCGCACCAATCTCTATTATGAGGTAAAGATTCAAGGTTCAAGAAGATTCAAGAATTTTTATTGAGCATGTTTGAGCATGCCAAACAAGTAATTTGACTTTGGTACATCTGTTCAACATTTAAGTGACTAACAACACTCAGGACATGTGCGAAAATTGACAGCCGCACTTGTTCGAATCAGTTTATCAAATCCAACCAACATGAAGTGCAATGAATTATTATGATCATTTATTTTTCCCACAAAAATCAACTCACTCAAAATTTTAATATTGTTGAGCCTGCCATCTAGTGGTGAATGCTGATATTACATTTTAAAACTTCAGTTGACCCCTGCATTTTGGCACACTCAGATTTGACTATTCTCAGATTTTTATAAAAAAAAAAGAAAGACAAACGTACTGATACCCTTAATTTTCTTCACTTCTGCAACATATATGCATTTCATTTTCAATGATAATCTGTTGATGAACCACTAAACATCTTTACGTCTCTTAGCTTCGTGCCAAAGTTACTGACGAGGCGTTAATAAACGACATTGCCTCGCTGATAAAGAATCGATACAAAGACCAGTCAGGTACTGCAGTGAATTAGACTAGAAAATAAAATAAAAATGTCTTTACATGTAAATATGATTTTCTTTTCACACCACAGGAATCATATACGTGTTCTCTCAGAAGGACGCAGAGTCTGTGTACTCTGAACTCCAACAAAGGAACATCCTAACTGCTCCCTACCATGCCAGCTTGAACCCTGATGATAAGTCTCGAACTCATCGCAAGTGGGCCTCCGGCAAATTGCAGGTATTGGGTAATTTAGAGCGCATTCCAACGCGATTTATAACCCCATGCGCACTACAACCCAGTTTGCCCGATTTATGAAATTTTCCTAAATTAGACCTGAGACTGTGCCTTATGTGCTTCATAAATCTGAAAAATACGGTTCAAATAATTTTGAATTTTGCCGTCAGCCACCGTATAAGGAAGTAACATTGACTGAAGCTGAGAAGAAGTCTATCTTTATAGGTGGTTGTAGCTACAGTGGCATTTGGCATGGGAATAGACAAGCCTGATGTCAGGTTTGTCATCCATCACACCATGAGCAAGTCAGTTGAAAACTACTATCAAGAGAGTGGACGGGCAGGTACACTAAGTTGAAAAAAATATGTATTATATATAATGTAATATATGTGATGTAATGTTTGCTTTTCAAAATGTCTCCAGGTCGAGACGATCTCCCAGCTGACTGTATCATCTACTATGGCTTTTCTGACATCTTCCGCATCAGCTCAATGGTAGTAATGGAAAATGTTGGTCAACAGAAGCTGAATCAGATGGTGACCTACTGCCAGAATGTTGACAGGTAAAACCTTCAGCCTCACTTAGTTCCTTACATGATGTTCGATAGATCACGTGATCTCTCTTTGCGCTCGGCAGGTGTCGTCGCTCTCTATTGGCTGTTCATTTTGACGAAGTGTGGGACGAGAAACAATGCAACCAGATGTGTGATATCTGCCGCAATGCAAAAGGTTTGTGTGTGAGAGGTGATAAGTCAGTCAGAGCCAATTATGTTTTTAAGAGTTTGATAATCATGTAAAATCCAGCCCTTGAGGAGGTTAGCTTCTTAAGACTGCAACGTCTTCCTGAAATCCCATCAAAACGCCTCAGAACTTAGCAGCTGAGTTCTTTCAGCTCAGTGGCCTAGTAGTAGAGTGTCCACCCTGAGACTGGAAGGTTGTGGGTTCAAACCCCGGCCGGGTCATACCAAAGACTATAAAAATGGGACCCATTGCCTCCTTGCTTGGCACTCAGCATTAAGGGTTGGAATTGGGGGGGTTAGATCACCAAATGATTCCCGAGCGCGGCACCGCTGCTGCTCACTGCTCCCCTCTCCCCCAGGGGATGGATCAAAAATCACATGGGGATGGGTTAAATGCAGAGGACAAATTTCACCACACCCAGATGTGTGTGTGACGATGATCATTGGGACTTTAATAATTTTCAAAGGAATGCCCACTTGCTCTTAGCTTCTAATAAAATTTGCATTAAGGGTGACGGAGGTAGAATAAAAGCCACTTTTTTCATATATTAATATTAAAATGTGCAATTAATTTTCAGTTATTTTATTTTAATTTCTTTTTAATTTGGTTCAATATATTTCATAGTTTTAGAACTTTTAATTTCAGTATATCTGTTAAAATACCGTATTCTTGTTTTAAAACTATAGACCTACACGTTCAAACCCTTTAGCACCTCATGCGAGTTGTGACTTGTACAGCATAATTGGAAAACTATTGGTGGCAGGGATGTAAACAAGAAAATTAAAAATAATAGTGTTTCATAAGTACTGGAAATCTACCCAAAACTGATTTAAAATTTTGAGAAAGAAAAGTATTTTGTAACTTTTATACAACAACAAATCCTGACCAGCATCTTTCCACTTTCAGATGTCATATCTGTGGACATTACCCACCATGCTAGGCAAGTGGTGCAGATTTTGGAACTGGCAGAATCCATGGATGAGAAGCTAACTCCTCTAAAGTTGCTGGAGGCCTGGATGGGGAGGGGCCCCACAAAGCACAGGAAGTTAATGAAGATCACCACGCTGTCTCGAGCACAAGCTGAGGATGTGATTGTCTACCTGCTGCTACAAGGCTACCTCAGGTTACATGTCACATTGTGGAATAGCAATGACTTGACGGTCAAAAACCATATAGTCCAAACTTATTGTCCAAAAAATACGATAATACAGTTAACAGTACCTGTCTAATCTACTTGATCCATCTATTCAGTATAAATACTTTAAAACCCTGAATATTGCGAATGTTTGGGTTTTAATATTGTTATTGTGAAAGTAAAAGTCACTGATACCAACCAAAGGCAAATGAAAAAAAAAAGTGATCTTCGACTTTATTTATTGGGGGGATTTCCTTCCTCTTTAATAAATCTATAATTTCATTGTTTGCTCTCCATTTTCTAGGGAGGATTTCAGTTTCACTCCATACACCACCCACTTTTACCTCCTGCTGGGCCGCAAAGCTCCCCTGCTGAAGAGTCAATCACACATGCTGCGCATGAAGATGCAGGCAAATTTGTCTTCTTCATCGGTGAGTTAAAATTGTTCCAAAGTATCACATATGCATGCTCATTTACCTGATTTACTGTATTTCTGATCTTTTCTTAACTCCTCTTAATTAAAAAAAAAATCCAAGATATCAACAATATTACTGTGAAAAACAATATGGGACACAAAACAATGGGCACTTTGATTAGCAAATATGTATACCGTATTTTCCGCACTATAAGGTGCAATTAAAAGCCCTTCATTTGGTCAAAACAAGGTGCGCCTTTTGTGTGTACCGAATTCCAAAATCTGTAAAGTTGTTTTGTTTGGTTCCCGTAATATACAGGCACAATATGTAGACCCGATGAACCAATTAGGATATTACGTTTTACGTAGATCGGGGCAAAAAAACAAAAACAATCAGAGCTGTACGTAACACATAGAGTACGTACCTCCGCCACCATTGATAAATAAATACTATCGTTTGTGCAAAATGTTAAAGTTGTTCTATGTGGCTTCCGCATGCGCCCTATAATGTGGCGCGTCCTGTGGATTTAATACAGAAAAGCTCCCAGAATTGAGTCCGCACATTTTAACCCGAAGTGCCTTACGGTGCAGAAAATACAGTACACAATACTTTATATTTACCATAATTTCTTGCAGTAATTTCAGTCATGAAAAGCAGCAAAAAAAATCAGGTTTTGTGTATGAAGCCTAACGGTAAATAAACTTTTTAATTTAATTCGAATTCAGATGACTATTGGTAGACTAAAATGTATCTTTTATGAAAAACATATTGTATCAATTAATTTTTTTTTAATTGTAATTGTTTCTTGTAATGCATTAGTTACATGAATTTAATTAATTATTTTACAAATACCATTTGCCCTGCTCGGAAGCCATCATGACAAAATAACCAGAGTTTCTATAAAGCGACTTAATCTCACCGCTGAGTTGAAGTACTCCAAAGACTACGATAGTCACACTATACACACAAGAACAATAAACATGTACAATTTTTGTCAATTGACACTGCAGTTGTTAATGACTAACTAAAATAAGAAGTGTGGACACTTCAATCCATTTTCCAGTTAATGTCACACTCTGATTTTCATGCTCCTCTTAACCCCTTTACTCTCCTGTGTTTGTGATTACAGTTTTGTGACATTTAATGACATTTTCCCCTCATGTTTTCTCTAACCACTTTCTTCCGACCTTTGTGTCTATTTGTACGGGTTTTTTTTCTCATCAATTTCACATTAGAATGTCTCACATTTTCTAAGGCCTGAGTTCAGGTAAGTCACCGCTGGTGCTCAAATGCTGCCTTGTTTTGACTTTTGTGTATATTTCATTGTGTTTTATTAGTTACATTGTATGAAGTCACAAACAGCGGCTTTTCATTAGTTCTTAACATGATTAATCATGTATAAATCCAATGTAGTTGATTTAGATAATTATTAATCACCATACTCTGATATGTCTTCTTGATTTCATACCAAGCTCCACCACCTGGTAATAACACTGCATTTATCAAAATGGCGATAATTGTTGTCAAGGGATTGCTAAACTGAGCCAATGGTTCAATTAAGCAACATTTCATCTATCAACGTAACAGTGTTAGTTTACACAGTATCCATCTTTAAAATGATCTTTCATCATATCATCAGCTTGGGCAAAAACAAACCAGTACAATGCCAGTTCTGTGAGTCATACATTTATCGTATATTTTTCAAATAGGCATCCGCTGTCATATAGAGTCCATTCCCTAATTCATCACTTCTTTGTTGGCAATTTGAAAATGTTCCACTATAATTGTGGTCAGAATATTTTTTTTCGAATCTGAATTCCACACAGTAACTAAAATATGTATCCAGGCTCAGACAACAACTACCGTAATTTTCGGACTAAAAGTCGCTCCGGAATATAGGTCGCATTCGCCATAAAATGCACAATAACGTGAAAAAAAACATATATAAGTCGCTCCGGAGCATAAGTCGCATTTTGGGGGGAAATTTGTTCGACAAAATCCAACACCAAGAACAGTCATGAAAGAGCAACAACAGGCTAAACGATAGGTATGCTAACGTGATATAAACACAAACGAAGAGCTGAGAACGGGCCTGACGTAACATTCAGAGTTATTAAAAAAACTATTACATAAATAACACGTTTATAAAACCATCTGTGTCACTCCAATTCATTAAATCCATCGATCGTCCTTTGTCAACAATGGGTGCGCGCCGCTCACGGCGCTTGCACTTCAAAATATTCCACAGGCCCATATAACGATATATAAATTAGATATCAAATAACTATTATATAAGCAATAATATTATCAAACCATCTGTGCACTCTAAATCATTAAATCCATCGATTAAATTCCTCGTCCTTTGTCAACAACGCCGCGCGTGTGCCCTGACGTCAGCCTCGTCATTATTCCACAGATCTAGTATATAACTACATATATTGTAGCGTTAAAAAAGTACAAGGAAAGACGTGGGTTTGGTAGAAGACTCTTTATTTAACAAAACAAACTTCCAGGCATGTGGCAGCGTGGACTTCCAGCCACGGAGGTGGAAGAGAGATCCATAGAATAGGACCGGGTGTGCGTAAAAGCCATGACCGAGCCCCATCCACCGTTCCCGGACAGCCACCCGGCCAAGCGCCGGCCCCCGACTTCTATCCACGGAGGTGAAAGAGAGCTCCGTAGAGTAGGACCAGGCGTGTGTAAAAGCCATGTCTGAGCCCCATCCACCGTCCCTGGACAGCCACCCAGCCGAGCGCCGGCCCCCGACTTCAATCCACGGAGGTGAAAGAAAGCTCCGTAGAGTAGGACCGGGCGTGCGTAAAACCTTCTGTGTCACTCCAAATCCTTAAATCCTTCAAACTCTTCGTCCTCCGTGTCACTTAGAAGCAAAGCCGCTAATGATGCCGGTAGTACGTGGGGCCCTTCGTCATCTTCGTCATCCCGTTATCAATCCTTGTCCTTTTTGTAAACAACCGCCACGCCACGCCGCATCGCGCTGCTGACGTCACTTGAAATTCAAATTACAGTAATCCCTTGCTACATCGCGGTTCGTTTATCGCGGTTTCACTTTTCTTTTCTTTTTTTTGAAAATGTTTGAAAAAAAACACATAAGTCGCTCCTTAGTATAAGTCGCCCCCCACCCAAACTATGAAAGAAAAAAAAGGTGACTTATAGTCCGAAAATTACGGTAAATATTTTATTAGGTGGTGCGGATGATTCTATAAAATGTCAAGGATTTACAAGCCCAAGATGGATACGAATAATTTCAATCTTCAAGAGAATGTCCATGAAACACACAGTCTTTTTCTTGAGATTTACACACATTTGGAAATTCTTTTGGAGCCTTTTCTGAATAAGATCATCAGTTCAAGTAATTGCAGCTAACTTATGAATGGTCAAGTTGAAATGAAAAGGAAGCGAATTTCGATGGTCAAGACCAGGGGTGTCCAAGTCCAGTCCTCGAGGGCCGCATTCCTACATGTTTTCCAAGTTTCCCTCGTTAAACACACCTGTGCAGGAGCCTGATCATTGAATTAGGTGTGTTTAACGAGGGAAACTTGGAAAACATGGAGGAATGCGGCCCTCGAGGACTGGACTTGGACACCCCTGGTCAAGACCAATCCAGAAACCGCAAAGGGTCAAGTCTGCTATAAACTGGAAAGCATGGCTGTGTTTTGTGCTCGGACAAGACTAATATTAATCTATTTGGCAACAAAAAAATAATCACAACATGTTTGTAAGCATCAAGGTGATCACATTTACACTCCGAATGCTCAGTTTAGCAATCTTTTTTTTCTTCGGGCTGGTACTCTGTTGGGTTGGTACCTATAGGATCTTGAATCCCTTTCGGGTAAAGATTGTCGTCATTAATGGCCAACAGGTAAAAACACAGACAGACCGGGGAAAAGCCAAAGTGCTAAAGGGATCAGATCAGAGTGATGGAGAAGCTCCAGTGTCCAAGAAAGTCAAGAAAGAGCTCACATAGTAACCCCCTCCCCATCCCATCCTGAGGAGAAACTGACTAAGTACAGTCCATTTTATTTTTGTTCATCTGCTCATCGCATGGCAATCAACAGACACTGGAATGATTCAACTTTAAGAATTAAATGACCAATTGGTGCAGAGAAGCAATTATTATTCTTGGAGCATGCTTGTCTGAAATTGGATGCTGCTTCGTTTCTTAATGCCTCCAGTATGGATAAATTGGCAAAACAATTTCAGACATATTCCAAAATACTGAAGCCTTCCTATTAGAATCCAAATATGGAATCCCAGACACTAACATCACTAACATTTTATTAATCACAATTACTCTGTTTACACTATATATTGAATCATTGCTATCCCCAGTTTTAACACCTCTTGAATGCTGTGCTGTGTCTTTAACGCAACAAACACAATTTCTTGATACAGATTCGATAGTTCGACACTAACACGGATTTTTGTTATGACAGGATGTGGCAGCTCCCAGCAAGGAGATCATTGATAAGATCTTTTACTCCTTTGTAAAAGAAAACAGCTGTCCCCCCCAATCGAAGCAGAAACAATTTAAAGCACACAAGAACCTGGCAAGGAAACCTAATACAAACCCAGCTGATGGGACCGACAGTTCTGCTGGTGAAGAAGACAAGGGGACGGATATGCCTCAACACGTAGTTGAAGTGAATGTTGAAATTAATGCACCAGCTACGTCTTGTTCTAAACGTAAATCCACCACCCCTCAAAGAGCGAGAAAGAAACCCCACGCAAATTCATCGCCCGTGGTCGTTTCGGCTCCATTTAAAGTTGTTGACCCACCTTCTTACACAGTCCCCAGCTCTCCCTCCCAGGCCTCCTTTATTTCCGAAACTGCAGCCGAGGAGCTGTGTGATCTACAGAACTACTACAGGAATCAGCTACGGAGAATCAACTACATCTCTCATGAGTATCTGGGGCAGCCCGATGAGTCGGGGCTGCTGGCTTGTATCCGGGAACCTTTAAAGTCCTTGCGACTTCCCCGCAGGATGACCATCACCCAGACGGCCCGCAGCTTGTGGACTCGTGTCAGCAGTCGGAGGAAACTGGTCCGCCAGTGAGCTTGGAAGCACGGGTTTCTATTGTAATAAAATCATGACGCACCCAGAATCTATGCAATAATTTGGAATATAATATCAACTCAAATGGTTAAGTAGAATCATAGGCGTTTGTTGAAATTCAACGTTTTGTGTACTAGGTGCCAGGTTCCATTGAGACTGTTCTATTTGTACAATAAAAATAAAAAAAGACAGCTTAAATTAGCAGTCTTTGACGATCTTTCATTAAATATCTGACTTCTGCAAGTGATTTCATGAAAAAAAGGGTGACTTACAAAATGTGGGGACTATTGAATGAATAACTAATGGGATAGTCATCTCGCTTTTTTCATTGTTGTTACAGGACATTCATTGTTTAATCTCAGCAAGGCACGCCTCTCAGATTACAGCATTTGTTAGCTAGTACAAGGCATTAATACTACGTCTCAAAACTAATGTTATATTTACATTTGATATTACGAAGCGGAAGTCTGAACAATAGAGGGCTGAAGACTGATCCCTGCGGGACCCCGCAGATGACATTACAATACTCTTGAGGTTACTCTCCTCAAGATGAAGAATCCTCCTCTCCTTGTCCCTCTTGGTTTAAATAGTGATTTTTTTCCCCCCCAACATAATCATAGACGGTTATTTTAAATATCACCAGTACAGTTAATAAATTTGTAATGGCTGAAGTTTTGGCTCTGGAACCAATCATGCCAATGGTTTTGACCTAACAGATTGTTTTTCAAACCTAATATGAGATGCAAAAACTAACTCAAGGACAGAAGCACCGTCCACCCAGTCAGATTTAAAAAGCCTTGCCATGTTTTATCCTCCTACTGTCGACTAGATTTTCAAGCCTGTAGCCCACATGCAGCTTTCAGTCTCTCGCTCTTTTCACAGACTGACCTCTGGCCATCTGCATCTCAAGAGAGGAAGCTTTCATCACTCTGAATTGTTTGTTCACATTGCTGTCATTTGAAATATGGAATACGTCCATGTGTGCCACATGAACCATTTAAAATAGGCATATCCATAGACGGTGGGGACAGAGTGATATTCTTTTTAAAAGAATGTGAGGGTGATAGAAGCCGAAGGGTGCAATGTAAGTTTGAACAGAATAAGGAACCAGATGCCAGGTGGTTTGCATTATTCATATATGCACACACCATGTTGTGGTTTCAATAATGTATAAATAAAAAGCTGATCGTATCTTACACTCTGTTAATAAATAATATTTAGGATTAGACCCTATTTCCCCTTCCCTGTCCTCAAGGATCATTGAATATTAATTCAAATCCTGTTCCTTTGCTTGATTTTTGCATTTTAGTTGATGATATTTCTATCCGTAAAAATAACCCCATGAATTTTAGATTGAAAAATACAAGTCGAGAGAGCAAAAAAGTTTTCTTAATTCAGTCTCAAGTTAAACTTGTTACACCAAGCAGACATCAATTGTGCAGACCAAAATAAAACTAACGTTTAATAATTACTGCATGAGCCGACCAGGCTAATATCTTGATCATGTGTTTTAATGTTTAGCTAACATGCTAACATCAAGTACAAATTTTAGCTCGTTTTATTTCCAATTCAGAATGTGATCCATCCAACTTCACTGCCTCATTGCAAATGAATCCCCAGGTGTTCCATAGTAACAAATATTCAATAAAAGCAGCTGTGTTAGAATCTGACGTAAATTATGTTTATAGATTTGCATACATAGGTTTACCTCTCTCTTTGAAATGTCTTTCAAAGAGCCTTTATTCATCCTACCTCACAACTCTGTTTTTTTCCCCAGGACATTATTTCAATGTTACTAGCTATGAATGTGTTAGCGAGAGTGTCTTAACTAATATTTTTGAAACCTTGAATCTATTTTACAATGCCGTATCAATCGGTTAAAGTTAAATGCAGTACCCTAGAACACAAAATCACACATGCTAATATTTGATTGTTCACTGAATTCATTTTAGAGCTGTCAAAATCAATTAATCGATATTCAAATTGACAATTATTTTAATAACTGAGGAATCGTTTCTATGTCGACATTTTTTTGCCTTAGAACGGTACAAATCCCTTATTATGACATCTCCTGTGTAAAATCAGAATACAGCTGAATTATTCATGAACGATGGGCTTCATGTTAGTAGGAGGTAACACTAGGACTCAGCTCGATGTCATTCTTGAGTTGAAAGTCAAATTTGGGAGCTCGGCATCATGATAAATAAAAACTGTTAAGAGTCAATAGTTGAAGCTTGTTAAATAAAAAATGATAAATGTTCTTGTATGGGCTGGTAATTGAATTCAGTTCAATTCAGAAGTGCATGTTGAGATTAAAGCCCAGAGCTTTTACTTCCTGTGTGAAAATTACTTTTTGAGACAGTACAGGCTACTCAGGAAAGTCTAAAAAAAAAAAAAATTATTGGCCACTCCTATTGGAATTATTTGGTTGTCCTATTAAGTCGTCCAGTTACGTCAGAGCTAAAAAATGGGAATAAGGTTTAGAGTTCGGCAAAGGAGTGACATTCAAAACGTTAAAGCTGAGGGTATGACATAACGGGGATGGAACGAGGTTTAACTGAGACCAGAGAAAATGGTATTTTAAACCAGGATAAGTGATCCGGATCCAAGGAAAATTAGAAGATTGATTTGGTAATCCAATCATGCCCAGAATCCTGATGAAATGTTGTTCTTGGGGGTTTCAAAATAGTTTTGATGCTAAAGTTTAGGATTGTCCTTATCCTATTTTTATTAGGAATAAAAATTGCTCCTTTTTTTTTTTTTCCTGCTCCTCTTATTTATTTATTTATTGTTGCGTTATTTATTCATTATTTATTCAGCACGCTTTTGTTTTACCTGTTTACTTGTTTGTCTGTTGTGAGCCATGTCTTGTCACCGTGGGATAGGGGGGAACGAAATTTCGGTTTCTTTGTGTGTCTTTGGCATGTGGAGAAATTGACAATAAAGCTGACTTTGACTTTGACTTATCCCATTGGAATGGATCAAGCAAGAATTCACATTGTAATTTTTATTTCAAACTAACTTTTTCTTTTCAAATTCAGTTCAGTTTTTAATTTGTTTTTACAGCAGGTTTGCTAATTTTTGTATGTTTTATTTTTTTGAAAATGCTTATTTTTAATTTGGTTTTTAGGCCTGTCACTATTGATTTTTTTCCATTGATATTTCTTTCGATTATTCTTTCAATAATCTAAGCAAGCGGTTTGGGTGTGTGAGCTGAAAGATCGTACAATACAGATGTTTTGGGTGCATTGACGTAATGTTAGATTTGGTTAAGGAGAACATGTCCAGTTCTCGTTCAAACTCGGACACGTCGCAAGACCAGGTGTTGAGGAAACCATCAGAGCAGTGGTTGTAAAAAAAAAAATTCCTCAATGAGTCACAATCGGCTGCACATTGTTACTATTTGAGATTCTAATAGCCACACCCAGACCAGATGTGGTAACACTGTAAAGTTAGACGTAAAAAGAATGCATTTGGCACACTATCCATTCGGTGGCGCTCGTTGAATTCCAAGTAGAATGAACGTAATTGTTCCAGGCTGAAAATGGTTCCAACCAGAACTCTTTGTATATTTACTGCAAAGGAAATTTTTCGAGTAACATTGAAGTCATGGATCAATGGATAGTGGCTAACCTGCTAGCTAGCATTTCTACAGTGTGCTACTGTCTGTTTTTACCTGTTAAAAATGCACATAAAGACCAATGTTCTGTCTTTCTTGGAAGAAACTTACCTTGCGTAACACCATCTTGGTATCCCTGATATCCCATAAAATCAAACCATGTTGGTAGCGAAGAAGGCTAAATTCATTGAAGTCAAGTTTTCTCATCATCAAATCTGTTCTTTGCTTGCGTTACTTAGTGCCATTTCCACCTGTTTGTTTTAGACAGCCAAGTGATCAATATTTGGTTTCTCTTATATCTGTTTGTATTTTGACCTATTTGAATGTAAAGTGTTTGTCATAAAGCATAAAGCTAACAGTTTTCCAAAATGGAGGAAACAAGTTTTTGCATCAAGCTGTTTTTTTTGTTTTTTGTTTTTTTGTCAAAAATATGTATTCAAGTTACTTTAATCATATCATCATTAACCTAACAAACAGTACAAGAGGAAATGCCAAATTTGGGCTACCAGAAATTAGCATTGGTTCTATGATCAAACCATCAAAGAATTGTTGCATTAGTATAAACATGGCCATACCTTAAAGACAAAAGACAAAAACTGTATTTTACAGAATTATATTGATCATATCGTGCCAACCAGACAAAGTCTTGCCTTGTGATTCAGTTTTATTTCAGTCCACGAGTCAATCTGTCTCTCATCACTCTTGACCTTCTTTGGTGTTATCAAACAAACCCATCGACACAAAACACTTGTGGCGTTAATCCTTGCGATGCTAATTAAATTTGATAGATTTGCCGATGTTTTGTTTGACGCAGCGCATGATCAGTTGACCATGTTTTGAGGCATTGCTATTTAGTTTTCATTCAAAATAAAGAGCTCTTTTTCTGGACACAAGTGGTCCATTTTGGTATTATTCTGAGAAAAAAATTATCATTACCCACAACTGAAAATTTTACCAATTTTAATTTCATCCTAATTCTGCACGTTTACCAAAAGATTTTTACACTACAAAATGGCATGAAAAGTTGGATATAAAAATATCCCTCATTGCTTAAGTAGCAATTTAAATATACCATATGGTGGCCAAAGCTTTGCAAAGTGCAAAATAAACACAAAACAACGGCTAATGCCAGCAAAGCTCTTAATGTGTTTTTTGCAAGGTTATTATAGTTAAAAGAAATTGACGAAAAACTAATCTTGAAACAAAATGAGAAGAAAACAAGTAAACAAAATCTTATGTTTATAAAACTAACCTAAGCTAACTACCCCAAAAAATGTCAGTTGTCATTGTTGCCAGTTAATATCATACATGAGATTTCAGAGTTATATTTCGGTATTGCTTTATGTCCGTACAGAAGAAGGAAGCCAATTCATACCAAAACCTAAATACAATAATCAAATCATACAAATCTAAAATACAATGGAGGAAAATACCCAGATGAGAATGCCAAGACATTTTACACAAAAATACCAAATAATAAAATAAATAAATAATTTTAAAAAATCATATTAAAAATAAAGGGACAGTTTTTCTAGATAAAGATAACTAATCGTTATCGTTCGTTCTTATTCGGGCTGCTGGTCACCGAAGAATTTTTTTTGCAGCATCTCATTGTATGTGTCAGTAAAATATTCTGATGATGGCTACCACCTGAAAATAAACTTAAAGGAACAAAGGACCAACACAATGCAGTACAATAATATCAGCTAGCTTGTAAATACAATAATCAAATCATACAAATCTAAAATACAATGGAGGAAAATACCCAGATGAGAATGCCAACACATTTCACACAAAAATACCAAATAATAAAATAAATAAATAATTTTAAAAAATCATATTAAAAATAAAGGGACAGTTTTTCTAGATAAAGATAAATAACAAACCTGGTCTAAAAATGAATTAAAATAAGTCAAAGAGAAATAATATCTACAATTCTATCTATTGAGTCAATCCAAAATTTATCATGATTTACAAATTTAATTTATTATAACCCTGGTTTTTCCTACTCACTTTTTCTTTGACACACACAGCAAAATGAGTCGCACCATCCAAGAACCATGACGTCACAGCACATGAACTAAATCTAGAAATAGGCGGGCCGAATGTGGCCCGGGGTTCACATATTGAGTACCCCTGATGTAGACAAACCAATGCATGTTTAAAATGGGACGGAATGACATTCAGACCGGTCACTGATCTGTCATGTAATGACAGGAATTCATTTGCATCATATTTCACATGCGCGACTCCTCTTCTCCTCATTCTGATTCAGTCTGCAGCCTTCCTCTTCCTTCCTCTCCCATTGAGATGATTGCACAGAGCAGGGCGAGAAGCAGAGATGAGCAAGAGCCCCGTGAGCTCCAAAACAGAATTAGTGTATTCATTGCTCATTGCTGAAAACCTGCAGTCATTATTCCTGCCCTACCCCGCAGTGACGAGGTTCCTGAAAAATAATGCTCACTTTTTCGTTTTCAGTCAAAGCTCATCAACACCTGGTTTTCATCATCAGCCGCTTTCAAAAACCGTGGCAACATTTCATCCAAATCCTTCAAAGTACAGATTTCATTTTGTGGTAGATTACTCTGCTGGATGGATTCTTGTGATTAAATCGTTTACTTTCCAGTTACCAATCATCCTCAGGTGGTGCCACTACAAACCATGCCTGCTCTTGCCCAGCCCAGCTTGCAAATTGCTCGTGTACAAATAAATCTGCTGTGAATGCAGCGTTGTGAAATATCTGTGTTCGAGAGTTATCGTTCGTTCTTATTCGGGCTGCTGGTCACCGAAGAATTTTTTTTGCAGCATCTCATTGTATGTGTCAGTAAAATATTCTGATGATAGCTACCACCTGAAAATAAACTTAAAGGAACAAAGGACCAACACAATGCAGTACAATAATATCAGCTTGCTTGTAAATACAATAATCAAATCATACAAATCTAAAATACAATGGAGGAAAATACCCAGATGAGAATGCCAACACATTTTATCTATTTTTGCACACCTAGTACACTGCAGCTCTGTATATTGACAATAATAATATTGACAATAAAACTGTCAAACACCAACATTTGTCTGTTAGGAATTTGCTGTTATAGAGATTGGGCAGAATTTTGAGACCCTTTTGAGCAAACCTGCGAGTATGTTCTAGCCTACTTGCAAATAGTTTTGCTATTAGCTATCATAGCACAGTATGTGTTCAAGCTTAGCGTAAATCCCAAGTCTACAAAGACTTTTTTTTTTAGTAATAAAAAGTCAAAAAAGTTGCGTTTATATTTGTAATAAAAAAGAAACTATTCTTAAATGTCACTGTAAAAACGCACTTCCAATTTGTCAGTCAAAAGAACAATAATCCTCTCAGGTTAATTAAAATCAATTGAGTTCTTTGTCCGCTTTGCTTTGGTAAAAGCCCCTTAATGAAAATACTTTTTCATAACCACTACAGGTGTAAAAGTGTGAATTTTTGTGTGCAAGCTAACACTGTTCTCCTCTTGGAAGAGGAGATGAATGGCACCTGCAGGCAAGCTGCCTTTCTGTCTTTCGTTTGCGGTCGCTCATTATCCTGGCAAGCTAATCCCAGTGGGAAAGGTGACGGTTTTCGTAGCAAAGCAAATATTCTATGAAAACAGGTGAATTGATTTCCTCATTAAAAAAGACAATTAGGTAAAGTTCTTTCAGTACTGTCTCCCCAAAGAGCTCATTTTGTTACACAACAAGGGAATGCAACAATAAATTAGTGTGGGTTAATTAATAAATCTCTGTCATCTGTGACAGAGTTAGGATCAAACCGCCAACCCTCCGGTTGCTAAACGATCTGCTCTACTGCCTGAGCCACAGCCGCCACTCCGTTAGCTAACGTTAGCTTTACTTACTTACTTTACTTTCTGTACATACCTCATTCATGTTGATATAAATACCCATATTGAACATACTGTAAATAAGATCTTTCACTTTTATTCTTAGACTTATATTTATTCTTTTATTTTAGACTTCCTTTATACTTTTTAAATTTTTTGTAATGTTTTGCACTAGAAAGGGAGTAGCTCTCCAAATTTCATTATACAACTAAGTTGTAAAATGACAATAAAGGGCATTCTATTCTATTCTATTCTATTCTATTCTATTCTATTCTATTCTATTCTATATACTGGATGCCTTTGGTCAGATTGTTCAAACATATCATATTGCATCATATTGAGTTGAGAAACATTTTGTTTTGATAAGGCATATGGCATGTATTCACAGAACAGGACTAAAATAGTGTTTTTTTTAAATACACTGGTTATTGGAAAATGTAATTTTTTGTCAACTTCTAATGTAAACTAATTTTCAGTGTGTGCATCTTCTTCATTTTGTTTTGATAAGGCACATGGAACTTATTCACAGTACAGGACTGAAATAGTGTTTTTTTTATACACAGGTTATTGGAAAATTGAGTTTCTTCTAATGTAAACTCATTTTCAGTATGTGCATCATCCGATGCACCAGAAAAATGAGTTCATTTTGCTTAAATCTACTCATTTATTAAAAAGGCTCTTTATAAACAAGTTAAAAAAGCCCCAATGATTGCTGTCACACACACGTCTGGGTGTGGTGAAATTTGTCCTCTGCATTTAACCCATCCCCGTGTGATTTTGATCCATCCCCTGGGGGAGAGGGGAGCAGTGAGCAGTAGCGGTGCTGCGCTCAGGAATCATTTGGTGATCTAACCCCCCAATTCCAACCCATAATGCTGAGTGCCAAGCAGGGAGGCAATGGGTCCCATTTTTATAGTGTTTGGTATGAGCCGGCCGGGGTTTGAACCCACAACCTTCCAGTCTCAGGGTGGACACTCTACCACTAGGCCACTGAGGTAGTTTATAAGTGATTTTCCTACCTTAATAAAACATGTTTTTGTCAATATTTTCCATATTTATTAGTATTTTTATGCCTGGAATAAATTGAATGCAAAGTGCTGTCTAACTGGGTGGGTTCTTTTGACGTTTTCATAGACAGTTGCTGGTTGAAATAAACGTTTGCGCCGTTGTGGGAGTAATCACAGCTGACTTGATTCCCAGCCAATTGAAGCAGCATCCTTTTAAATTCAGCACAGGTGAGGCAAAGGTTGTACCGCGGGGAGAGTGCTTTTAAAAATATAATGAAGATAACATTTATAATAATAATATATTCCAATTGATTTTTGTAATGTTACACCACCTGCACCGGAACTTAGAGCATGTTTCACCTAGTCTAAAGTCTTGTTTACTTTCTGTCACCAAATTACCTCACAAGTCTTTTGTCATAAAAAAACAAAAAAAAAAAACCTGACAATTAACTGTGACAAATGAGCATGTCCTAAAATGAGCTTAGCACAATTTGAGTGTGCATCAGTTTTAGATTTTCAAGCTATATATTATTGGCCCTCTTTTGTGGGATCATAGTGCATATGTAATTATCCTTTCCCGCCAGTTAACAACAAATATGCTTGTTGAGACAAACCGTTCTGTGTGATGCATAATTAGAATCATGGCAAACAGAGAGACCGGCAGGCTATTTAAATCCAATTAACTACTGAATCTTAAATATTTGTCTTCAGGCAGAGAAGAAAATGTAGGAACAGCGAGAGCTATTGTGCTGACGAATTGGCAAAATAATTTGCAGTGTGACTGACAAGGGTGGAAAATGTGAAAATGATTAGTTTTTGTGGGACACATATTCTCATACCACACTGTAGGAAATAAAACAGAGAAAGCAGCTTGAAGTTATATAATATAAAACCTCCCATATAGTAAATGGTAAAGTGGTATCAGTGTTGTGGTACTGAAGTACTTTTATGACACAAAATATATCTGCTATCTATTTTGGGGCATCCCTGGTTTTTCTCCCCCATCCTCTTCCACTGTTGCATTGTAAGGTAATATACAGTGAGAAGAATTTATTTAGTGGACCGTTTATGCAGTCTAATCCTCCATTTAAATGGATTTCATTCAACTGGCTATAATCCTTTTTGCACACTGGGAGGCTGCCCTTTACTTTTCGACTCTCTTGATCTCTCTCAGACATTATTTGGCGTGTTTCAGCTTCGATGCACAGCTTGATTATAATTGTTTGGCCTCTATGCCATCAGCCCAGGAAACAAGGACATATTTTTACATTAGGTTGTGTTATTCTTGTGAATTGGGGTGGGGCATTTATCTAAATAGATTGTGATACTGAAGTCAATGGTTGTTAGTTATTACTGTTAGCACACACTGGCGGAGCTAGAGGGGGTGTCACAGGGAGATTGGTCACCCCTGAAATATGCCTGGACTCACCCAGGTGCCAAGCCGATAAGTGACTTTTGTTTCTTTTATTTTATTTGGATACTCTGAACCAAGGGTACCCAAATATTAAGCTTAAACGACCAAATATGTTTCAATAATTCAAAAGTTAATTTACTGAAGTCAGTCAGATCAAATTTGACAATCACATAATATTAAAAATAAAATGCCCCTTTCATCCAAAACAAAAATTCAAATCGGGCTGTCACTTTCAAATATTTTAAGAATAAATTATTCTTTTGATTTTTGATTAATTTAATAATCAAATACAATTTTATTTGCTTTTAAGTGTCTTAAAAAATTGGCACTTACTCCATATTAATCAATTATCTTTTGTTTATTTGGTGATTAAAAATTAAACTGATACGCAAACTTTTGCAAATTATTTTATTAAACAAACGATTAATCAATCTGCTTTCATAAAGTTCTAGACCAGGGCTGTCAAACTCATTTTTTTCGCGGGCCGCATTGTAGTCATAGCTTCTAACCCTAACCCTCTCTTGTGTCCCTATTAGATTCTCTTGCCACAAACTGTTAAAGTAACCCCCCTAAAAAACTTTGTCCATGCTGTTTGTTTGTGGCAGGTGGCAAGAGAATCTTGAAAGTTCAGGGGTGTCAAACTCATTTTTTTTCGCAGGCTGCATTGTAGTCATAGCTTCTTTCGGAGGGCCATTATTACTGTCAACCCAAATAAATGTATGAGCACCTCATATTATATACAGTAAAAGCTACAAAACAAACTGTCAAATAACTCGTTTTCAAATCAGACGAGTAAAATCTGGTCAAATATTAAAAAAAAAAGAAGATATTATTAAAAGTGAAGACAATTTGCAATTCTAGTAATGACACACGAATTTGATGCACAATTTGTCTTCGTGGGCCACATAAAATGATGTGGTGGGCTGTATCTGGCCCTCGGCCCTTGAGTTTGACACTTGTGTTCTAGACAAATCAGAGAATTATTATGTTTGAGAGGCTAAATTCAGATGATTTGGACAATCTTCAGTTAAAAAATGGCTCTAAACGATGCCTTGATTACTCCAATTGCCGGACTATATGCTGCACCGGATTATAAAACGCACCAGCTAAAATTCATGGATATTTCAGTTTTTTACTTACATAAGCCGCACCGGACTATAAGCCACACGTGCACACGAGTTTTTTTTACAAAGAAAGACAGTACATAGAAAGCCTTTTTAACGTTTTAATAACATACTTGAACATGTCTTTCTAAACATTGCCTGTGACGCAGCAGTAGTACCGCAGCAACGCGGAAGTGTGCACGCGAGTTATTAGCAAAGAAAGACTGGACACAACGTTTTTCTAAAGCTTTAATAACATACTTTAACATTTCTTTCCAAACACTGCCAGTGACGCGGCAGTAATACCGCAGCAACACAGAAGTAACACAGCAAAGTCACTGAGACGCGGCGGTAACACAGCAGCAACACGGTAGCACAACACTAACAGGGCTGGTTTAAAAAACATACCGTAAAAGTAAAAAAAGAGCCGTCTTCATCTTCCACCTGTGCACTGAAACCATCGAAGTCTTCCTCCTTAGTGTCCGATTGGAATAGCGTTAGATATCCTTCGCCTCACACTTTCTCAGTCTCTCTTTCGTCGTCGCTTTTATGCATTTCTTCGAGTGTGATGAGGGTCTGTTCATTCTAATCTTATTCATGCGCGAAGCGCTAAATTACATTAAACTAGCGAGCGACACGTATAGCTTAAAAGCGGCATCATATGCATTTCTTTTGTCCCCCCTAATGACGGTTTGTGTATAAAAGCTTCCCGTCTTTGTGAGTGCGGGTGTGTGCGTGATGCGCGAGACGATCAAATCACAAACTGGCACGTCTTCTTCGGCGGATTATCTCTTCTTCGTCTGTCTCGCTCTTGCTTCCTGCTAGAGCGCCCCCTGGAGACCGGAGGCCGTAAAAATCCATAAGTACGCTCCAGAGTAGACACAAGATAATGTCATCAACATCGACTGCCTTTGGCTTAAAAGCGGAATCACATGCATTTCTTTTGTCCCCCATGATGACGGTTTGTGTATAAAGGCTTCCTTTCAGTAATGTCCGTCTTGATCGCGATCTGCGCGATGCGCGAAATATAAACACAAACTAGCGCGTCTTCTTCGGCGCATTATTTCTTCTTCCCCTGTCTCGCTCTTGCGTCCTGCTAGAGCGCCCCCTAAAGGCCGAAGGCCGTGAAAATCCATAAGTACGCCGCGCCGCCATTTAAGGTTCAAAGTAACCTTCTGAATAAAATGCATTAAAAGTTCACATTCATTACAACTTGTTTTTGGTGAGCAAAATGTCAGAAGAATTGAATTTAAATGCTGATTGATTGGGTTTTAATACAATGCAGATGGTCCAAACAGCGCCACTGCTTTGTGTAATTTCTGAGTCACATGGCAGAGTAAGAGAAAGGGTTTAGAGCAGTGGTTCCCAAACTTTTTCAGGCTAGCGCCCCCTTGGCTCCCCAGTGAATTCCTAGCGCCCCCAAACAGATTTGGTATGCTGCAATTTGAAAAGAGAAAGGTTAAACACAAATGTGTATTTGTGAACCAATTTAAGCAAAAGCAAGTTTACCCTCTCAAGTATTCATTTTCTTCCATTTACTCACAGAAAATGGTGGCGGACATGATCTAAGGCACGCCACCCTCGCCACCCACACAATGCACACACACATGCACACACAGGTACAAAGTCATATACCGTATTTGCCGGTGTATAAGTCGACTCGGTGTATAAGTCGACCCCCTAAAATTCGACGGAAATTTACGATTTTATGATATATCCTTTGTATAAGTCGAGCTCAATTGTTGCATTATATTAAACTTCAAAATTCAATCAGAAATATGCGAAATTTATTGACGAAATGTGCTCAAATTCACGAGTTCGTAGCGAGCGATCTATACGCCATTTTAAATATTTACTTCATGACCCTGTGATATTACGCGCCGAGAGAGAGACTAACAACAATGAACACTATTAGAAACTGGTTTATTTTTATTTAAGAAACAACAAATTATAATTATAAAGTGATTGCCGGTACATAGAGTTCAAAATTCGTCTTCATCGTCGCTATTTCCGAAAAGCTCGTTCCATTCGTTTTCGTTTAGTTTGTCGTCATAAAGGGCATCTTCTTGGTCTTCTCTATCCTCAGTTTCCTCCTCCTCTTCCCAGATAAGGTCGTCTTCTGTCCCATCGAGAGCGTTTGGCGAATATTTTCTAAGTGCCAACGGCTCTTGCGCCATAAAGAGTCCGCCTCGGCTGGTTCCCCATGTCGGCCAGAACAAGTGAAAATTCAGCCTCTTCCCCTGGAAGTCTGGCCAAGTTTGGCGAATATTTTCTAAGTGCGAACGACTCAACCGCCGTAAAGTGTCCGCCTCGGCTGGTTCCCCGTGTCGGCCACCACAAGTGAAAATTCGGCCTCTTCCCCTGGAAGTCCGGCCAAGTTTGGCGAATATTTTCTAAGTGCCAACGACTCAACCGCCGTAAAGTGTCCGCCTCGGCTGGTTCCCCGTGTCGGCCACCACAAGTGAAAATTCGGCCTCTTCCCCTGGAATTCCGGCCAAGTTTGGCGAATATTTTCTAAGTGCCAACGACTCAACCGCCGTAAAGTGTCCACCCCGGCTGGTTCCTCCGGTCGGCCAGAACAAGTGAAAATTCGGCCTCTTCCCCTGGAAGTCCGGCCAAGTTTGGCGAATATTTTCTAAGTGCCAACGACTCAACCGCCGTAAAGTGTCCGCCTCGGCTGGTTCCTCCGGTCGGCCAGAACAAGTGAACATTCGGCCTCTTCCCCTGGAAGTCTGGCCAAGTTTGGCGAATATTTTCTAAGCGCCAACGACATTCAATTAGGCATGGCGATTGAATGTTTACGTACCGGTAGTTATTGTCGTTGCTTGACGCGCGATGACTCGCACATTCGCTCAATACCCAGTACTTCCCCCTAGCAGTCATCGTCGCTGCCTGGCTTTCGATGTCCGTTATTGAGGTGAGAATATTTGAAATTGTTGCTGAGGATGCGTGTTAATGCGACGAACGTTTTATAATGATTCAGTTTCTCGCTGTTTGATGAGCCTGACGGACGCACACCCACGCACAATGAGATGCATGAGAAACGGCCTTGGTTACCATCACATTTGAAGCCATGAATACGAAGTTAAATTTTATGACTCGGTGTATAAGTCGAGGTCGATTTTTTTCGGTCGATTTTGGATCGAAAAAGGTCGACTCATACACCGGCAAATACGGTATGTACATTTGGAACAATATATATCAGTGAATGCACCACCCTAACCAGCTCAACACAACACAACACAACACGGCGCGTTCTGGCGAGTCCCCAATTTCATGTTGACTTGAACTCAAGATGATGTTGACCGCCAGAATGCGGTTTTTATTATAAGATAAAATTCTGAACATTACAAGCTTGAAATTACAAACCTGAGTTTTTGCTTTTGTAGTCTGTTCTGTCTATGTAGTGACTACATAGACTTCGGACTGACGCCACCCTACCGCCCCCTTCAACTTCTGACTTCGACTTCGGACTGCCGCCCCCCTACCGCCCCCCTACCGCCCCCTTCGTCCTCACCGCCCCCCCAGATCTTTCCACCGCCCCCAGGGGGGCGGTACCGTCCACTTTGGGAACCACTGGTTTAGAGCACAGGTGTCAAACTCAAGGCCCGGGGGCCAGATACGGCCCGCCACATCATTCTTTGTGGCCCACGAAGACAAATTGTGCATCAAATTCGTG
This sequence comes from Syngnathus floridae, assembly GCF_059516105.1. Classification (NCBI taxonomy): domain Eukaryota; kingdom Metazoa; phylum Chordata; class Actinopteri; order Syngnathiformes; family Syngnathidae; genus Syngnathus; species Syngnathus floridae. Next base: position 6,977,336 of record NC_142434.1, read on the forward strand.
TGTCATTACTAGAATTGCAAATTGTCTTCACTTTTAATAATATCTTTTTTTTAAATATTTGACCAGTTTTTACTCGTCTGATTTGAAAACGAGTTATTTGTCAGTTTGTTTTGTAGCGTTTACTGTATATAATAGTGTTAAGAGTAAAAGTGATCAAGTCATAACAAAAATCACGAAAAAAATCTTATATAAGCCGCACCTGACTATAAGCCGCAGGGTCCAAAATTTTGGAAAAAAGTCGCGGCTTATAGTCCGGAAATTACGGTATTAAAAAAAACGGGGCGATTAAATTGCTCAACAGTTTGTTGTTGATTAATACATTAATTTTGATACCTCAGTACAAACTAAAATATAATATTTCCATTTTGACATACATAAACAAAACATAAATGTATCAGGAGTGGGGTTAAGAATCTTTTTAGAAACATCAAAGACTTTCTGCTGGAGAAACAGACGGACTGCACAACCAAATGCTGTTTATTGCGGAAATGAGGGAATCGGGTGGCGTTGGATCTTGATCGTTGGACGGGCGAACTGGTTGATGAGCAGAAACCGGTGTGGGTGATTAACGCAACAGAAGGGGGAAGGCTGTGAATGAATGATGTTATGGTATCCATGGTGACTGTGACAGAGTGTTACCGACTGATGACACTTTCCCTATCTAACATCATGTATAAAACTAGAGGCGGGGTAGGAGGGGCCCACCTGACGGGGGGAGTGACCACTGGAGTGTCAGTAAAGAAAAGGGGTCCTTACACAGAGCCTAGAGGGACACCTTGGTGTCTCTTCATACCTTTATGATTTTGAAAAGGCCCATAACGCTTGCAAGACAGTGGTATGTTTCATTGTGACTACGTATGCTTCACAATTTTGCCTTGTGCTTCAAATCTCCGCTCGGATCTTCCTGTTCTCACCGCATTTGCCAAGGTTGTTACACACCCTCCAGGCAGTGGATTGCAGGAGTTTATTTTCCTCATTATCAATCAAAAACATCGTCAGCTCTATGTTGACTTTCAGCCCAGTGCATGTTTGCATATATTTGGGTGATTGTCATGCTCTGTGTGCTTTTCAACCACAGCAAATGTTTCCCGCAAATACGACCTTCAAGGAACTATGTCGGTCATGGGAAAAACGTTTATAGAATTGATCCTTTATCTTGCTTGGAATTGTTTCTGGTAATAGTAGATATTCTCAAGAGAATAAAGTTACAACAGTCAGTCATTTTGTTTCTGCATACTCAGCAGCATCTCCTTGCTTCACTTCTCTGACATATAATATACTACAATATTGACACAAGTTGAAAAGTCAGGTGGGACATGGGCTGCATTCTTGAGCTCTTTTTCCATCCATCAAATTTGTATTTAGAGACTATTACAGAGACCTGGAATTGCATTGCAATGCTTTGGATATACGATTTAGAACTTAACCAAGGATTTGGGGAAAATATGCCTCTCAAGTTTGACTCAAATTAATTTGATCCTAGCATGTCAGGTTAACATTCGCCAAAAGCAATGTCAAAAAGGCGGATAACCACAGAAACAGGAAAAGCTGTGGGAGGGGGGAATGAAAGGAAAAACAGCAAACCAGATTAAAGATAAAAGCCTTTTGAGTTTCCTGATGTACTACCAAAAACAAGAAGCAGATTAGCCCGGTCAATATTCCTGTACGATAATAATTAATAATAGTCATAATATTTATGTTATATATAATATGTTCGATACCACTTTGTTTCAGACCAATGCCAGTATCAGTACCGTAATTTCCGGACTATAAACCGCGACTTTCTTCCAAAATTTTGAACCCTGCGGCTTATAGTCAGGTACGGCTTATATAAGATTTTTTGCGTGATTTTTGTGATGACTTGATCACTTTTATACACTCGTAAAAAGGCTGTGGACCACTGTTGTGCGGTATCTTGAAGAAAAAAACAACAAAAATATTATTTTGAAACACTACGATGACTGCTGCTTATTCTGGCTGTCTTGCTTGTGACTATTATGAGCTTTAGTAGGAATGCATGCTAGGTGACCTGCGTCAAAGGGCTCTAAACAAGGGGTGTCAAATTCATTTCTTTCGCGGGCCGCATTGTAGTCATAGCTTTTTTCGGAGGGCCATTATGACTGTCAACCCAAATAAATGTATGAGCACCTCATATTATATACAGTAAAAGCTACAAAACAAACTGACAAATAACTCGTTTTCAAATCAGACGAGTAAAAACTGGTCAAATATTTAAAAAAAAAGATATTATTAAAAGTGAAGACAATTTGCAATTCTAGTAATGACACACGAATTTGATACACAATTGCGGGCCACATAGAATGATGTGGCGGGCCTTATCTGGCCCCCGGGCCTTGAGTTTGACACCTGTGGTCTAAACCCTTTTTCTTAGTCTGCCATGTGACTCAGGGGTTACACAAAGCAGTGGCGCTGTTTGGACCATCTGCATTGTATTAAAACCCAATCAATCCGCATTTAAATTCAATTCTTCTGACATTTTGCTCACCAAAAACAAGTTGTAATGAATGTGAACTTTTAATGCATTTTATTCAGAAGGTTACTTTGAACCCTGAGGCTTAAATGGATTTTTACGGCCTCCAGGGGGCGCTCTAGCAGGAAGCAAGAGCGAGACAGACGAAGAAGAGGTAATGCGCCGAAGAAGACGTGCTAGTTTGTGTTTTGAACATTTCGCGCATCACACAGAACGCGATCAAGACGGACATTACTGAAAGGAAGCTTTTATACACAAACCGTCATTATGGGGGACATAAGAAATGCATATGATGCCGCTTTTAAGCTAAAGGCAGTCGATATTGATGACATTGTGTTGCGGCACCCTTTTCTTTATTTCGTGGTCCCGTCTACTCTGGAGCTATATGTGTCGCTCGCTAGTTTAATGTAATTTAGCGCTTCGTGCATGAATAAGATTAGCATGAACAGACCCTCATCACACTCGAAGAAATGCATAAAAGCGACGACGAAAGAGAGACTGAGAAAGTGTGAGGCGAAGGATATCTAACGCTATTCCAATCGGACACTGAGGAAGACTTCGATGGTTTCAGTGCACAGGAGGAAGATGAAGACGATGAAGCTCTTTTTTTTTACTTTTACTTTAACCAGCCCTGTTAGTGCTGTGCTACCGTGTTGCTGCTGTGTTACCGCTGCGTCTCAGTGATTTTTACCGGTGTGTTTTATTTAATCAAACCCTATTAGTGCTGTGTTACTTCCGTGTTGCTGCGGTATTCCGTGTTGCTGCGGTATTACTGCCGCGTCACAGGCAGTGTTTGGAAAGAAATGTTAAGGTATGTTATTAAAACTTTAAAAAGCTTTCTGTGTCCAGTCTTTCTTTGTTAATAACTCGCGTGCACACTTCCGCGTTGCTGCGGTACTACTGCTGCGTCACAGGCAATGTTTAGAAAGACATGTTAAAGTATGTTATTCAAACTTTAAAAAGGCTTTCTGTGTACTGTCTTTCTTTGTAAAAAACTCGTGTGCACATGCGGCTTATAGTCCGGTGCGGCTTGTGTAAGAACAAAACTAAAATATCCCCGAATTTTAGCTGGTGCGGCTTATAGTCCGGTGCGGCTTATAGTACGGAAATTACAGTACTCAGTTCTCAGTCACCAATACCAAGCACCTTTTGCTACGGAAATATTCTTAAAAAAACAATTACAGATAATTTTTTTGTATTCCTATGAGGCATTTTTCCTTAAAATTGCATGAAAAATATTAACAATTTTCTATTCTAATTTCTAGTTTCTCATCATAAAATTACCACAATAGGGCAGTCAATACTGGTATCAGCTAACGTTGCGAGTACCGATATTGCGAAATAAGGCTGGTATCAGCACAGATACCGATACCTGGTATCAGTACTCGCCCATCCCTAACAACAACATTAATAATAATGATAATAATGATTGTAAAAGTAATAACAATAATAATAATAATAATAATGATAAAACAAAGAGAGGCACTGGGCAAAAAATAAAGGAGAGAGTATGAATATTTTATGGCTCTTGATCGCCCCATTCACTAGCTGCTCGTATAATATGTGACAGAGACTCACCACGCTTCCCTTTTTAGCCATATGACATGATGAAAATAGGCAATTATTATTGCAAAACATAAAACTGTAAACTGTATCAACTGCATTGATTTATGTTAGTACCGACCAGATGAAGAAAGCCTCATATTGGTTGCTATCTTCGATTTGACTGTGACTCCTTTGAAGCTGCAACGCCACTCACCTCTGATTCAAATTTGGATTGCCAACCATCATCCACTTGTGAGTATTGGTGGCAGAACACTGTACATTGTGCAACAGTTTAGTGGCATTCGGCCGCATGGTGCGGTACATGGTGGGCCTAAGCGACCAGATGGCAGGCGTTATCTCATCCTGTAGAGCGCCAGACTTAATCACAGATCACTCTATACTTGACACACACATGGAGCAGCTTCTGTACGGACACCACACAGCAGTAGGATTAGTATGGACCCCTGCTGACAGTTGATCCATCTTGTTTGTGTGTAGAACCAATAAAACAACAGAGTTCATGCTTGAGAGTGTATATATGAAAAGTCAGATAGTACAAAATCCCAAAATGAAGTTTGGCTGCACAGGACTCCAAAGTCGAATAAAGCAGATTCCCACGGACACAGGTGCCACCCTGCTTAGTTCTGATACTATATCTGAAGATGGTATATGACAGGGGTGTCCAAGTCCAGTCCTCGAGGGCCGCATTCCTCCATGTTTTCCAAGTTTCCCTTGTTAAACACACCTGATTCAATGATCAGGCTCCTGCACAGGTGTGTTTAACGAGGGAAACTTGGAAAACATGTAGGAATGCGGCCCTCGAGGACTGGACTTGGACACCCCTGCTATATGAGAACTAACCCTCGTGTCAGTGTCGTGTATACAGAAAAACAATCCAGGGAAAAAAACGCACAGAGGAATGTCCCTTCGACTAATTTTGCTCCCAGTCTGTCCCTGCTCTTCTTTATACTGCTAAATCTGCAAACTTGTTTCAATTCTCCTTCACAGTCTCACCTGCCTCTTCAATTTCTGTTCTGCACATGCACCGATGATACACCTGATGTCTGCTTTCACTACACTACACTACACTACACTACACTACACTACACTACACTACACTACACTACACTACACTACACTACACTACACTACACTACACTACACTAACTTTGGTAGACATCGGTGCGCTTTCATTTTGACCTTGTGATCTGCCTGCCTGTCTGTCTGTTTGTTTCACTGTCTCTGTCTGTCTGTCTGTCTGTCTGTCTCTTTCTCTCTGTCTGTTTGTTTGTGTCTGTCTGTTCTCTTTCTCTCTCTCTCTCTCTCTCTCTCTCTCTCTCTCTCTCTCTCTCTCTCTCTCTCTCTCTCTCTCTCTCTCTCTCGCTTTCGCTCTCATATATGCAAAATGTTATTACTATAATGTTACCTTAAGATTTGTGTGATTTTTTTTTAAAATGATCATTTTTAGAGATGTGATTACATTCATTTATCTGTCTTTAATTGTAGTTCAACACAAAGTAATTTACTCTTATCACGGGAGAACAAGAAACAATGGGCTGTATTCAACAGTTGTTATGAAAAAAATGTGTTTTGCAGTCCGAGTCACACAATGTTTGGGAAAAATTTGACATTTAGCAGAGGATGTTTCTTATCAACGCTCAAGAATGTTCTCAAGTATACTCAAGAAGGAGCTTTCTGAATGATTGTACTTTATAGACTTAAATGAGAATATCGAATTCCGCCATTGTGAATTATTGTTTTTTTCTTAAAACTGAAATTCAAATTCAAAATCTAATCAAAAGCACTGAAATGGGCAATTGTTTGTGCGCGTTTAGTTAGTTTTTTAAGATCCAGCAATCTATAAATAACATTTTCATGTGCAGGCAAGTCTTCTTTGCGCTTTAATTCCTTCAAGACACTGTTTATGTGTTTTAGTGCTGCTGTTTTGCACAGCAAAGAGTTGCAAATGATTACGCAATTCCCTTTTGGACAACACATGAAGTGTGAACTAATAAAATAATGTAGGTGCTCAGTGGGGCATCTGGCTTGAAACCTTCTGGAAACCTGGTTGTGGAGAAATTTAACTTGGAACAGCCAGCCAGCCAGTACCTCAAAGATCATAGTTGCTCTCTGGACTAAAACAAGAAGATGGCGCAAGCGTGAAGATTCCGGTTGACCGGGGAAGTTTTGAGACATGCTCCTATTTCTGTAATTGATGCGTCATTGTCCTTCTTGTTGGTAAAGAACAATACATATAATATCCTTAACCTTTACCACGTTTTTTTCTAATTCTGATCCCATTTTTGATATTGTGTTGCATTTTTAAAAATTTTTTTTACGTAATCTCTTAATCCAGGGCTGTCAAATTCCAAATTTGGCCCACAGTGTAATTATATTTGGCCCGTAAGAAAAATTGTGCATCCACTTTGTGTCAATACTACAATTGCAAATTACCTTCACTTTTGAAAAATAGAGATGTGTCTATTTGTAGCAATTTTTATTACCAGCCATCTTCTTAAAAATTTGAACTGAATTATGTCTTCACATCAAAACCTTAAACATATTTCACTTTTAATTATTCAGTCTGTACAGAGACGTTTTTTTTTCTATGGTACATTTTTAAAGTCTGTATGAGGGAATGTGTGGGTGAGGCAAAGCAGTGGTAAAAGGTGCAACAATCCACGCGTGTGTAACATTCCTCGTGTTTGGTCTGGATCGTCTTCTCAGTATTTGACCCCACGGTGTGAGTAGGGCGGTAGGACTGGGTGTGCCCGTAAGGGCCTCTAGTTTGTAAGCAATTTGAGACCTTGAGGAGAGAGGAGAGAACGTCTATGTGCTTTGTCCAACCTCATTAACGCTTGTTCCTTATGGTACTTAATACATTTACAATATCTAAACTGTGAATGTATTGCCATAATCCTAATAATGTTGTTTTTGAGGAAGTTATTGGATATAGTTTTTTTTTTAAATATCCTCCTGAGACCCAGAGAAAAAAAACGTTTTTTGAATTTGCTTTATTTAGACCACATAAAGCTTCAGGGTGACAAAAACATTACTACAGCAAAAAAAAAAAAAAAAAAAGTCAAAACGTGTTTTTATTTTTTACAATATGTCCTTTTGAGAGAACATCGGGACTTAGTTATGGCAAATGTGAAAAGCCTCGGATGTCCTCTACAAGGGTCAACAGGACCTAACACAGTGGCATGTATGGCTTTAGAGATACGAACCCAAAAAAAGTTATTGCAATTTTTAACACAGTAGATTGGTTTATTTACATTTCAAAAACCAGAAGCCATTCATTTACAAATGTCGTTGCACTTCAGTTTACATATTTAAATGTTCAGATATTAGGATGTGATACAGTTTTTGCCTGATTTGAATGAGGCAAAATAACATGCTTTTTCTCTCGAATATATTGTTATAATCATTTGTTTCAGGCGTACTGTAATTATTTTCTGTATAAAAATTAAATTTGGTGTTCAAAAAGTCTTTTTTCAAACTTGAGTCTTGAAAAAGAGGGGGTCGTCTTATAATCAGGGTCGTCTTATATTCGGGCCAATACGGTACTAATATGCAAAACGATGTGTGTAAATATATGTTGAAATGTCTTCTGGTGGCATGATTGTGAATGCTACAGTACTCTGATTGGAGATCAATACAGCAGGAAGGGAAATGCTCCAGAATATGTTGTGCTTGGACAGACAGTTCTTTCAAAATGAGCCACTCATCATTACAGAGCATTAGCTCTGTCATTAGACTGTATTAGGGTTGAAAGAGAGGATTGAGGATTAGTTGGGTCTGCTGCCAGCTGGAGATATTCATTAACCTGGACTGGCTAAGGTTGGCTGTGACATTTATGAAAAATACAAATACAGGAAATATGTAGTAAAATGCTAAAAAATAAAATGTCTCTATTGTATATGGTTTGATACTTGTTGAATCTCACTGACTAAACTGTGTCCATCTGAGGTCACTTTTTGCCACCAGCCTTCTTAATGAGTTTATTGACCAGAGGGCCATTGTTGCTACCCCCAACATTGAAGGCACTTGCAACCCCCATCAGGTCGGATATCTCCAGCATTTTGTTTCACACATTCAAGGAACAGTGTGGGTGATTAACATGACTACAATTTTCAATATGAAAGCATGCTTCTGCAATCAAAAAAGCTTTTAACAAATCTAAATCAAATGTACCGGAAAGTTGTTTCAATGTATTGATGACGTCATTCTAACTTCTTGACCGTATTTGTCAGGGTGAGGTTCTGCTGCTGCTATTGAATGTCATTTTTTGGCATCAAATTGTTAGCGTCTAAAATCGAAGGTAATGGATAGTAAAGTTTGATACCAGTTTTTTCAGACCGATACGAGTACCAAACTCTCGAGTAGTCAAAGATACTGGTAGAGTACCGATACCACTCGTACTTTTGACATATAAAATCCCCACTCCCCGAAGAAATGACACACAATTTGGTATGTATCCTAATATAGCACTTTACATTAGAATGTACAAAACAAATGGCAATTATCTATTTTTCGAATTGCTACTTCCTGATTGGAAAACAGCCACGAAGGGCAGTAGATTCTGGTATTGGCTACTGTTATGAGTACCACTGCCTTGAAATATTGGCCTGATACCTGGTATGATACTTGTCCATTCCTAGCAATGGGAATATCTGACATTTTCTTTGGCAGTTCCATGCTGTCTTTAGCATTTAGCCTAAATTTCCACAATACGTACAAATAACTTTACTAAATACGTTCAAACGACATGCAGTCAAAAATGTTTTATTTCTCTCCATCTTAACCAGTGGTGCCAAAAATCAGGGCCACTGTACATATTCATTTATTTAGTTTATACTTGCCTCATAGTAACAATAAAAAAAATCACAAATTAAGAATTGCAATCTGTTTCACGAAAAAGCCACAAAACTGTCATTCTAGAATTTTATTTAGCATTTTCCTATCTTAATGATTTCTTAATGATCTCATTTGCATGCACTTCGCGTCTACCAAGGCGTTCTCAACAATTGACGCTCATACTTGCTTTCAGACTCATTATTTATTTAAAGGCGTAAACTCTCCGAGCACAACTCGAGTCTTACGTAATTGTGAAGGAAAGCGAGCCCGCCTTCTGACATTTGGCAGAAATCATTTGCCGCCACGGTCTTGTGTTTTCCAATGCGCGTTCTCGCTAGGTTTTTCCGCGGACGCGTGCACCCCAGCCCCCTTGTTTGACTGTGAAGTCACCCGCAGCTCGAGAAGCTTTTCGGCTAGACATGGCGGCGGACCCTAAACCGGACTGGCTCTCCTGTCTTCCCCCTTCTTGGAGTTACGGTGTCACCCAGGATGGACGTATATTCTTTATCAAGTAAATATCGTGTGGATTTGTGGATTTATAACTGCTCCTGGTTATCATTCGTCAATTTTTTTTATCCCCCATTTCCCTTCGTTTTCTTCTGTTAACAGCGAAGAAGCCAAGAGTACAACCTGGTTGCAGCCTGTTAGCGGAGAGGCTGTAATAACTGGGCACAGAAAAACTCTAGGTAAGTCATTTGTTTTTCTCAATCTCACGATAAAATACGAGCTTGCGAGGAAGAGAAGTTGAGTGAAGACCTCTGCAGCAAAGCAACAAGCCTCCTCTTCTCTCCTCTGGCAGCCCCCTCACGAACGCCGCCCCCCCTTGCTAGTCCACCTGGCTCACTTTGCGACACACTTTTTAAAAGTTCCGTCACGTAGGCGTGCGCTGATGTAGCAAATTCCCCCCGCAGTACCACTTGGAAAATACATTTTGAATCCCTGAAGCGTCGTGATGCTGTGACGTAGGCGTATGGTCACACACATCTGTAGGGTAGCGAGGCGAACAGCTGGACGTGATGCAGATCTCGCAAAAAAAAAAGAAAGAAAAAAGAGGAATAGGAATTGTGGAAAACGATACTCGCCAAATCAGATCTTTATCACCCAGACGTTGCATGTATCACACGCGAGTGTGTGTTGGTATGTACGATCTCCCTTGCCCAGCTGTAACATTCGTTCTGTTGCTGCCCTTTCCAGATTTACCAACAGGATGGGAGGAAGGCTACACATTCGAGGGCGCTCGCTGCTTCATCAAGTGAGTTTGGGATTCCCATAAATGATGCAGATATGTATAGGGCTGCAGTAGCCATCTTCAAGGGGGGCTTGCTTTGTTTAGTAGGCAAGGCAGATTTTCTTCCTTGTCTTCGCCACCCACTAAGATCCCTTGCTGCTGGAGGAATACGCGACATTCCCTGCAAATGAACATGGCCTCTTTGTCTGATGATGTTGAATCTGTGTCTGCGGTTATCCTCTTGATACGTACGCAAAACACATGTAGCGTAGTTCCTCAAAACAGCTTCCTCCAGTAGACACTGGAAACTTAAGGCTTCAATAGACTTTTCATTTTGACTAGGCTATATTGTTCGAACATGCTGCAAAGTCGTTCAAACACATTTGGGGAAATGGTAACGTATAGGGTGAATGCTAAAAACAGCATTTTTACCCCCCCGTAATGCCACTGGGTATTTTATGGAAATGTTAAACAGACCGATCTCCCCATCACCTTTTATTTTTGGCGCTAACAATTTAATGATGCAGAAAACTGCAACATTTTCTATAAAAAATGTTTGCTTTCAATCTTGGTGAGCTTCGTTCTGTCCATACCGTCTGGTCTTATGGTATTTTTTTTAGCCTACGTTTTAACAATATGTTCAATTAACTTTGCAATGATTTTGAAATAGGTTTTTGGCATTTAGCAAATGTTGTACCAATATTCGAACATTCAAACTTTACCAAATACGTTCAAATGACTTTACCAATACATTTGAAGGACATTATCAATTGTTGGAACTACGTTTTTAGCATTTAACTTGCGTTTTACCAATACATTTGAGCAGCATCACTCAATAAACTAACACGCAAATACAATTTCAATTACAATTTAGAAATGTGGATCCAAGCTGACAAAAAAATTATCTGGAATTTATACACATAATGAAATAGTAATTATAATTAATAATAATAATAATAATGAAGAAAATACACATCAGTGATAAAAATCATTAAATTGCGGTTCAACAGAATTATTAAAAATAAAACAAAATTCATAAAACATGCCTGGGCGACACGGCTCAAGTGGTAGAACTGTTGTTTGATTGTCAGCCTTTTCGATTGTCAAAGTGTCCTTGAACAAAAGAGTGATTTCCAGAGTTGCTCATGATGCTGTGTCATCACTTGCTCAATGAGAAGATTTTGAGTATTTTGTAGGTAGAAAAGCTCATTCACCATTTGCTTGGACAAAATGATGGTACCCATCGAAGAGAGTGAATTATATGCAGTGATATGAAACCAGTGAATGAAAACAAATAATTGGTGACGCAAACGATCAAAACGGAAGCATACTTGCGTGTCAGTAAAACAGATGGACAGTCCACAATTTTATTGAACCATTTGGCCACCCAGTAAAAGTGAACGCGCGTTATTATTTTGGGTGCAGGTGTCAGTTCGTTTTTGGGGAATCCTGTTATTGTCCAATCGGGGTGAGTTGTCTGCTGTGTCAGTTAGAATCATGTTTGTCAAGCGAGTGTGACTCAGAGCTGAACAGGCTCTTCTTGTTGGTGCACTGTTTGCGTGCTTCCTTATTAGGCTTATTGGAGTGCTGTGTGTATTTGCATGTATATTTATTGGACCTGTTTGACAGAAAAAAATTACTCCTCTCTCGCTCGCTCTCACTATGTCTCTGTCTGTCTCGCTTTCTCCAAGTGCTAATGGGTTCATTTGTTCGATGACTTTCCTGGCTAGTTTTGCCGCATGTGGTCTGTGGCCGTTATGAGAACAGCAGCTGACACATATGGTGTGGTAATATAGCTCCTCTAAAAATAGCACAGAACCGCTGCTCATCTGTATGTATGAATGCATGTAGGATGCACAAAGGCATGCGTGCACGCAGACAGGTAAATACAGTATGTAGGACGTGTGCAAAAAAGGTGACATCACGTCATCACACGGTAGGCTGTGAATGCAGATGTGGATTTTCTATAACCCGAGTCCACATTACGATTGTAGCATCAAGCAAAGGCAAATTTTCAGTCTCTGATCCACCTCCATAATACTAAAACATTATAATGGGATAGACATCTTGAAATTATTATTATTTTTTTTTTTGCTGCTCCAAATATTTCTAATTGATAAATTAAATACGCCAATTTAGTGAAATTTTGAACGAGAGTCCAGGGCAGTCTGTTGTGCCATCAATACAAAGGAGTTCCAATATAATAGTGGAAGGGGTGGCTTGCTTAAAAAATATTGAAAATAAGAAATAGCATAATTTCAAAATCTGTTTGCTTTCAATCAAATGTTTCCCCTTTTCCCCTTTTAAACGGTTACTTAGACAATGTAGCCTTGATTCTACTTGAAGGGTTATGCTAATGTTAGCCTCTGTATCTATGCTCTCGGCCACGTTTATTAGCATTTGGGTGATAATGTTAGCTTGAAGTGCTTTGGTGATAAGCAGTCTTTGTTGTACAATTAGTACACATCCATATACTTCAAGCATCAATTGGACATTTTTGTAAAAAGAAACAACATAACTCAAGGCGTCAAGTGTAACAGTTATTGGTGTGTCAAAGATAAGGGGCGCTGAGAACTGTTTTGTGTCAGTGGGGTTGGCGGAATAGACACTGTTTTTCAAAACAATTTTATATGTTTTGAATGAATGTTAAAAGTCATGCTTTCTTATTTGCACTGATCAGAAGTAACAACAGTTAATCTATTTTTATAACTGAAGTGCAAAGACGTTGAAACAGTAGCTGTCACATTTGAACTTAAACTCTTTTCAACTCGAAGAGGTGCTGCAGGTGAGATAAAACACAATGAAAAAAGGTTTGTTGTTGCATTTAAAGGACTAGAAATGGTTCTATCACCAGAAGAATGACTTCAATACTAGGACCAATCTAGATTAAGATGTGTCTCAAGTAATAATGTGGAATTTTGACTTTCCGCCATTAAAGTTAGCCCGACGGTGCCAAAAACTATCAACAGAATGAGTCAGATGGGCATGTTAAGGATTGTTTGGCTTTGGGGTGAGTCGAAGCTAACTGAGATTTCTTTTTAGCACATTCAGCAGACGTCATAGAGACACAATACTCTTGATGAATCTAAAAGTTTGTGTTTGATTTATTTATGGAACACTGAGCAAGTCGACAGAAATTCGCCCCAAGCCGCCACAATCTGGACATTAGTGACAACTCGCTTGGGGTTTTAATTTTGTGTTGAATTTCTTATTTACTGAGTACATCGTGTCTATTTACAAATTCTTTCCCAAGGTCTTTCACAGCAAACTGTTTTGGCTGCCAAGATTTCTAAGCGCTTTCATTGGTTTGAAGCGCTTCGTGGCTAAATTATTTCACTCAACTTCAAGTGTCTACAAGAGTGGTTTCATGAACTGCATTTTCTGAGCACTTGATAATTGTATCTAACTGATGTCTCACGGTTCTTCAAGCGGTGGTCATGTAATATCATTAAAATAATCACATTAAGGAGGGAATGCGTTACAAAAATGTATTGCAATGACCTCGATTACAGCCTTATGTGGATCCTTGCTAGAGTTCTATACATTCCCAATGTCTGTGAGGCAGTGAAGGTGTCTGCGTGATTTGTGATTGGGTGAGCGTGTAGCTGGAGTGTGTAGACTTGGATGTTTCTCTTGGAGTTCTGTTGTTCATTGTCACAATAGAGATCTTGTTGACCGGTCACTGCTTGTCCCCGTTTCATCGTCTGAGTAGATTCCTCACTATATTCTCTTGTCTTTCTTCTCTGTTCCCAAAAGGGCGTTTGGTGAATTTGCTAATTGACAGCTGACGTGATGATTTAGTCTTTTCAGATGGGAATGCGTAGCACTTTGATTATGCAGCGTTTCCACAGGTCATAAAAAATATTGTCATTAAATCGTTTTTATGAAATTAAAACCATAAATTGCATTGTAGTCATTTTACGGTAACAAATAAAGCAGTTGAGCAATCGTAGCGTTAACATTTAAGTTTTTAGACAAGAAACTGTTCATCAAAAGCAAAGCTCAAGTCAACAAATAAGATCTTGTCATAAGCCCTCAGGTCTTTGAGATGTTAAAGGTCAAAAATACTTATTCTCTGGAGGATAGGATAGCATACTTTGGGAACAGTGCTGCTTTTTGTTTCCCAAAGATCAAGAACAGTATGAGTCTCCAGAGACAATAAAAAATGGTGCACAAAATGGTCAGTTCAAGTGAACAGAATTTATGTAAACGAGCTAGTAACCCATGCGGCACGCCAGATATCTTAGTGCACACACGCTGTGTGCATTTTGGCCCATTCAAATTATAGAGCGGCAAAAACAGATACAGTTGCTCAATAGCTGTTGAACGGAATCTTCATTTGGAGGGGGGTTGCAAGCAAGAGTGTGTGTGTGTGTGTGTGTGTGTGTTTGTGTGTGTGTGTGTGTGAGTGTTTGTGGGAGCTACTGTGTACTTTGGGAATCTTGCAAAAATAAATAGAGTAACACTAATGTAGCCTCTTTGTCCCCTATGTGCAAGAAAACAATGGTGGTGCTTTCACTGCAGAAGCAGCAGCTGATTCTGGCACACTATGTACAGATCAGCAAATCGACAACAGCTAATTAAAGCAGTGCACAGGCCCTTGCACCCCCATGCCTGTGGGGTGCATTTAATTTGTGAGGTGTGGCAGAGGCAGGACTCAAAGCGACTAAGGTGTTCACAGATTTTCTTGTGGAACGTTATCTAAGCGTCTGCTTCAGAAATCTCCCTCCAAATCCTGTTTTAATAAGTTTAAATGTGTTTTGAGGCAAGGTGAGGCAGCTTTATTTGTATAGAAAATTTCATACATAGGATAACTCAGTGTACTTCACATAAATAAGTCCAACATGAAAAGCATTGACAAACAACAGAGTTAAATATATTTATAAGTAAAGAGATGAAAATTAGCTTACTGAAATTACTAAAACAACGTACAGCGCAAAAACAAGATTTCTGAATAAATTATTTTAGAAATAGTTTCTTAGATGTACGTCGTAGGTATGAGGGGCGTAGCATATTTTGTTTTAACCTGGATTTAAAAGCATTCACCCATGGGTTGATTTCACTTCATTTGTCAGCTTGTTTCATTTGCGTGCAGCAGAACAGCTAAATGCTGCTTCACCATGTTGACTTTGAGCACCGGGCTGAGGGACTCGAGTCTGTGTGTGTGAAGAAAAAAAAAAAATCACTCGGAGCAGGGCTGGTCTGGAATGTATCTAGATGTATACATTCCTGCCATTAAGGTCTCAATAAATCTCTTGAGGGCAGGACCTCCATCACCCACGAGACGTTTGGTCTGACTCTGTCCTTGTAGAGCTGATTTCTGGTTCGTGTTTTATGCCGAGTAATCAAATTTCTCTGCCATGCCCCTATACTGTACACGCATTGATGAACATTTGAGTTTTTAACATTGTCTATCTGTTGAGAGTACATATACTTGGAGGTTATGAGAATATCAGACAGGTTTATTTTTAAGGACTATCAGAAATGGTCAAAATGGCTGCTTAAAAGCAAAATGGTGGACTTTTTGTATTTATTTTCCAGGGACAGTTTCATCACATTTTTTGTTGTTGATGTACTTATGATAGGGTAAGTTCATAATTATTCACTTATTCTCTAAACGCATTTTTAGTGGGCTGTATATGTCACTTATGAGTTAAATAAAATCATGGCTATTGCATGAATGCAGTGTCCTGAATCAATATCAGCAAGTAGATCTTCCATGATACGTATTGAACAAATAATTGAATTAGAGAAATTAGTGAATATGAGAAAATTGGTAGAAACAAAGGGCTTTACATCCAGTCGTAGTGTCATAACATTGGCTATTAGCGTAATTGCCTAAATAATTTGACCTTAATGTTGCCAATTCAACAAAAAAATACTCGTGTACTATTTGGTTTGTTTTCCCGACACGACTTGTATCTCTTACATTAGAGCTATATAGTTTTTCGAGTCCATAATTTGCTCACTATTTTCAAGATGCTTTATGGGATACATTGAGAGCACAATACTAACTAGAAAATTAGCATTAATCTATTCTCACAACACATTCAAAGAGCATTACAAGACTGCAAAGTCACTATAAAGGCAACAATAGAGTGGATATAAAATGATTCTTAACACAGCTTATCAAATTTGTTGTTACTTGAGGCAACCTAAAGTGGAATAAAACTTTATGTAGGTCAAAATGCTACTGTGTCAAACTCTGGTAATAGCAATTGCGCAACAAAATGTACTTCCTGTTTGATTTGTTCTGCAGTGTGGTTACAGAGCCCACAAGTTTGATTCGTGCAAAAATCTCAACAGTTTCTTTGTTAGGAACACATTCAAAACGCAAATACGGATATTATGGTGTTTTAGTCACGCAAAGAAGAAATACTGCTAGCTTGCGAGTAGCCCCTATACCAGGGGTCTCAAACTCCCGTCCTCGGTGGCCGCATTCCTACATGTTTTCCAAGTTTCCCTCATTAAACACACCTGATTCAAATGATCAGTTCATCCTCACGTTCTGCAGGAGCCTGATAATTAAATCAGGTGTGTTTAACGAGAGAAACTTGGAAAACATGTAGGAATGCGGTCCCCGAGGATTGGAGTTTGAGACCCCTGCTCTATACAGTAGTAGACAACCATATAGCAAACAAGCCATTCCAAAGAGCAGATAGCCTTCAGGTCTCAAAAATCAAACTCCTCACCACCCACCTTTCAACACAAGACACTAACTGTGTGTTTAAAATGTTGCAGCTATAAAAGAAGCCTGAAAGCAACAACAGTAGCCGTTGTCATAAGTTAAATGTATACACATAGCCGTGACACCCCCACCTACTGCACTCTAGCGTGAGCAAATATTAGCAAGGGTATTGCAGGATACTTCTTGATGACCGAATTTTGACACCTGTGGAATAGTGTGAAAGTAATGGCTCAAAAATCACTTGTAATTTATTTTTTCCGATACCGAGATTTTGTTTATGGTATGGAAGATTCTTGGAAACAAATTTGTACGTGTTTCAGTGCCATGTTGTGGAGGTCTGGTTGGATGAAACTCAAACTTTCATAGCTATCATGTTGCTCCACTTTAGAGTACAAATTTGTTGAGGCTGTTTTTTTTGCCTTAGCATCAAGAAGGATGAATGAACAATCAGTTTCCATAGTCTTAAATAACAGTGACTCAATTATACTCGTGCTGAAAAAGTATAAGTATGATAATACAAGATTCTTCAATAAAAATATTAAATGTTAGGGATGGGCAAGTACTGATATCAGGTATTTGTATTGTATCTGTATACTGTATATACCTGTACCAGCTATATTTCTAGGCATCGGTACTCGCGACGATGGCAGATACCGGTATTGAACTTCCTCTTCTGGTTATTTTACAATCAGGATTGCAGTATTGGTGTATATATAGGTCTTTAAAATGATCTGTTAGTGTTCTTAGGGGGGAAATTTTATATATCTAAAGTACTTGTGGTATAGGTACTTGGTATCGGTATTGGTGACCACTCAAGAATTGAGTGCTCCTACTGGTATTGGTCTGAAAAGAACTGGCATCAGACATCCTTCCTAAATGTATCCATCTCATGCAGATTTAACAAAAGACCGCCGTTGTACCGGTTGTCCCATGGATTGATCAACATGCCTCGTCAAGCTTTAGAGATTAACTTTAGACTCAAATAAAATCCCATGGAAGAGAATCTTTGCCAAAGTGCAGTACAACAAAGCAGTACTGCAATAAATCCTTAAATCCACCCTATGCAAGGATTAGTTTCATTTTTTTATCAAATCTGTTTGAGAGATTGATAGTGTTGAGTTATTTCAACAGCGATTTTGGAGGCTGCACTTTGCATTGCACTGAGCTGTTCCAGATATTGTCCTTTCTGTTTATATGAATTAGTGTGGCATAATGTTACATAAATGTAAAATTCATCATATACTTCGTAGTGCATGACACTAAACCTGTCTCGTTGATGATGACATCTAAGTCCCATATGGGTGGGTGTGTCTGATACAGCGTTTTGTTTTGTTTTGTTTTTTCTCCACTACAAATCGTTCTTAAGTAGGTCATGGGCAAGGTGGGGCAGAACTTCTCCTTAATTATTTCCTGTACAATCAGCACAGACCAAACACACATGTTGTTTGAGTCCCACTCTTGAATTGAGAGCTGCTGATTTTGTATTTGGCTCCTTAGACTTTAACAAATGCTAGATTAAATGTTTTTGCAAAACGTTTTTTATAGTGATAGTAATTTTAGACAAGCGTGTTCACTGAAGGGAAAGTGGGCCAGTAAAGGGGTCGATTACCAGAATCAGAGACATCTGAGGAAACTTGAAAGTTCTGCATTTTTTTTATTCTTATTCTAATCCCTCAAGGTGAAATTCAACTGTTTATTTTGTGTAGCACACCACACACACACACCAGATAACACAGATGCAGGCATGCAAGGAGAGATGTCAGAGTGAATGAGGCGTGCAAACAGTTCTGCACCTCTTGAGCTGGGGCTTGGTGCCTTGCTCAAAGGGCACCTTGAAAGAAGCCAAAAAGCAGCCTAGCTTCTCAAACTGTCTGGTTCCAGAGCTTCTGCTGCTAATAAATTACTTGATGCTGCTCTTTGAGGTGTTATGTTCTGTATATCCTTTGAATATGGAACAAGCAGTGTGAACGTTCCCAGTTCAAGAACCAACATGGACACTTAAACGCATTATGTTATAGCACTAACATTGACATGTTCACAAAAATAAAAACAGATATAAATTGCATAGCGTCTTAATTTGTAAAAATGAATACAGCATTTATCAGTTTACCAAGAAAAAAAAAAAAAAAAATCAGACCCAATTGAGTTAGTGTCAATATGAAATCGTTTACTTTCCTCAAAAATTGACAGTATTATGTATGGATGTCTGTTCAGGTGCAGTAATGCGCCTTACAACCCGTAGCACACTATATATGGACATTTCTATATATAGAAATTCAAGTTCATTGAGAATGTGATTTCTAATCCTGTGTGTGTGTCTGTGTGTATGTGTGTGTGTGTGTGTGTGTGTGCGTGCGTGCGTGCATTTCGTATTGCACCTAAATATATACGTATATATATATATATATATATATATATATATATATATATATATATAATTGTATTGCACCTATATATATATATATATATATATATATATATATATATATATATATATATATATATATATATATATATATATATATATATATATAGGTGCAATACAATTCATGGACGGTATATTATAAAGTGAGTTCAATGCAATTTGAATTTTAAAGAATTTATGGGAATGATAGTTGGAGAATTGTGATGTAGTATTGTGAATCCTCAGTCTGCAATTCGTCAAAACGGATTTACCAATTCAAATCAGTCATTCATTATACTCCTTTTATTAGTCTTTTTTTTCCCTTCTAAAAACTCATAAATAATTTGAATTTACGTTATTCATAAGGTTACTCGCGCAGAAGAACTATATCAAAATATCCTTCATCCATCTCCCTGGCCCAGAATTGAATAAAATAGATATTACTTATGTCTCTACGTCACAAATATTTTAACTATATTAACGATTATATTATTATGCATTTGGTTTCATCTGACATGTTATTGTTAATTATATTCACATTCTCTTTTAATATTTTTTTCTTCATGCAAATCAAACAGCCATCGATGATGTACAGTTGTACACTGTATAATGTTTCAAGGGAATGTGAATCTTTATTTTCTTGATGAATAGGTGTCTAGCAGAAAAAAACCATGAAATACCAGATGAAAAATAGACTTAAGGCTGATGAAAGCCGGACATGACTTTTAATGACCTCTGCAGGATTCTTTCAGCAGTGCTGGAATTTTGTTCCATAGGATTATGATGTATGTTTATGGTCACACGTTCCCTTTTACATTATGGGTGCCCTCTAACAGTAATGACTTCAGGCTTGGAGGTCAATGCTGAAGCACATCAAGACAAGGGGGAACCAAAGTTTCGAAGATGCTCATGAATTAACCGAGAAAGATGTATCGTATAGCATGCCAAATAGAAGCATATTACCGAATTGTACATACGAGCTGTCCATGGTCAATGAGTCGTGCAATTCACATTAGTTCTTGCAGCTACGAGCTGCTGTCTACATCAATGCACGATCCGCTAATCATTTGTGGGCCCAAGGCAAACATAGTCATACAGAAGTTAGCAGTTCGTCACGCCGCCTCAACATGGCTGCCTTGTAAACAAAATAGGCTATGCCACGAAACTGCGGCTCAGATGAGCCAGCGTAAACTATTTGACCAAATAGATGGAATACAGCACTGTAGAAATAAGTATAGCCCAAACAACAAAACTAAAAAATCTGTCTGTGTTTATAACAATCAGCAAAAACTCTTTTGTGTAAACCACCATCTTGTTGCCCTGACTTGTAATTACAAATCTTTTTGGGTGGGTGAATCACTCTTGGACTTTTGGTATTTGACGGAGGGCACCGACCCTTTCCCCCGTAATTATCGGAGGTTTGCTGTAATTGTATCTTTGACTTTGACTTTATATTTGTCATTCTATTGCCAAAGAGATTTTTCATGTGCGCAGAACACAGCTCGATTTGGATCATGTTCAAATCGAGTTGCTAACAGTGTTTGTGCTATCTACCTTAATATTGTCTCATTTGATTAATTTTAATGAAGTTAAAGCAATTGGCAGCAAGCCAGTGGTGGGGTCCTTTCGTGCAGGGATAACGGTGGCAGAGGTCAGGTAGACCGAGATGGTAGCCAAGGTCAGGGACAATCAGAAGATGGTTATGAAGCCTTTAGCAAGGGTTAGATCATGAATATTCCTGGGGCTGACCCTGCTGAGTAAAAGCTATGTGCTTCCAAACGCAAATATTTTTCCAAGATTACCTTGCCTCCCTTTGAGAACTCTGCACGAGAAAAAGAACTTGATATCTAGAAAGGCTGCACACATGCAGAGTTGTCAGAATTCTGTCATGATCATACCAGAGTTTTCAACAAAGCTAAGGTTGGGAAGAGTAAGTGGTTTATTATGTCTAGTGTCTTACACTTAATAATAATTTTCTAATTATTTTAGGACCACAAACACCATTACAGTTATCCCAAGAGTCTGAGGACCCCAGAGAAAACCATTGCCTTGGGCTTAAACAGACGGCTCCAATTGAACTTTGAAGGATCGTACATGTTATTTTTTTTTCTGGTCTTGGTTTTGACTTGATTGCATCTCCTTAAAGTCTTGATTTTGTTGTTGCTCTATTTGGTCTTGAAATTGCTGTCACTGGTGATGTCAGTGGTCATGATGTGGTCAGTGAACACTGGAACACAGAACTGTTAGATATCTGATCTGCCAGAATCCAAATAGCTAATTAAGATATCATCCCCAAAAACAATAGGAAACGGCCGAGATCTGATGTTTTTGTCCAATCTCTGAACCTTATTGTTTTTGCTCTCATCTCATTTTGGGAGCAGAGGACTAGCAGGGTAAATGGGAGCTTCTGTCTTTTCCTGCACATTGGGCACATTATCTTCCCAGAATGAATAGATAATCTGCTACTGAGGCTGGCCAGGATTACAATGATCAAGGGGATCTCATCCAGGCTATGCCAAATTGATGAAATTCTCTTGATCCAGTCCAGCAGGTGATTGGCTGTTTGCAATATGTTCATGTTTTCATTCTGGTTTTGTGAAGAGTTGAGATAAAAGCACGCAAATCCACTTGGCATTGTGCGCACGTGTACATGTGAGCCTGGAAGCATTTGTACAGAACAAACAAACGCACAACATGAATAGGATTTTGAGGCGATCCTTCCCTTCTGGAATCAATAGGAGGCTTATGGTTTGTCATTATGGATTTAAAAGCAGCAGATGGAAGCACAAACAAAACTTGACTGTTAAGAATAACTCAAGCAAAAGCGTTTTTTTCGTTACAAAGCAGAAAGTTAAGATTCAAGATTCAAGAGTTTTTTATTCGCCATGTTTGAGCGTGCCAAACAAGGAATTTGACTTCGGTAAATCACAGCCTCTGTTCAACATTTAGGTGACTAACAACAACACTCAGGACATGTGAAAAACGAAAGATATTCTCAAACATCCCCTGATCTTAAACTCCCAAGAGGGCAAGGAAAAACTCAAAACTCCAGCTAAGGGAAATGAGTAACCTTGAGAAGAGACCACAGATGGGAGGGTCCCTCTTCTAGGATGACCAGGCATTAAGGGTAATAGTCACATCAATTAAATGGGTACTGTCATTCGAGTCGAGTTTGCTGTTCGTTGATTCACTTTCCCTAATTTTTCTTTAGGGAGGGACTTTAAGTCGCAGTTTTTTTCATAGTTTGGTAGGGGGTGCGACTTATCAGGAGCGACTTATATGTGAAATTATTAACACATTATTACTTTATCATTAACACATGACTTACTTACTAGTATAGTTAATCACTTCACATGTAATTTTCACTTTAAACTACATGAGGGCGCGCTAGGCCTGTGGAATAATTGGAACTGCAATTAATGATGAGTCTGAATCCATCCACCGACTTCCGGAGTCAGTGGAGTTTTCAAGTGTTACAGACGACAAAGATTTTGACTTATTGCCTATTCATGTCTTTTCTTGGTGTTAGATTTTGTCAAATAAAGTTCCCCCAAAAATGCGACTTGTAATCCGGTGCGATTTTTTTCCTTCTTTATTATGCATTTTATGGCTAGTGCAATTTGTGCTCCGGAGCGACTTATAGTCCGGAAAATACGGTACATTTTCCCTATGATTAGGGTTTATTAAAGGCATTCCCGCCGACAGCTCAGAAACTTCTCAGTTTTTGTATACTGCGCGTGCGCAGAACCCTCCTCCCCACCCATCGCTGTTGTTTTTTAGGAACTGCCTCCACACTCACATGCACAAGCGCCATATTTCTTAAAGACGTCAAAAACAGACTTTCTCTTGCGAGAACCTACATCCTCACGACGTTCATCAGTCATTTTCACTCAGAGGTCAAGCAGGGAACGCTACAATTAAACCAGTGTCCAAAATTCGAAGAGTTTTAATCACAAGTTACGTGCATGCGCAGAGGGATATGAGCGAGCATGGAACAAGGAAATAAAACCCGGAAAACAGATTGATTGATTGATTGATTGATTGATTGATTGATAAGTAAATTGACCAATGTTTCCATTATTCACGCCTACAATGATTGCTTAAGGTTTTTCTGGTCCTACAGAGTGCCCGGTTCATATACACTGCTCAAAAAAATTAAAGGAACAGTTTTTTATCAGGGTATGACATGAATTCAATTAGACTTTTCTGATAAGGTTTTGGTCAGGTAGGTGGCAGAAGGAGTTGTTAATCAGTTTCAGCTGCATTGGTGTTGATGGAATTAACAACAGGTGCACTAGAGGGGCAACAACGAGATGGTCCCCAAAACAGAACTGGTGTTGCACGTGGAGGCCATTTCAAGTTCCTCCCTCTTGATCTTTTTTAACTGTTTTTCCACAAGTGTTGGCTTTAGCTAGAGTCATTATCACGACTGGGAGCATGAGGCGATTTCTTAACCCACCTGAAGTTGCGCAGATTGTCCAACTCCTCCAGGATGGCACATCCATGAATGCTGTTGCAAGAAGATTTGATATGTCTCCCAGTACAATCTCCAGAGCATGGAGGAGATTCCAAGAGACAGGCAGTTACTCTAGGAGAGCTGGACAGGGCCGTAGACGGTCCTCATCCCATCAGCAGGACAGATATCTGCTGCTTTGTGCAAGGAGGAACAGGTTGAGCACTGCCCGAGCCGTACAGAATGACCTACGGCAGGCAATGTCTCTGCCCAAACAGTCAGAAACAGACTTCACAAGGGTGGCCTCAGGGCACGACGTCCTGTAGTGTTTCCTGTGCTCATTGCTCAGCACCGTGGAGCTCGATTGCAGAGATGGGGACTCGAATCACTGTGACTTGGACTCGAGTCGCTGTTTTGATGACTTGTGACTTGACTTGACAAAAAATGAAAAAACTTGAGACTCGACTTGACTTGACTTGAGACACGATGACTTGAATGACTTCAGTGTTATTTAGTTTATGTTTTCAGTTTGAATATAAAATTAATAATACATTTTAAAAAATAATATCGATAACACGGTAGGAGCGCAGGCTGAGAATGGCGTTGTCATGATTGGATCACTACCCTGTCAATCAATCAGTCGCGCCCTCTCTACCTACCGAACGTGTTTATTGGAGAATCACGCCCCTTTATATCAGACATGCGCAAACATGTCAGCGGGAGTGGTACCGCGAGTCATCACCTTCGGCTATCGCTATTACTTTTATGGCGGCAAAAGACGGACAGCACAGTAAGAGATATGCAACAAAAACATTTCTGACAATGTTGAAAATTGAAGTTTATAGAGCTCTGGTGTCTCCAGATGTTACAGATGAAACAAAATGTTTCTAATGCTCTTTGTGTTTCTTCTTTCAAATTTTTTTCAGATTATTTTTTCATATTTTCAAATGAGTCAGACACTGTCGGCAGACGTTCATTTGTTTAGATTGAGCTGTCAATAAATCATTGTATGAGGTAATTTCTTTTTTGTTTGATTCCATGGTGTATTTAACTGAATATCAGTTATTACAGTGTAAATCCAAATTATTGTCATATTTTTTAAACATTGGACAGTGATGGTTACTTAGTTACTGATATCATGTCTTTTCACTACTAAGATCAGATTCTGCGGGTAAAATTGCAATAATAAGGTGACTTGACTTGGACTTGACCTATTTAAGGACTTGACTTGGACTTGGCTTGACCTATTGAAGGACTTGACTTGACTTGCCGAAGAAAAAAATGACTTGGGACTTATTTGAGACTTGAAGGTTAAGACTTGAGACTTACTTGAGACTTGCACATGTGTGACTTGGTCTCATCCCTGCTTGATTGGCATTTGCCATAGAACACCAGAATTGGCAAGTCTGCCTCTGGCGCCCTTTGCTTTTCACAGATGAGAGCAGGTTTACCCTGAGCACCTGTGATAGATGTGAAAGGGTCTGGAGAAGCCAAGGAGAGCGCTTTGCTGCCTGCAACATCATTCAGCATGACCGGTTCGGTGGTGGGTCAGTGATGGTCTGGGGAGGGACGAACAGGCCTCTACAGGCTAGAGAACGGCTGTCTGACTGCCATTAGGTATTGGGATGAAATCCTTGCACCCATGGCCAGACCCAACGCTGGTGCAGTAGGTCCTGGATTCCTCCTGATCCACGACAATGCCCGGCCTCATGTGGCAAGAGTATGCAAACAGTATCTGGAGGATAAAGGAATTGACACAATTGAATGGCCCTCACGATCACCTGATCTAAACCCGATAGAACACCTCTGGGACATAATGTTTCGGTCCTTCAGACGCTGCCAGGTTGCTCCTCAGACTTTACAGGAGCTTGCTGATGCCCTTAGACAGATCTGGGAGGACATCCCAGACACCATCTGTCGTCTCATTAGGAACATGCCTTGACGTTGTCAAGCATGCATACAAGCTCGTGGGGCCACACAAGATATTGAAAATAATTTTGAGTTGCAGAAATTGAATTTAGGCAAAATGGACAAGCCTGCCACATCATTTTTTCACTTTGATTTGTGTCTATATACTGAGCCCTCTGTAGGCTGAAAACTTTTATTTCCATCAAAAGATGTGGCATCCTTTTGTTCCTGAGACATTAAACTGTCCATATCAGTATAGATATCCAACTTTTTATTTTCACCATTGAAATCTGATGTGTTTTCAAAGTGTTCCTTTAATTTTTTTGAGCAGAGTATATCAATATATATATATTTTAAGATGACCTATTTAACAGTCAGTTTGTGTTATGTAGGTAGAAATTTGAGAAATATTACCAAATAAATTCTAAATAAGATCCTCTCTAATACCTTTAACCAATATACCTTTCTAATACCTTTCTTTGTTTGATATTATTTATTTAAAAACAACAAAACAACAGTTAAGCAATATCACACAAAATAGATTGATGGTCCTTGTCTTATTTTGACTAAACACAAAAAAATTAATCAGTCTGCTTTCATGTACGACTAGAGAAATAAAAGAATTACGTACATTTTGACATTTTTTGTTAAACAATGTCTCTAACAATTATTCGATTACTTGGTGATTAACTTGACAACCGGTTTGCTGTCGATTAATTAACCTTCGAGTTCCTATAATTACCGTAATTTCCGGACTATAAGCCGCACCGGACTATAAGCTGCACCAGCTAAAATTCAGGGATATTTTAGTTTTTTTCTTACATAAGCCGCACCGGACTATAAGCCGCACGTGCACATGAGTTTTTTTACAAAGAAAGACAGTACACAGAAAGCCGTAAAAATCCATAAATACGCCGTGCCGCCATTTAAGCCTCAGGGTTCAAAGTAACCTTCTGAATAAAATGCATTAAAAGTTCACATTAATTACAACTTGTTTTTGGTAAGCAAAATGTCAGAAGAAGTGAATTTAAATCCTGATTGATTGGGTTTTAATACAATGGAGATGGTCCAAACAGCGCCACTGCTTTGTGTAATTTCTGAGTCACATGGCAGAGTAAGAGAAAGGGTTTAGAGCCCTTTGACGCAGGTCACCTAGCGTGCATTCCTACTAAAGCTCATAATAGTCACAAGCAACACAGGCAGAATAAGCAGCAGCCATAGTAGTGTTTCAAAATAGTATTTTTGTTGTTGTTTTTTTCTTCAAGATACCGCACAACAGTGGTCCACAGCCTTTTTACGAGTGTATAAAAGTGATCAAGTCATCACGAAAAAAATCGTATATAAGCCGCACCTGACTATAAGCCGCAGGGTTCAAAATTTTGGAAAAAAGTCGTGGCTTATAGTCCGGAAATTACGGTATCTAAGGTGACTAAATTGGCGTCAAAAACCTTTCTAATAAGATTTGGTTCTAAGGATGTGCAGTATAGTGACACATCCAAATTATCTTTTGTAAACTGGGAAGGAGCCTGACATGTTGTAGATTAGCTTGAATTGATGATTAAACTGATGTGAGTTTATAGGTCTTTTTTGTTATTCGTGATAGGGTTTATAGTCCCTATCCCCCGCCAACACTGTTTTTAGATGTGGTCTTTTCAGACATGACGTTCCTGCTTTTTTTACACACCGCGGGTGGAGGATGTGGAGCTATTCGCATAAAGCATTACATTCAAGGAGAAAATCACCCCCGTCACAGACTATAGTCATAAATCAGATGATGTTAGCTGTGCAGTAAAGCACCACTGTTCTCCCTCTGGGCTCAGCAGATAGGTGTCTAACCACTACTACTGCCCATTCATGCCGTAATGTTATTTCTACTTTATTGGATAGAAGAAACCTGGACTACAGCGACAAGAATACTCAAAGAAAATAATGTGCTGCACTACTGGATGGACAGCAGGAATTTGAAGGTTCTAAAGTTTGTAAGATGAAAGCTTCACTTTTTATGTAATATTAATTCATACTTTGCTCTTGCAAAACTTGCATAAGTGGTAAATGAGTCATCACAAATTATTTTTCACAGGAGAGTGACAGACAGCCTTGAGGTGTAATACAGGATTACAAGCAGTGTGACAAGCAATGTGCTAGCTGTGAAGCTAAAGCTCAGTCTCAGTCTGCTGTCCTAAAAAGTAAAGAAGTCAAGGAAAACTTCTAAACTAATGCTAAAACAATGCAAAATTCCTCTGACGGGCTAACAAAATTACTGTCAATAAAACAATGTAGCAACACAGACACAGGGCTGGAGCTATCAAATATTTTGGTATTTCTATTCTATTGATAATTGGGTATTCAGATAAAAAATAAAATATACACAGTCAAACCTCTACATAAGAATTTAATTAGTTCCGGGACCTACTTCGTATGTTGAAATCAGGGCTGTGGACTCGGACTCGGGGACTCGGACTCGGTCGGACTCGGTCATTTTTGCCGGACTCTGACTCGGTGCTGATTTTGACCGAGTCCACCGAGTCCGACAATAAAAAAAATACGTTCAATTTCATTTTCATCATGCTGCTGAGAATGCGCGTAGGAATACTGTCCACAGCCCTGCTTAGGATCAATGCGGCCACGTTGAGTTGCACTTGGGCTAATGTTTACATTATGTACTAATGTCAAGGACGATTATGTCACCCAGCTTATATCATTATTTAGATTTTGATCTAAATTAGCCTTGAATAAAGACTAAGCAGTCACATGAATTAACAGAAAAAATGGACAGCCGGACTTGGACTCGGACTCGGTGGTCAAGAGGCCGGACTCGGACTCGGTGCAAAAATCAAGTCAAGTCAAGTCAAGTTTATTTGTATAGCCCTAAATCACAAACAGTCTCAAAGGGCTTCACATAGCCAAAAATTGACAATTATTCTCAAAGCATCCCCTGATCATAAGCTCCCAAAAGGGCAAGGAAAAACTCAAAAAACCCCTGCCAGGGGAAAATGAGAAACCTTGAGAAGGGACCACAGATGGAAGGATCCCCCTTTCAGGATCACCAGGTTATAATGGATGCAGAGAGTGCACAAGTAATACATAATATGAAAATCAATGAAAAAATGGATGTCGGAGGTGCCCTCGGTTGTCCTGGCGTGTCTTCAAGGGGGTTGAGCTGCAGTTCCTTCATCTTGAATTGGTCCCCGAGAATCCAGCTAGCCGCGATCAGCTTTTGAGCCACCTAACCCCCTCCCCAGCCGGGGAGGGGGTGGGCAGAGAGAACAAAACAAACTCCGGCCAAATCGGCCATCACAAGTTAGTTAAAGGCCATCTCATAGAAATGTGTCTTTAAACGTGTCTTAAATGTTTCTACTGAGGTAGTAGTTCTAATATCCATTGGTAGGGTATTCCAAAGCTCTGGAGCCCGAATAGAGAATGCTCTAGACCCTGAAGACATTTTCTTGGCCCTCGGTATAACTAAAAGACTAGCGTTTTGCGAACGAAGGTTACGAGACGGAACATAAGGAACGACTAGGTCGACGAGATATGAAGGCGCTAAGCCATGCAGTGATTTATAGGTTAGTAGAAGAACCTTGAAGTCACATCTTAAATGGACCGGGAGCCAATGTAATTTGGCTAATATTGGGGTAATGTGATCAAATTTTCTTGACCGTGAGAGCATCCTCGCAGCGGCATTTTGTACTAACTGTAGACTTTTGATACTGGACTTAGGAAGACCAGAGAATAATACATTACAGTAGTCCAGGCGCGACGTAACGAACGCATGTATAATGGTTTCCGCATCCCCGGTCGAGAGGATAGGACGAATCTTAGCAATATTACGAAGGTGAAAAAACGCAATCCTGGTTATATTCTTAATGTGTTTTTGAAAGGAGAGCGTTTGGTCAAATATTACCCCGAGATTAGTTACCGTATCACTCTGAGTGATAGTCCGGTTATCTATAGTTATAGTGGTTTCCTTAAATAAGTGTTGATAACGAGTAGGACCAATTATCAACATCTCAGTTTTATCTGGGTTAAGACGAAGGAAGTTGAGAGACATCCATTGCTTGATCTCCGCAAGGCACGCCTCGAGATTACAACAGTCCCGTGGATCTGTCATCGATAACGGCATATATAATTGGGTGTCATCCGCGTAGCATTGAAAGCTAATATTATATTTACGTATTATGTCCCCAAGCGGAATCATATAAATATTAAATAAAATCGGTCCGAGTACCGATCCCTGTGGAACACCACACGTAACATTATAAAGCTCAGAGGACGTATTACCATGGATCACTCGGTGCGTCCTGCCTGATAGATAGGAATTGAACCAGCTGAGTGCTGACCCTGAGATACCAACACAACTTTTAAGACGCCCTAATAAAATATCAAAGTCTACAGTGTCAAAGGCAGCACTAAGATCGAGTAGTAACAATACAGACGACGTATTTGAATCCATAGCTATGAGGAGATCATTAGTCACTTTAGCAAGTGCTGTCTCTGTAGAATGATTAGCTCTAAAACCAGACTGAAAGGAGTCATATCGATTATTAGCGACCATGTAATCAATAAGCTGCTGCGCTACTACTTTTTCGAGAAGTTTTGCTATGAATGGGAGGTTTGAAACTGGCCTATAATTACTGAGACAGTCCGGGTCAAGATTTGCTCGCTTAAGTAGTGGTTTAATAATAGCGGTTTTAAAGGCTATTGGCACTATCCCAGAGGAAACAGACAGATTGATTATATTTAAGACGGACGGTCCTAAAATTGGAAATAATTCTTTAAGTAGTTTGGCTGGAAGCGGGTCGAGTAAACATGTTGTTTGTTTAGCCGTACTAACCAATTTTGTAAGCATTTCAAGGGACACGCTATCAAAATTTGAGAGGGTTATTGCATGATCCCCAGCGCTAGTAACCAGCGGAGCGATTGGCATGGTATTCTTGATCTCGTCCCTAATGGACTCAATCTTTTGAGCAAAAAATTTCATAAACTCGTCAGCTGAGTGGAAGGAGCTATCGGGGGTCGGCTGGCGCAGAGTTAGCTTTGCCACTGTATCAAATAGGTATTTAGGATTGTTTTTATTAAGATTAATGACTTGCGAAAAATAACGAGTTTTTGCTAAAATTAGCGCATCTTTATATTTCAGGAGGCTGTCCTTCCATGCCTGATGGAAAACCTCAAGTTTGGTTAAACGCCATCTGCGCTCATGCTTTCTGCATAATTGTTTAAACGTACGTGTTTCATCTGTGAACCACGGAGTTGGCCATCTACGGCGAGTTTTCAGACGTAGCGGTGCCACAGAGTCGATGGCTTTTAATAATGTCGCATTGAATTCATTTGTAAGATTATCGATAGAGCCGCTGTATGCGGGAAACATGGCGGTTGCCGGCGACAGTAACTCAGACAGCGCAGTTGCAGTCACGGAGTTAAGATTACGGCTGCTATAATTCCGATTGCTCTCTTGTCTTTGACAAGGAACTAAAATTTCAAATTTTATTAAGAAATGATCAGACAGAACAGTAGTGTATGGCAGTACTGCTATATTTGAGGTTGCTAGTCCCCGGGATAATACCAGATCTAAGGTATTTCCATTCTTATGCGTTGCTGCTTGTACAGCTTGCGTAAAACCACACGTATCGATTAAAGTTTGAAATGCCGAAGTCAGTGGTTCTGACGGTGAATTCATGTGGATGTTGAAATCACCCATGATAACTATATTATCTGCATTTGTCACTAGATCAGCCACAAATTCTGAAAATTCATCCAGGAAGCCAGAGTAAACCCCGGGTGGGCGGTAAATAACAACAAGATAGAATGACGGTAACGCAGTGGATCGCACAATGAGAACTTCAAATGTTTTAAATACGTGAATTGAGCGAGGCCTAAATCTAAGCTCAGAATTTGAGATGAGGGCGACACTCCCACCCTTTTTTCGAGGACGTGCCACATGCGAGCTCACAAAATTTGGAGGCGAGGCCTCGTTAAGTGGCAGCAATTCATTAGGTTTTAACCAGGTCTCGCAAAGACCAAAAACGTTTAGATTATGTTCCGTGATAAGGTCATTAACGAGAACTGCTTTCGTATGAAGTGATCTAATATTCATAAAACCGAATTTAAGTGTAATCGGTTGATCAGGGTGCGTATCTATCGAAAGATTTTTAAACGGGATGCGAGTAAAATTGTGTTCTCTAGGCCTAATATCACCTCTCAAAAGTTTATTAGGGCGGTGGGATGAAACGACCGTGGGAATTTGATGATGAATATTTGTTACACATGTGAAGTTATCTAAAACAGGCACCGTTTCATCAGCAAGACCGGTCGGGACGGAGTGATTGGATTTGTCTACTACCCCAGTAGAAAGTGTGTTTATGTGTATTGCAGCACTATTTAAACTGTCGCGCTCTAGTCTACACGAGGAGCTATGTGTATGCTGAAAGTCTAGCCTAGCGCTAGTTAACTTTAACTTATCAGACTCCAAACCCATCCTCACAGGTGGTCTAATCACCTGTGCCCTGGCCTGCTCTAGAGTGACCTGTCATGAGAGGCTCAAACAGTAATCTATATTCCTAGAAAGAGTGAAGGCGCCTTCACGGTTAGGGTGAAGGCCGTCCTTCCTCAGCAGGTCGGGGCGGCCCCAGAAGGATGACCAGTTATCTATAAAATACAGTCCCTGCTTTTTGCAGAACCCAGCCATCCATCGATTAAGGGAGACTAATCTACTAAACCTCTCATCAGTGCCTCTCCCAGGCAGGGGGCCAGAGACAAATACTCGATGCCGACTCATCTTTCTGGCAAGATCACAAGTCCTCGCTATGTAAATCCGACCGAGTCCACAGCCCTGGTTGAAATAGTCGTATGTTGGATCAAACATTCACATAAGAATACACTGTAATTCGTTTAATTCGTTCCACAGCCAAAAAAACAAGTATAACTCCTTAATAAATACTCCTTAATAAATAGTTGTATGTTGGAACAAACATTCCCATAAGAATACACTGTAATTTGTTTAATTTGTCCCACCGCCAAAAAATAGCAATAAGCAATAGCATAGCAATAAGGCAAGTTTATTTCTATAGTGCATTTCAGCAACGAGGCAATCCAAAGTGCTTCACACAAAACATGAAATGCATCAAAGAAAAAGAAAACATTGAAATCATCAGGGCACAGTTAAAAAAAATAAATAAATAAAAAAATAAAACAAAAACAATTGATTAAAATTAAAATCAGTAAAAATCAAAATAAAACAGGAACGGAGTTACAGTGCAGTGTAAATTAAAACAAAATCAGCAATAGGCAGCTGCAAACAGAAAAGTCTTCCGCTCTGACTTAAAAACATTGAGAGTTGCAGCAGACCTGCATGTCTCTGGGAGTTTGTTCTAGATATTTGGAGCAGAGAAGCTGAACGCTGCTTCTCCCTGTTTAGTTCTGACTCTGGGAACAGAGAGCAGACCTGTGCCAGATGATCTGAGAGGTCTGGATGGTTCATTGGGGATCAGCAGGTCAGAAATTTACTTAGGCCCTAGACCATTCAGAGCTTTATAAACCAGTAAAAGTATTTTAAAATTAATTCCTTGGCAGACAGAAAACCCGTGTAAGGACCTAAGAACTGGAGTGATATGATCTATTTTTTTGGTTTTAGTGAGAACTCGAGCAGCAGCATTTTGAATCAGCTGCAGCTGTCTGATTGACTTTTTTGAAAGGCCTGTAAAAACCGCGTCTACTGAAAACAAAAACATGGACAAGCTTTTCCAAATCTTGCTGAGACATAAGGCCCTTATTCCTTGATACGTTCTTCAGGTGGTAGTAGGCTTTGTAATGGTTTTAATGTGACTGTTGAAATTCAGGTCTGAGTCCATAACTACACCAAGATTTCTAGCTTGGTTTGTGGGCTTTGACATCACTGATTGAAGCTGAGCGCTGACTTTTAATCGTTCCTCTTTGGCTCCAAAAACAATTACCGTAATTGCTGGACTATAAGCCGCACCGGATTATAAGCCGCACCAGCTAAAATTCAGGGATATTTCTTTTTTTTTCTTACATAAGCCGCACCGGACTATAAGCCGCACTTGCACACGAGTTTTTTACAAAGAAAGACAGTACATAGAAAGCCTTTTGAACGTTTTAATAACATACTTGAACATGTCTTTCTAAACATTGCCTGTGACGCAGCAGTAGTACCGCAGCAATGCGGAAGTGTGCACGCGAGTTATTAGCAAAGAAAGACTGGACACAAAGTTTTTTTTAAAAGCTTTAATAACATACCTTAACATTTCTTTCCAAACACTGCCTGTGACGCGGCAGTAATACCACAGCAACACGGAATTAACGCAGCAAAGTCACTGAGACGCGGCGGTAATGGCGGCGGTTACACAGCGGCAACACGGTAGCACAGCACGAACAGGGCTGGTTAAAAAAAAACATACCAGTAAAAGTACAAAAAGAGCCGTCTTCATCTTCCTCCTGTGCACTGAAACCAAGTCTTCCTCCTTCGTGTCCGATTGGAATAGCGTTAGATATCCTTCGCCTCACACCTTCTCAGTCTCTCTTTCGTCGTCGGTTCTATGCATTTCTTCGAGTGTGAAGAGGTTCTGTTCATGCTAATCTTATTCATGCACGAAGCGCTACATTATATTAAACTAGCGAGCGACCCGTATAGCTTAAAAGCGGCATCATATTCATTTATTTTATCCCCCATAATGACGGTTTGTGTATAAAAGCTTGCTGTCTTTGTGTCAATGTGGGTGTGTGCGTGATGCGCGAGACGATTGCGTCTTCTTCGGCGCATTATCTCTTCTTCGTCTGTCTCACTCTTGCTTCCTGCTAGAGCGCCCCCTGGAGAGCGGAGGCCGTAAAAATCCATAAGTACGCTCCAGAGTAGACACAAGATAATGTCATCAACATCGACTGCCTTTGGCTTAAAAGCTGCATCATATGCATTTCTTTTGTCCCCCATGATGACGGTTTGTGTATAAAGGCTTCCTTTCAGTAATGTCCGTCTTGATCGCGTGATGCGCGAAATGTAAACAAAAACTAGCACGTCTTCTTCGGCGCATTATCTCTTCTTCGCCTGTCTCGCTCTTGCTTCTTGCTAGAGTGCCTCCTGGAGGCCGGAGGCCGTAAAAATCCATAAGTACGCCGCGCCGCCGTTTAAGGTTCAAAGTAACCTTCTGAATAAAATGCATTAAAAGTTCACATTCATTACAACCTGTTTTTGGTGAGCAAAATGTCAGAAGAATTGAATTTAAATGCTGATTGATTGGGTTTTAATACAATGCAGATTACTTCACTGGTTTCTTTTATATCAAACAAGTTGTTATCAAACAACTTGTTTGATTTAAAAGAAACCAGTGAAGTGATTAAAAAAAGGAAAAACAAGATGAACTTAGTACAATTACAATGCAGATTGTCCAAACAGCGCCACTGCTTTGTGTAATGTCTGAGTGATATGGCAGAGGAAGAGAAAGGGTTTAGAGCACAGGTGTCAAACTCAAGGCCCGGGGGCCAGATACGGTCCACCACATCATTCTATGTGGCCCGCGAAGACAAATTGTGCATCAAATTCGTGTGTCATTACTAGAATTGCAAATTGTCTTCACTTTTAATAATAGCTTTTTTTAAAAATATTTGACCAGTTTTTACTCGTCTGATTTGAAAACGAGTTATTTGTCAGTTTGTTTTGTAGCTTTTACTGTATATAATAGTGTTAAGAGTAAAAGTGATCAAGTCATCACAAAAATCACGAAAAAAATCTTATATAAGCCGCACCTGACTATAAGCCGCAGGGTCAAAAATTTTGGAAAAAAGTCGCGGCTTATAGTCCGGCAATTACGGTACTTCAGTTTTATCTTTGTTTAATTGGAGAAAGTTCTGGCATATCCAGTCATTGATTTGTTCAATGCATTTACTCAGTGTTTGTATGGGATTATACTCTCCTGGTGATATGGTGATATCAATTTGTGTGTCATCTGCATAATCATGGTAACATATTTTGTTTTCCTCCATAATCTTAGCTAGTGGGAGCATGTAAATATTAATTAGGAGAGGCCAGAGGATTCAACCTTGGGGGACATATAAATAAAACAAATGCATTATATCAGAAAGATGTAAAAAGAAGTAAAATGCAAAGAAATAATCAATAAAAAGGGTTTTTATTGTCATTGTACCTTAGAGCCACATAGAGATACATACATTCCGTAATTTACTGTAACTTGTTGTATGTGGGCTTCAAACTAATTTATCTTATTTATTTTTATTAATTTCTATGTTTTTTATACACATTTTTTCAATTCTTCAGTTTTATTTATCCAATTTACGTAACGTTAACATAACGCAATATTTGGCGCTGGCCTTCTCATTTATGATCGTTTCAGTGATCGTTTCGCTAGCAATCTCCTATTCCTTTATCCATACAAGCAAAAGGCGTTCCATCTCTTCCAGGGTAGGGCTGCGACATTTCGAGACGATGGTGATCTCCTTGGAGGCTTGGCCACTTTGAGGGCTTCCTTCTGCTTAATGATCGTCGAAATTGTTGACACGTTTTTACGGCCATATTGTTTTTCAAGATCACTCACACGCCCTCCGCGCTCATGTTTTCTTGTGATTTCTTGTTTTTATTGTAAGGGGAATCATCGCCTTCTTCCATTTTTCACCACTACTACCATTGGTGTTAGCCTTCTGACCTCATCCCGACGCACCGCCGTCTAGCGGGCTAACCATGATGGCGTCGTATGTTGGGAATTACTGTTGGGATGTTGAGTCAAATATTTGATTAAATTTCAAAGTCAAAGTCTGCTTTATTGTCAATTTCTTCATATGTCAAGACACACAAAGAGATCGAAATTACGTTTCCCACTATCCCACGGTGACAAGACATACATAGTACACAATATACACACAAGTAAACAACACAAAAAAGTAAAAACAAGAAGGCACAAACAATGAATAAATAAGAGCGATGAATAAATAATAAATAAACAAATAACATAATAAATAAGAGGAGCAAAAATGGAGCAAGTGTGCAGACAGCAGACAGTCAGAATATAGCGTAAAAGTACAGGACATTACGCAGGAGGGGGTAGAGAGTTCAGGTTCCTAACAGCCTGGAGTATGAAGCTGTATCGTATGTTGAAAAATTCACATGTTTAAACAATCGTATGTAGAGGTTTGATTGTATTTATTTTTTCTTAGTCTTAAATACAGATTGAAAAAACAGAAACCTACAATTATACTAAAAAAATAAACAACCAACTGGTTTTCATTTGTAGATAACTTATTTATTTAAGTTTATGTTCATAGTAATTAAATGTTTTTTTTCTCCTAAATACTCTTAATTAGCGCTTGAACTTTATTTTAGAACTCTGCTGTGTTGTTGAAATTTGTGGCAACAGTGTGTGATGGCAAACAGTCCTATCGAGAATCTAGAAAGACAGCTATTATGCTGCGAGACAACTTCAAACTAAAACCATACTCGCGGATTAATGTCTAAATATTATTTGCTAACTTAACATTCATTCTGAAGGTGGCCTTCTGTGTTTGCAGCGTGTTCCTGTACTGCATTGTATTAACAGTTGCTGTGGTTAGCTTGACTTCTTAGCAGTGCAAAGTAAAAAAAGGCCTTGATCATTTATTTTAATCAAGGTACTCGAATTACCCGAGCATTCGTTTTCAGCCCTACCACATGCAATATATACTTTATCCCCCCCCCCAAAAAAAAAAAAAAAAAAATATATATACTACCGTTCAAAAGTTTGGTGTCACCCAAACAATTTTGTGTTTTCCATGAAAAGTCACACTTATTCACCACCAAACGTTGTGAAATGAATAGAAAATAGAGTCAAGACATTGACAAGCTTAGAAATAATGATTTATATTTGAAATAAGATTTTTTTTACATCAAATTTTGCTTTCGTCAAAGAATCCCCCATTTGCAGCAATTATGGCATTGCAGACCTTTGGCATTCTAGCTGTTAATTTGTTGAGGTAATCTGGAGAAATTGCACCCCACGCTTCCAGAAGCAGCTCCCACAAGTTGGATTGGTTGGATGGGCTCTTCTTGCGTACCATACGGTCAAGCTGCTCCCACAACAGCTCAATGGGGTTCAGATCTGGTGACTGCGCTGGCCACTCCATTACCGATAGAATACCAGCTGCCTGCTTCTGCTCTAAATAGTTATCACACAATTTGGAGGTGTGTTTGGGGTCATTGTCCTGTTGTAGGATGAAATTGGCTCCAATCAAGCGCTGTCCACTGGGTATGGCATGGCATTGCAAAATGGAGTGATAGCCTTCCTTATTCAGAATCCCTTTTCCCCTGTACAAATCTCCCACCTTACCAGCACCAAAGCAACCCCAGACCATCACATTACCTCCTCCATGCTTAACAGATGGCGTCAGGCATTAATTTAATAATTATTATAATTTAATAACTGGCATCTTCATTAAATAGTACCCGCAAAACACCAGTGTCAACATCTACAGTGAAGAGGCGGCTGTGGGATTCTGGGCTTCAGGGCAGAGTGGCAAAGAAAAAGCCATATCTGAGACTGGCCAACAAAAGAAAAAGATTAAGATGGGCAAAAGAACACAGACATTGGACAGAGGAAGACTGGAAAAAAGTGTTGTGGACGGATGAATCCAAGTTTGAGGTGTTTGGATCACAAAGAAGAACGTTTGTGAGACGCAGAACAAATGAAAAGATGCTGGAAGAATGCCATCTGTTGGTAATTAGCCATCATTTATCCTCCTTCCATCTTATTTATACCTTTAAAGCTTTATTGCAAGCTTGTCCAGTAGCTGCTGCACTTGTTCCTTTTGACGAAACTGTATTGTGCACCTCTTGCATGTAGTGATACACTGCAGTCTCATTTTGTCAAGCCTCCTGAGCAATTGCTCTCTCTCGTAGCTGAAGTCTTTAGCTATGTCTACGGTATTTTTCAGACTTAAAGTTGCTCTGGAATATACGTCGCATTAGCCATAATATGCACAATAAAGTGAAAAAAAACATATATGTCGCATTTTGGGTGAAATTTATTCGACAAAACACCAAGAACAGACATGAACGAGCAACAACAGGCTAAACAATAGGTATGCTAACGTGACATAAACACAAACGAAGAGCTGAGAACGGCCCTGACGTAACATTCAGAGTTATTCAAATAACTATCACATAAATAACACGTTTATCAAACTATCTGTGTCAATCCAATTGATTAAATCCATTGATCGTCCTTTATGGAAACGATGCCGCGTATGCGCCGCGCCGCTGACGTCTAAATATTCTAAATATTCCACAGACCCATATAACAATATATAAAGTTTATATCAAATAACGATCATATAAACAACAATATAATCAAACCATCTGTGTCACTCCAAGTCATTAAATCCATCGATCAGATTCCTCATCCTTTGTCAACAACGCCATGCGTGCCCCGCTAACGTCAGCCTCGTCGTTATTCCACAGATCTAGTATATAACAATATTGTAGCGTTAACAAAGTACCAGGAAAGACGTGGGTTTGGTAAACGGCTCTTTATTTAACAAAACAAGAGTTCAACGAGACAACAACTACTGAACTGTAACGATAAAAACATATACACGTTGCTGCACGAAATAAAATATATCAACTATAACATGAATAGTTCACCGCCACACGGCCCCAAGCACCGGCGTCGACTTTCATCCCTGGAGGTGGCAATTCCAGCCACGGAGGTGGAAGAGAGCTCCATAGAATAGGACCGGGCATGCGTAAAAGCCATGTCCGAGCCCCATCCACCGTCCTCGGACAGCCACCCGGCCGAGCGCCAGCCCCCGACTTCTATCCACGGAGGTGAAAGAGAGCTCCGTAGAGTAGGACCGGGCGTGCGTAAAAGCCATAATAGTTTTTCAAACCTTCTGTGTCACTCCAAATCCTTAAATCCTTCAAACTCTTCGTCCTCCGTATCACTTAGAAACAAAGGCGCTAATGATGCCGGTAGTACGTGGGGCCCTTCGTCATCTTCGTCATCCCGTGATCAATCTTTGTCCTTTTTATAAACAACCGCCGCGCCACGCCGCGCTGCTGACGTCACTTGAAATTTAAATTACAGTACTCCCTTGCTACATCGCGGTTCGTTTATCGTGGTTTCACTTTTTTTGTTTTAATTTGGAAAATTTGTGAAAAAAATCACATATAAGTCGCTCCTCAGTATAAGTCGGCCCCCTACCCAAACTATGAAAAAAAAACGCCACTTATAGTCTGAAAAATACGGTAGTGTCTTGTAAATGCATGTGATCCAGCTGCTTCCTTGCTTTAGTTTTTTTCCTAGGCTTTGTGGGAACACGTTAAATTACTAATATTTATGTTGACATGTTGTCACCTTAACAAATAGCAAGGCAATATTGAGCAGCCGGGCCAGAGAATTGTGCGCTCACTCTTGTTAAATAAATTGTTCTCTACGTTGAGATTTTTGCCATAAGCTCTCACTGGTTGCAACCTTGACATACCTTTTGTGCCAGCTTGCCACAGACAGATAGAAATCTAATTCAACATAGCTCATCATAGAAATTAATCTCAACTAAAGATGTCATATCCAGGCCCAGAAAGCCTTAGCCACAGGTACCGTATTTGCCGGTGTATAAGTCGACTCGGTGTATAAGTCGACCCCCTAAAATTCGACGGAAATTTCCGATTTTATGATATATCCTTTGTATAAGTCGAGCTCAATTGTTGCATTATATTAAACTTCAAAATTCAATCAGAAATATGCGAAATTTATTGACGAAATGTGTTCAAATTCCGGGAGGCCGTGCGCATGCGCAGTGGCCGGAAATAGCTCCGGCCGAGCGGATCGGCTGTTTATAAGCACTGCGGAGGAGATCGCGGAGCCTCATTCGACTTCCAGCGGCCGGCGAGCTCGCGCACGCCCCCCGGCACCACCGGGAGGCCGGAAATAGCTTCAAGCCGAGCGGATCGGCACTTTATAAGCACCGCGGAGGAGATCGCGGAGCCTCATTCACTTCCAGCGGCCAGCGGCCAGCGCACTCGCGCACGCCGCCTGGCACCACCGGGAGGCCGTGCGCACGCGCCAAGTGGCCGGAAATAGCTCCCGCCGAGCGGATCGGCTCTTTATAAGCACCGCGGAGGAGATCGCGGAGCCTCATTCGACTTCCAGCGGCCGGCGAGCTCGCGCACGCCGCCCGGCACATCCGGGAGGCCGTGCGCACGCGCCAAGTGGCCGAAAATAGCTCCCGCCGAGCGGATGAAATCGCGGAGCCTCATTCGACTTCCAGCGGGCCGCGCACTCGCGCACGCCGCCCGGTTCAAATTTTCTAAGTGCCAACGGCTCTTGCGCCATAAAGAGTCCGCCTCGGCTGGTTCCCCATGTCGGCCAGAACAAGTGAAAATTCGGCCTCTTTCCCTGGAAGTCTGGCCAAGTTTGGCGAATATTTTGTAAGTGCCAACGACATTCATTTAGACATGGCGATTGAATGTTTACGTACCGGTAGTTATTGTCGTTGCTTGACGCGCGATGACTCGCACATTCTCTCAATACCCAGTACTTCCCCCTAGCAGTCATCGTTGCTGTCTGGCTTTCGATGTCCGTTATTGAGGTGAGAATATTTGAAATTGTTGCTGAGGATGCGTGTTAATGCGACGAACGCTTTATAATGATTCAGTTTCTCGCTGTTTGATGAGCCTGACGGACGCACACCCACGCACAATGAGATGCATGAGAAACGGCCTTGGTTACCATCACATTTGAAGCGATGAATACGAAGTTAAATTTTATGACTCGGTGTATAAGTCGAGGTCGATTTTTTTCGGTCAATTTTGGATCGAAAAAGGTCGACCAATACACCGGCAAATACGGTATTTCTAATAAACCGTTTGGCTAAATCCAAACTGTGGCAGCAGTTTTAGTTTCTGGACCTGTATATAACACCCCTAATCTCAACATAGACAACTATTTATCTCAAGATAGTTCAGCATATAAATCTATTTCAACTAGAGGTGTTAAATCCAGCTCGAGAAAGTAAAAACCCTGCTGCAGTTTGGCTTTAGCCACAGTTGAAGTCAAACTGTGTTAGGGTTTCTACTTTATCGATATGGATTTGACACGTTGGCGTTGATATTGGTGGCAAACATTTTGTGATGTTGATATACACTGGACAAGACAGCCGCCACACTTGACAAAACCTTCTAAGTAAAAGCAAACCAAGGGTTTGATGTTCATGTATTCTTTGGTTTGGTTAAGGTTTATTTTGAAGTTTGCCACCTCTGGCGTTACCATCATGAATAGTCCTCCTGACTGTGCAGAGGTTTTTGCTGTTTTCCACCAACAATGGCATTATATTTCACTTATTTTATTAATATTTATTAATTAAATTAATCCGGCCCCTGAAACAGACCTTACTATATCGTCTGCTGCCATTTTTGTGACTGCAGTATGTACGTCTGGTTAAAACATGCAACGTGGCATCCGGGGGTCCTCTCA